>NC_040912.2:89693887-90015714 GCF_004126475.2 Phyllostomus discolor
GAAAAGAAAAAAAAGAAAGAAATGGGAACTGAATGGTGTTAGACCACAAACTGCCATTCAGGAGAGAGAAAGGCGGGAGGGAGCTGACCCCGGTGGGAGCCGCAGTAAAGACAGGGTGGCATCCGGGGGGACGGCACCCTCAGAGCCATCTCTGGCCCCTCGCGTGCAGGCTGGGGCTCGGCGGGCACGCAGAGGGCTTGCCATGAGTCCTGCGAGCACTCAGAGCCGTCGGGGGTTCACCCGTGCCAGGGAGGCAGCCGGCTGTGCATTTAGGGAGAGCTCTCTGCTGGCTTTGGCACAACACGGGGGGTCGTGTGGCCTCCGGCCAGCAGAGGACAGCGGCCTGAGCGTGGGGACACCGGGCAGAGCTGTGGCAGTCAGGCCTCGGAGGCTGACCTGGCGCCCAGGGGTGACTCCCATGTTTCTTCTTTAAATTCATTTATTTTTAGAGAGAGAAGAAGGGAGGGAGAGAGAGAGGAAGAGAAACATCAGTGTGTGGTTGCCTCTCACACACCCCCTATTGGGGACGTGGCCTGAAACCCAGGCATGTGCCCTGACTGGGAATCGAACCGGCGACCTTTGGTTCACGGGCCAGCGCTCAGTGCACTGAGCCACACCAGCCAGGGTGACTGCCATGTTTCTGGCTCGAGTAGCAAACTGGGAACAGCTCCAGTGAGGAGTGCAGTGCAGGCACAGTTAATTTGGGGGAAAAATTACATGCACTTTCGGTCATAGAGTTTAAGGGCACCGCTTGTAGGTCAAGGCTAAGCGGTCCAGTAAGAAATGCAAATCTTAAAGCCACAGTAGAGCTCTAACTCTGTGCATGCATTTGGGGATTGTTGACTTCTGATCAGCCCTTGAGATCATGAAAGCAGATGAAATGGCTCAGGAAAAAGTAAGAAAAGCATTGGAAATCTGGACAGTCCCCAGAGTCTCCCTCCGGTGGCCACTTCTGTGTACTACACTGTTCATTAAACGTTTTTAATTTCAGCCTGCATGCTCCGGGTGTAATGAATTTGTTCTGCAGCCTCTGGATGCAGCGGAGTTTTATTTTTGCTGAATCAGACAGCTCTCCCAGCCAGCCCTGCGCTCGCCGGGGTGTGAGGGAGTCAGGCTTGCGGGGGGGGGGGGGGGGGGGAGAGTTCCGTGGGGTCAGTCACACAGAAATCCTTGGGGTTCACCCAAGACAGAAACCTGAGTGAAAGAGCATGAGGTCCACACATTTCCCTTGCACCCCCAGTTACTCATTTCCCCGCCTCTGGTTATGAATTTTTCACTTCGAACCCCAGCATACTCTGGGCGGCTAGTATAAACTAGGCATAACCAATCGCCCCACGGGAGGAAGTTTGAGGAAATACCAGGATCCAATGTGACGACCCGGAAGAGCTTTACCAGAAAACTTAGACCTGCCGCCCCCCAGGTATCCCGGTGCACACAACCGTTGCAAGCATTCAAAATGGAATAAAGTTGCCCCCTAAGCATCCCCGTGGTTAAATGCACCATGGGCAGATTCCACACCCAAGTGAGTGTCCACCACTAACTGGGAACCCCCGGTTTCTTCTCCTCCCCCAGCGTCCAGCTGCCCGCCGGCCCCCAGCGATGCAGGAAGGGTCCTCTGGGGTTTCTTCTTTGCCTCCCGGGGCCTCCGTCCCCTTTCCTGCCCAGGTACATTGGTGGCTCCCCCCCCACACACACACACACACGTGTGTGACAGCCCCTCTCGGAGCTGGAGCCGGGAGAAAGGCTTTCTGGGGAGGATCAAACCCGCGTGTTGACCCGTGGCCCTTGGTTTCGAGTCCGCCGGCCCCGTGAGGAGCTGGGGGCCGAAGAGAGCGGCGCCCCCTTTCCAGAGAGCTCAACGTGGCTTCATGAAGGGAGTGACTTTCCTCTCCCACGTCAGGAGGCTCAAACCTGCATGCCCGCCGGGCCCTCTGGGGTTCATTGCTGTAAAGCGCGCCCTGCCGCCGTAGTAAACAGCGAAGACTCGATGCACCGCTCAGGGGAGACTCGAGTTTCTGATCTTCAGGCCACGGACAACGTCCAGAACAACTGGTCCCCCCGGCTGGTATTTACGGTGGAACGCGCTGGCCTCTTGGAGCAGCGGCCTCTTGGAGCAGCGGCCGTGGGCGCTTCTCAGCGTGGGGGCAGCTGAGTGCAGGAACTTGGTGAACCTGAGAGTCCGTGGAGAACCCCGGCGCCGGACCGCACTGGCAGCCCCGCGCCCTGCTACACCCCCGAGGCTGGCAGCGACCCCACGCGCCTGCCCCACGGCAGCCCAGGGCCAGCCGCCTCTCCACCTCTGCTGGTTCCCGGTCTCCCCTCTGACAGGGAAGGGGGGCAGAGGGGCCTGACCCCAGGGTGGGGCCTGCGCCCCCCTCTCAGGGCTCCGCAGTCAGCTCTCCCGGCCATCCGCCTTTGTCCCGATGCCGCTGTTTGCAGCGTCCGGGCCCTCTTTCCGAGCCACTCAGTCGCTCCTCCTCTGGCCGGACGTACGTCTGAGGGCTGCTCCACGGAGCCGTGTACCGCGTTGCTGGGCTCAAGGGCGATTCTCATCCGTGTGCCCTGAACCGAATTCTTCGTCTGCGGGACCTTCTGCCAAACCAGGATAAACTGGCCGGTGGAGCCGTCCTCCCGCTCTCTGGGGACGTCTCGGTCAGGGCACCAGCGCCGACCCCGGTGAACACCGACACCCTGGATTTTCCGCCCGCCTTGCTCAAGAATCACGTCGGACAGCGCCCCCTTGTGTTAGTTAACACGGCGCCGCCGCCTCAGGGAAGGACGAGCGCGCTGGATCGGACGGGGACCTGACAATGTCCACGACATGCCTGCCCGGGATTCGGTCTAAAGAGACGGGACTGCCCCGCGTCGGGCGGGGTGTGGCTGCGGCCGGGGACCCTGGCGGGCGCCCGGTCATTGCAGATTCTCCCCCAGTTAGGGTGAGCAGGAGCCTGCTGGCCCCATGGACGTGCCTTCACTCCCTCCCAGAGCCCTGGCCGCGGAGAGGGTTGCACCCCGGAGCCCGATTCTGGTCTCATTTCCGGACCCTCGGCGTCGGCCCGCTGGTCCAGGAGGGCCTGAACCGCCAGGTCGGTGCATCCAGCCAGGTCTTGAGCCAGAACGAGAACTCAGACCCCAGAGGGTAGCAGTTTAAGAGTGAAATTAAGATTCTTTCTTTCCAGGTATTATTCTAACCAATGTCAAATAGTATTCTTCTTCCCAAGAAAAAACCAGTGTATTTTTCTCCGAGTGAAGGCTGTGATGTTGCCATTCCGAAAAATCGATAACTGGACACTGCGCAGGGACTTTGGGGACAACTTACACCACAGACGCCATCACCACACGGTCCGCGCCTGAGTGCAAACATCTACAAAGATGGTTTGCACTGACTCCCTGGTGACCTACTGCCACTCACTCGTCTGGGTACCGCTGTGTTCCATGTCCTTGTCTCGAAGAACAGCCGCAAACAGCATTAATTAAATAAGAGGTTATTTTAATATCTCATAACATAGCAATAGTCTAAATGTAATTTAAAATTACAGCTTAAGCATAGCAGCTCCAACACAAAGTTAATTTTATTTAAGAATAGAGGTTGAACTGAATATTGCGTCTGTGCATAATTTCCATAAAAGAGGAAGAAATCTAGTACATAAACACTCATAGACTGAATTCAGGGAATACGTTGTGTTCTTGGAAGGAAAGATACAGAGAAATTCAGTTTAAAAACAAATATATTTTGGGCGTTACAAGAAGGTTTTCCCCAGACAGTCTGCTGATCTCGTAGGTCGGGCAGTGTCCCCTCCAGCGGATAGAAGGGATCCCGAGAAGCTGCATGAGGCAGAGATTTCTGCAGCCCCAGGTGGGCAGGAGCAAGGAAGTCATCCCGGGCACTGGCTGACTGGCTGGAGCAGGGTCACCGCCCTTGTGTAAACCACAGGGAAAGCTTGGTGGGTCACTCAGCAGCCTGTGCTGGGCAGGCGAGTGCTCACTGGTTGGCCTGAGCCTTCCTTTCCTGGGAGAACCCTGGTTGAGGTTCGGTTTGCTGACACAGGGCTTAGCATGAGCAGCTCCATCTTGGCCTGAACCGGTGACTGTAATACAGGTTTAGCAGTAAAGTTACAGGCTTCAGTAAACATTTTAAAGCACGCTCGTGTATTTCAGTCTTTAGCTGTGATAATAAATGTATTCAGAAATGTGTATACACGAAAGGGTTTTCTGCCCTGGCTGGTGTGGCTCTGTTGGTTGGAGTGCCGCCCTGTACATGGAAAGGTCACGGGTTCGGTTCCCCGTCAGGACACAGGCTGGGGCTGCAGATTCGGTCTCCTGTCAGGGCATGTTTGGGAGAAAACCTGTCGGTCAGTGTTTCTCTCTGTTTCTTTCTGTCTCCCTTTCTCTCTCTCTCTCTGGGATCAGTGGAGATGCATGTATATATGTAAATAAATGAGGAATGTCTCCCCTGGTGATGAAGGTGAGCGTGAGAACGAGCTCTTGGTCTTACACTCAGTTCTCAGTCCGTCTGTCCTGGTGGACCGTGCGTCATCCAGTGTGGTGGTTTTATTTTGTCCTGTGAGCTGCTTTTCCCCGGGAGACACTGATCCTTCCAGGCAGTCATCGGGGAGAGGGGGCGGGTGCATCCTGTCTTCTCTTTGAGCTCAGGGTCCACCAGGTAGGCTTAGCTCAGCACTCCCCACCCCTCCGCACAGGGCAGCGTGTCACCTGGAGTTCCCGGGGGAGCGGGGGGGAGAAGCACTCCCCAGCTGTGTTCCCCCTGCACCCCACTGCCGTGCACTGTGGAAGGGTCACCCCCAGGCAAAGGCGGATGACGAGCAAGGGCAGAACACCAGACACCCGGTTCTCATTCTGACCCTCTAGGCTCAGCTTGGATGCGGAATGGGGTCCTGCACCCCTCAGAGCTGTTGGCACACACGCACAAGTTCCACACAGTGCCCCCAGGGGCTGCTCCCCGCTTTCTCCCCTGTGGGCCTCTGCTCCCCGCACCCCCCCCCCCAGACAACTCCGGGCAGGAGCGGTGGCTCCTGATCCCTGGTAAAATAATTCCTGTGCGCACACACACACACACACACACACACACAGATCGCTGGGGGGGGGGGCGGGGGAGGGCTCCGGGGCGTCGTGGTTCAGCAGGATGGAAGGAGCAGGGAGTTGCCCGTGGAGACGTGGACAGTCAAACCCGCGCTGCGGTCACGGTCCACCTCACGGCCCGAGCAAGGCGTCACCGCCCGCGTGTCTGCTCTCCCCACAGGGAACTACTGGAACGCCGCCTCCTTCCCCAACCCGTCCTCCTACCTGCACTTCTCCACCTTCCAAGGGGAGACCAGCGCCGACATCTCCTTCTACTTCAAGACGCTGATCCCGCGGGGGGTGTTCCTGGAAAACCTGGGCAACACCGACTTCATCAAACTCGAGCTCAAATGTGAGTACGAGCCCTGGGCTGACTCGCGAGCAGCCGCCCCGTCACCCCCTCCCTGCAGGCTGCTGGGGCCCCGACAGCACGGTGTCGCTGGGGTCCCGCGTCAGGGGCTCCCTGGCTCAGCAACGGCGCTGACGGGCGAGTCCGCCGTGTTAAGAAGGACCCAGGCCCCCGGCCTTGGACGGATCTCGGGGCGCAGGCACACGGGGAGATTCCCAGTCAGTGATTTGCAAGGAACAGACAGAAAATTAACTGCCCTGAGGATATGCAAGAAGAATGGATATTTTCATTAAAAAAAATGATAGAGAATGAAAAGGAAGGAAAGATGGAAGGAGGGGAGGGAGGGAGAGACAAGGGGTGAATCGCCCTAACAAAACTGGAGAAGGATGGATACTTAAGTCTTCTTGTGTGTATTTTCCGAGGAGACGGGGTTAGGAGCAGATGGAGAGCCGTGCGACGTGATCAGGAAAAGGCGCGAGAGAGTGGGGTGGGGCGGGCTCACACGGGGGCACCAGGGACAATGTAACGTAAGGTCTGCATGAGCTCGTGAAGCCGCGTGGACGGTAGCAGTGAGTGAGGTGGTGGAACCAGCCTCCGAGGCTCTCGGGGAGCAACCCCCTCCCACACCCCCTCAGAGTTCAGGGTTCAGTCCGTGTGGCCCTCGTCCTACGGGGCCGTGTCCTCAGCAGGCATAAGGCAGCCGCAGAGGTTTACGGTCCGCAGACTTCCGAGTTTGGTGAATCTTCATAAAGGCTGACTCCGCTGGCCGTTGGGAAGGAGACGGAGTCAGCAAGGGCACAGATGCAGCCTGGAGGGGACCCAGCGGTGCCCCGGGTTTTCCCACAGAGTCTCGGGGCCCGCGGCCGACAGCACACAGTCTCCCTCTCCTGGCCCCCGCCCTGCACCCAAGGGTTCCCGCCACTCGGTCTGGGGGTGTGGGCCCGGTGGTCCCACACCCATCTCCTGGGGGTGTCTGGTGCGACATTTTTCTTTCTGTAGTTTCAGTTACGCATCACGATGTTTAAAGGAAGGAGTCTCAGGAAACATCTTTCTGCTGAGGTCCTGTGGCCTTCCTCCTGTGAGACGGTGTCTGGGGGGCTGCGGGAAGCAGGCAGACTTTGGAGAAAGCGTGTGCGGGGTGAACCCTAATCCTCGGGCAAACCACGTCCTCGCTCGGAATCCCAGTTTCCTGTCTGTAACTCAGGGATGGGATGTTGGGGGGGTGGGGGGGGGTTAGGAGGACGGACTACAGATGCTCGCGAAGCAGTGGTACTTCCTCATCTTCCCAAGGACGCTCGGTATCGGTCTAATCTGGGTCAGATCTGAGTGAGAGGGAGACGGAGGGTATTCTAGCCCTAGAGTTAAGAAATAAGTAGCCCCGGCCAGGTGGCTCAGCTGGTTAGAGCATCATCTCTACAGACTTTGTCTACAGACATAACATTGCGAATGGAACTCATGTACCACCGTTAGCCATAGGAGCTTGTTTGCTTGTTGGCTTTTTTTATTTTACTTTTATCAATTTGAGAGGGAGAGAGAGATAGACATCAATTTATTGTTTCACTTATTTATGCATTCATTGGTTGTCTCTTACATGTGCCCTGACTGGGGATCGAACCTGCAACTTTGCTGTATTAGGATGATGCCTCAACCAACCGAGCTACCCGGCCAGGCCCCATTTGCTTGCGTTTTAAGTGTGGCTGAAAGTAGAGCTGCACGTGTCACCTTGCGGTCCGGGTTCCAGACCCCGGGGTCCAGTCCATGTGGAATAGAAATGGCGAGGACCTAAGTAAGGACTCCCTCCCAGGTCTCTGACCGAGGAGCTCGTCTTTGACAGCCAGCGAAGCTTCAGTTTGCCTCGGCGATGTTCAGTGCTCGGTGCCGCCTCCCTTCCCGTTGGGAGAGCAGGTGGGAGCGTTACTGAAGGAGGCTGGGACATCCACAGGGGCACGAACCAACCTGAAGGCTCCCAGACGCCCCAGCCCCTCCTCTTTGTGCTAAAACTTTACAGTTCCCTGAATCACAGGGTTCCGCCGATTCATTGACTATAATAGCACAGCCTGTGTGTATTTTGACTCTGGCAACCAGTGTTCTGATACAGAGCTGGATATTGGAACCAGAATAAGGCCATGGCAGTACAGTTCATCCCTTCAGAGTCCCAGTGGTCTGATGGAGATCCTCCGGTTGATTTTTAAGCACAAAAATAAATTTAAAATGTGATGAGGTCACGAGGGATTTAGGAATAAGCAGTTGTTCTTATTTGGGAATAAGTGAAGCCGCGTGACTGCGGCTCTGGCCCAGGAAATCCTTCCACGCAGGGATTTGAGATCAAGGCTCCTTCTGTGTGGGAGAGTCCCCCTCCTCCTAGAGCCTTTCCCAGTCCAGCTGGCAGGCGGAGGAAGGGAGGGTCCTCGTCCCACTGGTGGTAACTGGTCACCTGGCTCCGCCCAGATGCCCGGGGACGGGGCCACACAGCTCTGGGTGCATGGCCACTTGCATGGGTAACTGCGGCAAGGAGGCAAAAACTCCTCACGAGAAGTTAGCAGTCGCTGCCGCAGATACCGTGGCAACTAAGAGTAGTAGCCTCTCCCCTCACCTGGAGACCTCAAGGCCGGTTTCCAGAAGGTGCAGCGTGTGAGTTGCCTTGAAGGCAAGGAGGTGAGAGGGAGGTTTTTTCCAGAGAGTGAGCAGCAGGAGCCCCAGCGAGAAGAGGAGGCAGGCCGTGGAGCACTCGAGGAACTGGAGGGCACAGCTAAAGCCCGGGGCCAGTCGAAGACGGCTTTCGTTAGAGTGGAGAGCCCCGCACCTGTCTGTGCTGAGAGTTGGACAGAAGGGAGCTCACCGGACGCACAGCCTCCTGGGCGGGCGGTGACTCGTCGTACTTGCCTCTGTGCGCAGTGTCCCAGTGGTCACGTCTGGTTTTCTGCATCTCCAATGGCGACTCCTCTGATGGGGACGGACGGGACGCCAAGCGCCTCCTCCTGGAGAGCGGCCGGCCCTCGGGGTTCTGCAGGGCCTTCCCGGGGAGGTGCCGCCGGAGCCCGCGAACCATAGACACAGCGTCTCCCTGTCGAGTGTGATTAGGTCACCGAGTCACGCTCCTCTCGCATCCCGAGTCCCGGAGACAGGAGCTCTAACTCCAAACGGGCTGGCCCTTCGGACCTTGAGGGTTTTACTGTGGAAGAGACAGCATGCCCTTGGCTTTAGCCATTTCCAATGGGAGAAGGTTTGCATCCTGTTCAGAATGATCCTGTGGTGAAGTCTGACCGCTCTCTCTTTTCTTCATCTCCCCAGGTGTCTTAAAACCAGGGAGGGAGGAAGGAAGGTTTCAATCTGGTTTTCAGTTCCCTCTCATTCTCTGTCTTTAAATGAAATCCCCTTTTTTGCATTTTGATTCGCCCCCCTGATTAAACACTTGGTAAAATTACAGAGCACAGTTGCTTAAAATGTTGCCAGCCTTTGCAAAATAAGTGAAAATTATCAGTTTTCCTAAAATTATACAAATATTGCTTATTTGGAATGATTTAAAAACCCAGAGAAGCAAGAAGAATAAACAAAAAAACCATCTATAATCCCACATTCTGATACGTTGAGTACTGTTCTTTTGGTGTGCACGTTGACCAGCATTTTTCTGTGCCCTTACGTGTGGTTTTCTGCCCACGTGAAACCACGTGGCACTCACTGTTTCCACCCTGCTTGTCTCATGTGACGGCACTTTAGAAACACATTTTCATGTCGATTTTTTAAAACTACACAACAGTGATTTTCTCTTCAACCGAGGGCAGAGGATAATAGATCAGAATCTCCAAGAGAGTATTGCAGTTTAGAAAATGATAATTACATATTCATAAAAGACAACAGAAAAGCTGTGTTTTGTTGTACGACCTACAGACTATAAGGTACCGAAGAGAAACGCATTAACCGGGAGGATGTTCACCTGAGAGATTCAGGGGTGGGCTCTGTGCCCCGTCATCCTGCTGCATCTGGGCCCCAGCACCTGGAGACGACCGTTGGAGTATTACGTCAACAGCTGCGAACTTTCATTTAAAAAGATTGGGGAGCATCCGTCTCCACGGCCAAGAGCTCTGTGTAACCAACCGCCCCTCCTCGTGGGGCTCACCTGTGAGCAGACAGGTTTTCCCTCCACCCTCCCGGCTTCCCGCCCCGCGTCTGCAGCCCGCCCTGCCCCACGGGAGCCAGCCTCACGCCCTGAGGCCGCTGCGGCAGCGGCTGTGTAAGGCTGGTCCGCACCCCACGGCTTCCCGCAGCCTCGGGCGCGGGCCCCCTGGGTGAAACGGAAGACCTCCTCCGGGGCGGCCACGTGGCTGTGCCCAGCAGGGCGGGGCCCCTGAGGGCGAGCCTGCTCCCGGGCCAGCCTGCTCATTCACCTGGCAGAGGGCGTGCCCCGCCAGCCCGAGGCGGAGGCGGGCCAGGAGCTGAGCCCTGCTCCCGGAGGAGGCGTTCCAGGGGGAAGCCGCGTCCCCTCACTTAGTTCATGAGACAAGCAAACGTGGCCGTTCAAACTTTGTGCAGACTGCCCCCCCCCAAAAAAAGGGTTCGAAGGTGTTTGATGTGCACAGTCTCCAGGGAGGCAAAGTATTTACGCAGTGGAATCAGGAAAGTTGTATTTTCAGTGATTGTCACTAGAAATAAAGGGGAAAGGAAGGGTACTTTATAATGAATCATTACTTTTATGAGATGTTCTCCATTTCAGTAGGGGACATGGTGATTTTCTCTCTTTTCTCAGAGGTGGAAATTTTTGACTTCAGGGTCTGTTAACTCTTCTCCAGTATTAATAGAGTATTTCTCCTGGGACACTTCAGCCCCTGGAATCCGGGATCCCGTATTTTTTTCAGAATTCAGCCTAAGATTCATTGTTTCTAGCATTCTTCCCAAACAGAAGATGAAGAACAAAGTTAGCTGATCGTAGCTGCAGAAAATCTACTGAGATCACTTGGATTAGCTGTGCCTCTCTGGCAGAGACCCCAAGGAGGAGGGGACGTTCTCACCTGAAGAAGGCGTGTCGTGGAGCAGGAGGTTCCCCTGCCCTCTGCCTCGCCCCCCTGCCTCCCACGGAAAACCTCTGTGGGCGGAGTTTCCCGGCTCTGCCGCCCTCCGCCCCAGACTGCAGGTGCGCTCGCCGAGGTGCCTCTGGGGTTTCTCGGGGAACTGAGTGACTCCCTTTCTCTGTCCTGCGCCCACCACATGCAGACTGTGTGGTCCTCACTGGGCACTTGGTGTTTTATTTTAAATCAGGAAGCCCTTGTCTGAAGTCCCACCAAGGCGGCACTGAGAGGGTGTGCCAGGCAGGAGGCCGTTTGCTGCAGAACAGGGACAGGCAGTGCCCGCGGTGCGGCCCGCAGCCCTCGGCCCGCAGCCCGCAGCCCACAGCTCACAGCCGGCGGGAACCCGGCCGCGCAGCCAGGATGTGACGTCTCCTGCTCTGTGTGTCTGTCTGTCTGTCTGCCGAGAGCCGCCGTCAGCTCTCACCGGCTGGCGCGCTCCTTGCACAGCCCTGTCCTTTCCTCCCGAGACCTCGTCCTTGTCTTTCCCCGGGGTCGGTGCCCCCACCAGCACAGCCGGCCAGCACCCGGCCATTTCCAGGTTGTATCTCACTGATGTACGGGTGTGGCGTCTCCTTACAAGCCTTCCCGTGGCCCCCATGGGCACCCACCAGCCTGTTTCCCAGGTCACGCTGCTTCAGTATCTGCTTCCGCTGCCTCCCTTGGACCCCACGCCCCACGTCCACTCTCCTTGAACTCTCAAGGCCAAGCTGTCCCTGACATCTCCTGAAGTCCGGAACCACCCCAGCCTCCTCCGAAGCCCGTTCCTCCCCTGGGCGCCCCTCACAGACAGTCAGACTGCAGTCAGGAGGGGAGCTGCTCTGACGCCCACCCCTCTTTAATCACCCCCCTCCCTGGGCAGCAACGCTCGGCATCCGATTGCACAATTCCTCCGAAGCCGCCTCCGCGGCTCCTTTTACCATGAACGCCATGTCCCGCAGTCACCACCTGGGACTTCCATCTGTGCTTGCGAACGGGGTGCGCCCTGCCCGGTGCACGAGTCCCCGCCGGCCCCACACGGGAGGGCGTCTTAAACCCCGACGGCTCGTGTCTCACTGAGGTTGGGGGCTGTTTCAAGCCACACATCCTTTTGGAAAGACTTTTCTGTCTTTTTCCTTTTTAAATCATGTGGGTCCATTAATATTCACGAAGCCACTCTCAAAGGCCGGGAAAAGCACAGAGAGAACTAAAATCAGACAGGTGCTGGGTTTCGGAGACAGCTCCCTGTGTTTCACGGCCGGCGGGGGGTCCCTCGGCTCCCTCTTCCCTGCGGGCGTCTTTGTGGGTGGGGTTATTTGTTAACCGCAACAGAAAGCTTAACGGCCGAAACGCATGCAGAGCAGCACTTTCCACGCTCGAGAGGTGATCAAGATACCAGAGGCTTTAGCATGAGCTCACAACACTCAGAACACTCTTTCGGAAGCTCCCGGCACTTCCTCGAGGAGTTTCCAGGAGCCTCCCGATGAATTCTCTCCGCCCGTGTTCATTTCCAGATGTGTCTAACGCCGAGACGTTAGGTGTGAGTGTGCATGTTTGGATCCCAAAACCTCCTGTGTTCACTATACTAAATGGACACTGCCCTAAAGGAAACCCAGGTTGTTCTTACTTCCTGCAGGACGTGAGAGGCAGCCCCGTGCGGTTGGCAAAGGGGCTCCTCTGTGCTGAGTTACAGGTGACGTCAGCACCTCCCAGACTCGGTTTCCTCGCCCGGGTGGTGCAGCCGGGCCTGGAGGCCGGACTGCGTTCTGGGGGGCCTCCCAGTCTCCCCGTCGCCGGCTTCAGGCACATCCTTCCAACCCCAAGTGGTTCCTTCTGTGTTTGCACGGAATTGCACCGCCTGCACACCTGGTCCGCAGCCCTCAATGGACCACACACACTCCAGCCCTTCTTGCAAGTCCAAGGGCCCCCTGACACCACCCTCCGTTTAGGTGACCCGCCAGAAGGACCCACAGGACCTGCCAAAGGCTGCGGTGCTCCCCCCTCCCGGTTACGGTTACGGCAGGGAGAGGACGCAGGTGAGACTCAGACTGGAGGAGGCGGGCACGGAGGGCAGGAGCCAGGCCACATCCCCGACGCCTGCCGTCCAGGACAGAGCCCCCCTGTGGAGTCACAGCGGTGGTGCGACAGCATGCAATGCAGGCAGCTCCACAGCCCCAGGTTCCGCGTCTTCGTTCCAGCCCCGCTACAGAGGCGCGGCGACTGTCCACTGGCTGACCCCCGTTCCCAGTCCCTCCAGAGCTTGACCGGAGTGACCTGGACCTTCACCCCACCTCACGGTGTTGGGCTGTCGGAGGTGGTCAGCCCCCACCCTGAGCAAGTCCCACGGCAGACCCCGACGTCACCCAGGGCTCCCCAGCAAAGACACTCCTATCAGACCTGACATTTCGAGGATTCGGCTGTCACCTCCTCAAAGCCAAGGGCAACGTCCAGACCTCTCTCTGGAAGAGGTGACACTCTCTCCTACACAGTTTGAACATCTTTCTCTTGATGACAAGGAAGGAAAAACCTCCTCGAACCTTCTTGCTAGAATGAAACTTATCCATCCTGGTATGTCTTAGGTAGGAGTCCAGGGCCAGGGCCCCACCCCAGGGTCCTGCCCCGGGGTCACACCCACCCCAGGGTCCCACCCGGCTCACAGAATCGGAGTCTCGGTGACAGCAGCCCTGACATGTGGCATCTGAAGCATGTTCCTTGAGCACTTTCTCGTGTGGCCAGAATTTGGGAAATTAAGGTCCAAGGTCTTTGTTGCTAAGATCTGAGTAATTGGGGTCCAGGCAAGGTCCTTCTCCCTAGGAGCAGAGTGGTGAAAACGGCGTGAGATGCAGAGAGGAGAGAAAATTCTGCTTCCGGCTCCACTGCCAAGTTTATCCAGGACACGCTCTTGTTTTTCAAGTGTCGTGTATCCGGGAACAACACCGGGCACAGTTTGTCTGAAGCAGACGCAGCTGATGTATCAAGTTCCTCCATTCAGAAAATGTATGGAGGGGGCAGAAGTAGGTTCACGGTCAGGACTGAGCGAAACACCGTCTTGATTCCTGTGTTACTTAGTAATTACTGCATTGTTTCCCATGTGAACAACTGCAAGCCCACCTCTGCCCCACCCTGGACATTGTTACTTTGTGTTCTCAGGCCAGGTATTTGCGGGCTGCAAGATAGCAGCGTTCCTTACGTATGCTGGTGCACTAAACTAGGGGCTACCTCAGGAAACTGGGTGGGCTTCTGGTTTTTGGAGAATCCGTTACAGTTGTGTTGCCTCCTTGGCCAGAGTGCTCCTTTTCCCTCTTTCTTCCACCCACTCGCTCGTTCACAAACTGCTTGGCGCCTTCGCCGGGGCAGCCGCTGTTCCCGGTCCCGGTCCTGCGAATAGAGCAACAATGAACAAACCAGGGAACGCCTCCGCTTCAGCGAGGCCAGGAGCACGTCGGCGTGTGCTGTGCCAGATGGCGATTTAGGAAATCAGGGGAAGGGGGGAGAGCAGCCGGGGGAGGGGTTTCCTCTGTACCGTAGAACGCTTAGGGGAGGGGTCTCTGCGGTGGGTGAGGCCTTGGGAGCAGGGAGGGGAAGGGGACGCCGTGGCGTCCGCTGGTCGAGGGAGCAGCGTGTGCCCCGGCCCTGCTGAGGCGGGGACAGCCTCCCAAGGTGGTGGCCGAGAAAGCTGTGGGCAGGCAGTGGGGTCAAGGGGGGACTGAGGGAGGGGCAGACCCAGACGCAGAGTGCCAGCAGCGCTGAAAAGGGCTCTGGCAGCAAAGGGAGCAGAGCGGTGAGATGCCAGGTCACAGAGGGGTGTCCTGGTGGGGGGTGGGGGGACTGTCAGGGTCAGGGGCGTACGAAAGTCATGGGTGCCATCGAAGAGAGCAGGAGAGAGCCGGAGGGTGTCAGGGACTAGACAGGAGGGTGGGACACCCAGAGTCCAGGCCGGGCCCTGGCCTCAGACAGGAGCAAAGAGGTTCTCCGACCTTCTTCCTCCTTCCCCTCGTTCCTCTGACACCCGCGGTGACCTCGTCTTCAGCCCCCTGCCCCACCTCGTCCTGGAGCCTTCCCGTGCCGCCTACACTGTTCTTCCTCCTCGTGGGCACTTCGCCCGCCCTCACGGAAAAGGGAAACAGACCAAGTATTCACAGGGAGGCCACAGCACCTCTCTGCCTGTTACCAATTTTGTTGCGTGGTTAAACGAGATTCTGCACAGAGCCTCGCTTTGGAAGTTATCAGTCCTTGACCTTCGTCTTAGAACGGGAGGAACGAAGCATTGTCGGAACCGCCACAGTGTAGCCGGTGCGCATACCTCTCTCTCCTTGTCTGTTCGCTTCACCTGTTCTTCACTGAATGACCAGATTCTTCTCTGCTGCTTCCAGCCGACACTTGAGTCCTGGTGTCTAAATGTTACCTCGCCTGCTGGGAGAACTCGGAGCCCCACAGTCCACACTCCGGTCAGTTGTTACATGTGTCACTTGGTACATGAAGCGGGCGGTGATTTGTTTGAGCAAACTTGGGTCAGAACGAGGGCAGACAGCGCCACCTGCTGGAATGAACGGGAGGGAGGCGGGAACGCCGGGAGCTGTCCGTGGTTCCGTCCAGGTCCCTGCTTCGTCACCTCGGGGCACACACAGGTGGCCGCTGTGTCCCCACTTCCTCCTGCAGCCAGCAGGCCGCACGCATGCACGCACACACGGTGCTTTGCTCTTTCAGGGTCTGTTTTCTCCTGACAGTGACTCGCTGTCCAGAACTACCATTAAGATGAGCTGTATTTAGTTTTATTATTTCTCTTAGAACTTTTTGGAAACTGGGTCATAGAGTGGTGGCATTTGAAGGGAGATCCTCCAACTCAGTGTTTTCAAAACCGTTTGGTCACAGAAACCAGAAAGCTACAGATGTGCCCCCCGTGTCGGGCACAATGGACAGAAGCCCCCAAAAGGTGGAAGGGCAGAGACCCCAGTGTACTCACTGCTGACTGTTCCCCGTGTCAGTTACGATGCCTTTAGATCCGATAAGAACGGCCTGACCAATAGTGTGTGTGTCTCTCGGAAGAAGTCTCGAGGTGGCCTCGGGAATAACTCGGGCCAAACAGTGTCACCGAGGAGCCAGGTTTGTCCCACTGCCTCACCCCCACCCCCGTCTCCTCCGCATCTGGTGCTCACAAGGCGGATTCAGCAACGTGGGAACGTAACTTCCACTCGAGAGCAAGGGGGAGAAGAGAGGCCAACTGTTTCTTCCCTGATGAGCCAAGAAATCTGTCCCCAAAGGCCCCCTGAAGAGCCCCTCCCGTGTCTCATCAGCCAGCAGGGACCCATATGTCCCGTCCTAACGAGGTTGGGAATGGGGAGTTGCTATGTCTGACTTAGACAAGTCCAAGTCCACCCGCTGGGCCTGGTAGGGCCGTCCTGACGCGATGCTAAAGATTCTGTGGAAGTGCACGGACCCCTGGGCAGCACTGGGTCAGCCCACGGAGGGAAGGCGGGGAGTGGCTAATGGTTGGGGAGAGTGTTCCTGGGAGCCCCGTGTCTGCCTGGCTTCTGAGCAGGGGGCGCCGTGAGTCCTGCTCACACCCATCCAAGGACACATGCAGAGCCGGCAGCAAGAAAGCTGGTGCGTCCTCCGACACGGAGGGCAGAGCCGTCTTCTGGCCGGGACCCTGAGTCTGACGGCTCAGAGATTAGGCGGAGGTTTCCTGGTAGATACAGCGGCTGAATCTCTCATAAGCAAAGTCGGAAAGTCGCCTGGGGGGCCCCCTCCTGAGCATCTGCCGGAAAGAGGCACCGACGGAGGGGCTGCGGGCCTGTGCTGCCGCTGCCGCGTGAGGCTGCCTCTCCTGCCGCTGCAAGAAAAATGAGCGTTTAAAAGCCATGTTTATAATAAACAAATGGGACCTTATCAAAATTAAAAGCTTCTGCATGGCTAAAGAAGCCAGTATCAAAATTAAAGGAGAACCAACTGTATGGGAAAACATATTTGCCAATGATACCTCAGACAAGGGTTTAATCTCCAAAATATATAAAGAACTTACACGACTCCACTCTAAGAAGACAAGGAATCCAATTAAAAAGTGGGCAAAGGACTTAAACAGGCACTTCTCCAAGGAGGACATACAGAAAATCCAAAGACACATGAAACGATGTTCAATATCACTAGCTATCAGAGAGATGCAGATTAAAACCACAGTGAGATACCACTTCACACTAGACAGAATGGCCATCATAAACAAAGCAACAAACAACAAGTGTGGGAGAGGTTGTGGAGAAAAGGGGACCCTAGTGCACCGTTGGTGGGACTGCAGAGTGGTACAACCACTATGGAAAGCAGTATGGAACTTCCTCAGAAAACTAAAAATGGATCTGCCTTTTGACCCAGCAATTCCACTGCTGGGACTCTATCCTAAGAACCCTGAAACACCAATCCAAAAGAACCTATGCACCCCAATGTTCATAGCAGCACAATTTACAATAGCTAGGTGCTGGAAGCAACCTAGATGCCCATCAGTGAATGAATGGATCAAAAAACTATGGTACATTTACACAACGGAATTCTGTGCAGCAGAAAGAAAGAAGGAGCTCCTACCCTTTGCAACAGCGTGGATGGAGCTAGAGAGCATTATGCTAAGTGAAACGAGCCAGGTGGTAAAAGACAAATACCATGTGATCTCACCTTTAACAGGAACCTAAACAACAAAACAAGAAACAAGCAAAATATAACCAGAGACACTGAAATAGGGGACAGACTGACAGTGACCGGAGGGGAGAGAAGAGGAATTTCAGGGGACAGTGGGAAGGGTTCACCGGAACAAATTTAAAGGACACATGGAAAAAAACTAGGGGGAGGGTGGTGGGGAGGGTTGGGTGGGTGGGCTGGATTGGGAGTAAAAGGGAGAAAATTGTACTTGAACAATGATTAAAATAAAATTTTAAAAAAATGTGAAGCAGGAAAACTCCTTACACGCAGAGTTGCCTCATCCATTTTCTGCTGTTGAAAGGCGGCTCGTTGCAGAAGGAGGCTGGTGTGGAGTGGACCTGAGAGAGAGCGTGACCTGTGCTCAGTGCTGGGGGGCGAGTGGGTTCTAGAACAAGCGCCTCTGGAAAGGGTGGTTCTGCAGGGATCTGGAGCTTCCCTTCAGGCAGCCACGGGTGGTTGGGAAAAGATGCAGGTTGCCTTAAAGAAACGACAACGGTCACCTTGCCCTGGCCAGTGTGGCCCAGAGGATGGGGTACCGTCCTGCAAAACGAAGGGTTACTGGTTCAATTCCTAGTCAGGGCACGTGCCTGGGTTGTGGGTTTGGTCCCCAGTCAGGGTGCGTGTGAGAGGCAACCAACTGACGTTTCTCTCTCTCTCTCCCCTTCTCTTTCTTCCTCCCCTCCCCTCCCGCCCTCTCCTCCTTGCTCTTCCCCTCCCACCTGCCCTTCCCTTCTCCCTGACATCAATGAGCATGTCCTTGAGCGAGAGTTTTTTTCAAAGATGCAGGTCACCTTCATCCACAATTCATACCTCCCTAACTTCCAGTAGGAACCACAATGATTAGTTTAATGAAATGGGGTTTTGTGAATCCTCCCAAAGCGGTAGCTCTCCACTGTAGCTATCTATTAAATTTTCCAGGGAGCGTTTAAAAAACGCCAGTGCCTCCTGCAGACCAGCTGAGCCCGGACCTGCGGGGAGGGAGCAGAGGGAAGGCGCCACACCGAGCTCTGCCCAGGAGCTATGCTGGCCACAGGGTCAACGGGCCGGCTGTGAACGGCCGGAAAGCCGGGTTCGAGCCCCAGCTTCCCTGCACGTTCGGCCTTGGGCCCCCAGATGTGCTGCACCTCTCCGGACCTCACCTTTCTTACCTGGAGTCAGTGCTGGCAGCTTCTCCACTGGGGTCTAAAGAGGAAGAAAGCAGGCGTCTGCCTGGGCCCCCAGCACAGCTCTGTCCCCCCTTGGCTACTAATGGCTAGTAAGGGACTGGTACTCGGTCCTCATTCAGATGGCTTTGCCGGGGACTGGGCAGAGAGAGACGTGCCGAGATTGCTCTTCTCCCCTTGCTGTGGCTTTCTCGGGCTGTTCGGTGTCCGGGAGGAAAACACTCAAGGGCTCTTCCCGCCCCCTGCCCCGCAGCTGCCACAGAGGTGTCCTTCTCCTTCGACGTGGGGAACGGGCCCGTGGAGATCGTGGTGAGGTCGCCCACGCCGCTCAACGACGACCAGTGGCACCGCGTCACCGCGGAGAGGAACGTCAAGCAGGCCAGCCTGCAGGTGGACCGGCTGCCCCAGCAGACCCGGAAGGCGCCGACCGAGGGCCACACCCGCCTGGAGCTGTACAGCCAGCTGTTCGTGGGTGAGTGAGGCCGCCGCCGCGCCCCTGCTGGTCCTGAGACCCTGCCCGGGGGGCGGGGAGCTGTAGGGCAGCCCCTGGAGTGTCTGCCCAGGCCTCGTGTCATCTCTTCCATGACAGGGGAACCTGGGGGGGGGGGGGGGGGGGACAGGGGCTCAGGAGCCCAACATCCTGTCCTGCTTCCCCCCTGGCTGAGGCTCAGAGTGCTCGTCTGCAGAACAGGTGGCAGCCATGGGCACCTGGGGTCTGTGCAGTTTGGGGTTCATGGTTTTAGAGTGGGAGAAAAACCCTTTGTTGTAACTACAGTAGGAAGGAAGGGAGGGGGAGGGGAGGGGAGGAAAATAGAGGGGAGGGGAGGGGAGGGGAGGGGAGGAAGATGGACTCCCTGAGTCCAGATCTGCCTGAAACGACGCGCAGAAACCCCGTCCTGTCTGCAGTCGTCTCACGAAGGCTCTGCCTGCCCCGGAGGAGGACCGGCCCCGAGGAGACGTGCCCACCGCAGACTCACGCGGCCTGTGCAGGGCGCAGGCTCAGCCTCACGGTCGGGTCTGCTTCGGACTGTGTCAGCCGGGCCTAACGTTGCTCCCCGTCAGGTCCCATTGCCGTGACTGGTTAACTTTTGTTTTGTTTTCCAAGAAACAGCGAGTTTAGGACATTAGCCATTCTCCCCCATTGAATGAGTAAAAACCAAGTCTGAAGGACTTTGAGGCCCACCCCCCACCAGCACCCCGAGTTCTGGGGGTGAATTGATGAAGTCGGTCCACCATGGCCGTCTTAGGGGGAGCAGAGCCAGGCCACTGGCACTTGACCCGATCACTGTCACTTTCCTAACCCTCGATGGCAGACACCCACCGAGGGTCAGCACATTGCAGCAAGGGCCAGAGTCCCCACGCTGTCTTTCGTGGTTGTGCAGAAATGCTTTAAGAACATTAGAAAGTCACACACAAAAAAGGTAAAATCAGACACTCACGTGCTTGCTGCGATGTGGGCAGACCGCATAAGTGCTGGCTGAGTCCGTTGGCTTTGGGAGTGAGACCGACCCCTGAACAAGTCTGCAGGCGGGGGGCAGGGGAGAGGCCAGGCTGTGCGGTGCAGTGGTGCCCCCTGCGCCCCAGCGGGGACCTGCCCTTCCCAGCCCTGCCCAGCCCTTCCCTCGGTGCATGGTTCTCAGGATCGCACGTCGTGTTGAAGTTAATTGCTGAGAATTGACATCGGGGTCACTGAGCCGGTTCCTGCTAGATCCTGTCTGTGAGCGGAGCTCCCTGTGTCAGTAGGTCCCGCCCAGACCCCCTAAGGCCAGTCTCTCCTGAACCCCGCTCGTCTTGGGCACCCTGGTCACGCTCCCCGGTCTGCATCATGACGGGGGGCCCCGGAGACCAGCTGTGGGTCTCCTCTGGCTCGCCCCCGGGTGCAGAAGCCCAGCCTCACCTCCGTCCCCGCTGCCCCCTGACTGCAGCTGTCTCCAGGAACTGTGCAGACCGAGTGCAGCGAGCGTGGAGGGGTGAGGGACACGTTTATTATGGTCGCAGAAAGCTCCTGGTTCGTCCAACCCAGAACCACGAGTGTAAAGGGAAGGGGCTGCGGCAGGGTCTGGCGGAACAACTGGGTTTGAGGGGCAGGCGAGGGAGGCTTCTCAGGGGGGAGAGCACGAAGGAACGGAGGAACGGGACGCACAGGCGAGGGCAGACTGAGACGGAGGGAACGGGTTCCGTGAGGGTCTCTTCGCGTATTGGGACAGTAAGCAGCAAGGCCTCGGGTTAACTCGGACTAGAACGAAGTCCTTTGCGTTCAGTGATTATGAAACCAGCGGCGACCTTGGGAAGAGACGTTTCAGACGGCGGGCTGGCCCCACGAGCGGACCCGTCTCTTCACTCGGGAAGGAGTTAGTTCCACGCCCCGGTGGTTTTTACCTCCTGCCCTCTCCGAGGCGGCACAGTGCACAGCCCCCAGACATCTGAGGCCCCGGGAACGAGGGTTTCTGCCGTACAGGCCCACTCCTGGGGACGTGTGTCCTGGAAGGGGGGGATGTTTCCGGAAACAAGCCCAGGCCCCCAGCTGTGAAGTCCCAGAGTCAGTGAGCCCAAGACTGCTCAGGGCGGGTCCGGGCACATGGTGCTGTTCGCGGTGCAGCTCTGACGGGAAGCGTCACCTTGGCCACGTGTCACCACTTTTGTTCTCCGAGTCTTTTATTTTCTGGGGTTTTTTTTTTCTCTCACCTGGCAACGCAGTTGGGTTGGTTGGTTCCCAGGATTTCTTCCAGCTTGAGCTGTCCCTGATCGCGTGTTTAGAGGTGGGACAAAGAGGCCTGGGCTGCCACATGGGCCCCTTCCACTGTGCCGGCGGCTGGCAGCCCGGGCCGAGCCCCACCCCCGCAGCGCCGGCTCCCGGGCGAGGGGCCACTGACAGGTCACCCGGGGTCCCCGTGTCAAGGAGGGACACGCGCCTGTGTCTCCGGGGACGGTGAGGTGAGCTTCGCAAAGCCCCGCAGAGTCCCCAGCACGGTCAGTCCGCACTGGGTCTCCACTCTGTAGCTCACCTTCCACTCTCAGCTTTCCTCCTCCGCCAGGTCCCCTCCACACCACCCGCGGTGACCCGGTGCCTCAGCCAGCCCGGGGACTCAGAACCCAGGCCTGGGAGGCAGCCGCCAGCCAGACTTTTCTCTGTGTTCGGAGGCTGGCTAAGATGCTCAAGGTCATTAGCTATACCAGGCCGGGTTAAGCCAAAGCCCTTTATGGCAGAGAACCATCGGGGAGTTCAGGGCCCCAGCCGCGGAGGGAATGGGGCAGGGCTGTGAGGCCGGGGGCCCGGCGGGCGGCCCGGGGCCTGGCCAGGGAGGGGGCGAGCGTGAGCCGCCGGAGACAGGTGAGCGGGCCACGCAGGGCAGGTGGCTGGCAGGAGGCGAATTTACAACCAGCTTCAGCCAGGCCGGAGCGTGTCACTGCTCTTGGCAGCAATTGAAGGAAGAGGTCAGAGTTCAGGAGGCCCGGAAGCTGCCTCGGGAGGAGCCAAGCTCCTCAGTGGCTCTTAGCTGATGACGGTTGTCCAGGCTCAGCTCACTCGGCTCGGACCCCTGCCGAATCGCTCTGGGGGTGCGAGACACCAGCCCAGAGGGGCTGAGAGAGTAGCTCTCTCTCCTCCGGGGTCTTCCGGGCTGCGCGGAGGCCTGGCTGGGGACTCAGGGGACCAGCAGTGCCTCCAGGGCGGATGCGGGGCAGGGAAGTGTGGGAAAGGACCTCATTGCCCACGCATTGTTGCTGAGTCCAGAATTTGGGGTCACCCTTGGCTTCCTGTCTTCCCCTCACTACTGTCCGTCAACAGTGCGGCTGTGGCTCCGCCTCCAGACCTCGCCCCAGACGCACAGCCAGCATGGTCTGTGGATGCGGGGCCCACCCTGGGCAAAGCCGCAGGACTCCTGCTCGGACTGTCTCACCTGGTGTCCTAACTGGTCCCCTAATTGGTCTCCCAATCGGTACCCTAACTAGTCTAACTAGTCTCCTAACTGGTGTCCTAACTGAAATTATTTTTTTGTTACGTCTCTGAGTTAATAGTCATATTCAAACTTAAATCAATCCCATCTCCAAAGCAAGAAGGTATTTTTCCTTGGACACTTTCTTCAAAATTATTCTCGCAGAAACAGGATGTTTGCCACCTCTGGAAGTACGTTCTTCGCCAGGTGCCACAGACTGAAGTCAGGCATGATGAAGGCCTGGAAGGAAGGCACGGGGGGTGTGAGAACGTCACGAGAGGCAGCTCCTCAGCCCCCACCCCCCGGGGCCCTGTGTCTGGCTCTCGGTCCCCCTCCCCGAGACTGAGGTCTCGCCCGTTCGGCAGCCGTAAAATGCCGCAGGCATCCTAATGCGTTTCCGCCGAGAGCCTCACTGGCGGGAAGAGGGAGCGATGTCCCGCCCAGAAGTCTGGAGGTAAACTGAAACGATTTGCTAGATAACATCTAGTGAAAACGGAAGAAAACAAGAACACTAGAAGAAATCAGTCAGCTACCTCCAAAAGGCAAAGCCACGAATAAACCACAAAGCTGCCCCACGGAAGCCTCTTCCTGAACAGCCAGCCTCGGGGTTAGCAGCTCCGTCCAAGTCTCAGCACGCCCCCCTTCTCGGAGCCAGGAGGCCTTGAGGGAGCCCACAGCTTTCCTCTCGGTGCAAAGACACCCTCCCCCACCCCCCACCTCGGGTGAAGGCCAGCCCTCCCCCACCAGGACCCGCCATGGGCTTCCCCACCTTTTGCCCTCTCCCGGCCCGAGCTCGCTCACTCCTGCTGTTCCGGCCGCCCAGTGTACAGGCAGGGTTGGGCCACAGTCCAGTCTACAGGCAGGGGTGGGCCCTATTGAGGGAGCTGTGGCAGACCCAGTTTGTGCCTTTTTAAAATACACTCCCAACTCTGCAGCCGTCCACACCCACTTTCTCCTGACAACTGGAGTGAACACGCTTTAGTTCCGCCACCGATGTGAAAATAAATGTTTTTCAACAAATTTATCAGGTAATTTCCCATATAGACTTATCACTCTTTCAGTAAGGACTGGCCTGGACTTCGTGACAGTAAGTGGCACCTGTCACACAGGAGAAGTGACACGCCCTGAGGAGGGTGGGCCCGCACAGCCCGGCAGTCTGCCCTGGGGCGTCTGAGACAGCGAGAGGATGGCGTTCACAGTTTGCAGCTCAAGCAGACGGAGTCACTTTGCACTGGGTGCCTCTCCGTCCCCTCCCCCTTCCTCGCCTCATTTCCAAGATCCCCGGGGACACAGCCCTGCCCTGGCGGGACTCACGCTCCTCTCCTGGTCCCGTCATCACACCCTGGCGGTGTTCCTCCGTCATTTGAACTTCACTTTGCTGTCCCCTCTTTCCCACGACGCCCGGTTCCATTCCCTCCCCGCCGCGGGGCCCCGGCTGGATGCACGTTAGCTGTGACGCTGCACGTTTGCCTGGCACGTCTGTGTGTTCTGGGACGGACTCACCGTGCCACACGCCTCACTCTGGGTTTCCCCCTTCCGCCCAGCCTCAGGGTTCCGAGATGCGTCCGCTGGTGGCTCCGAGAGTGTCACGTGGACATGTCCCATCTGCGTCCACCCCACCCCTCGCAGTGTTGGCCACTCTCCCTTGTGAGCGCAAGTGCGCCCCCACGAGGTGACCGCGTCTTCTGCACCGTCGTCCAGCTGGGCGAGAAGCGAACGCCCGGCCTCGGCTGCGCTCCCCACGAAGAGAACTCTCTCGCCTCGGGACGGGACCGCCGGTTGCCGTGGGTCTGCATCTGGACCCCTTTCTGCCCCCACCTCCCTTGTGTCCCCGCACACAACCTCAGACCACCTGCCCGCCCCCCCCACGCCCAGACGGGGACAGCTGTAACTGCCTCCCACTCCAGGACCCGCCGGCCCTCCTCACTCGTGAGTGTCTCGGAGCTCCGTCCGCAGGTCTGTCTCTGACGGAGCCAAGTCAGGCAGCCTCGTCCTGTTCGCATTGTTCCTCATGCCCAGCCCCGCCCTCCCTGTGGTCCTGGCCTGCAGACACCCCATGGTTCCACCCACAGCCCCTCTGCCAGCCGCTCCCCTCTCCGGCCTCGCCTCGGGCGTCCTTTCTGGCCCCTACACCCTCTGTTCTCGGAGACCTCGGACGTCCCCCAGGCTGGTCATCAGAGCGTCTGCTGACCCCTCCCAGAGGCAAAGCCCCAGCCCCGACCTGGGGCTAGCACTCTCGAAGGCTTGTTCTGAAGTCGGGGTCGGAGAGTGACGGACGAGGTGGCGGGTGGGAAACAGCACCGGGGGTTCTTGGCCGTGGCTGAAGAGAGACGGGGTGCGGCTGTGAAAGAAGTACGTCTGAAGGCAGAGAACAAAGACGGGCAGAGAGAGGGGGTGTGGGGAGGGAGAGACTCGGGGGACGTGGAGACCGGCAGGGAGAAGACGCCCGTGCTGCCCCAAAGGCGAGCAGAACTCCCCAGCAGGACCTGCAAGAGGAGCAATGACACACGGACGTCTCCACAGGAAACGCACACACAGAGTTCCAAGCTGACACACGTGAAGCTGGGGTTCGCACTGGAGTCACCTGCAGTGACTGCTCACGGTGCACCATCGGGATCTGGGGCCGGGAGGTGCCGGTGGAACGCTGCGGCCCCTCTCGGCCCCACTTTCGGGGGGGACGCGGGACCATGACGCTGCTGCAGACTGCGGTCCTCTGAGACGGCGCTGCCGGACCAGTGTCGCGACCCGGCGGCGGCCGGAGCCCACGCTGGAGGTGGCAGCAGTGAGGCCTTGCGCCCAGAGGACGAACTGGTGCAAGGAAGGCGTCGAGGACGTGCCCCCTCTTCGCTGGCCCCGAGACCGGCCTGGGCGTTCCTGCCCCCGGCTCCGGCTCCGGCTCCGCACCGTGGGCTCCCTGCTCGGCGTCAGCCTCCTCGTGGCTCCAGGGCCCACGTCTGCCAGGCGGTGAGTGAGGTTCACCTCGGGGGTCAGTCACTCCATCATCCGCATCTCCCATCCCGGAGCGCAGCCGAGCCAGAGACACGCCAGGGGTGGAAGGAGACCCTCCTGAGCTGCGACCCCAGGCTGAGGGCGGGGGCGCCAGGGTGACGCAGGTGCAGGCCTGCGAGCCGGACGGCGGCTGACAGGCTGGGGGGCGCGGGCACGTCAGCACTGGCAGTGTCGGCGTCCTCACCTGCAACTCGTGGTGGTGCGGTACAGTGTGCCCCGGAGAGTTCAAGCGTGCTGGGTTTGGGGCAGAACCTGGCGCCGCCAGGACCCAGTTGGTGCTGGCCTGGAAGTGGCAATGCTTTGTCCCGCATGTCCACCAGCCTAGGAACTCGGACCCCCGCGCCACCCCCTCACAGGACCACCCCCACTGCGACAGACAGGAGGGCTCTCCGCTGTCGGAAACCCAGTGTTCCCCCTGTTTGGGGATTTCTTCCAGTTTAAATGGTTTGGACTCAATATATTCCTCATGCCCTCTACTTGGAGGACACTGGAAAATCCGTGCAGTGATGATGAACTAAAGGAAACCCATCCTATCGAATGACGTTGTGAATGAGCACGCACGAGCACCATCTGGGAGAGCAGCTCTCCAAACCCCAGCTTCCTGTGCGGCAGAGAGTTTTCACGCACACCCGCCGACATCTGGCTGGCAGAGGCCGCGCTGCACAATGTGGCTCGACCCCGGAACTGCCTGCCTGCCCACCCGCCACAGAAGCTGGCTGCTCGAGGGCCCCGGCGCGCCCAGAGACCTGGGACTGCGACCCGCACGCCCCCACTGGTGCCCCATGGGGTTTCCGTGGGTTCCCAACGGCAGTCCTCCGTGGTCCCGCACAGAACAGGAGACGCCGCAGGCACGGCGTCCGCCAGCCCCGGAGGCCCAGCCTAGCCGTCACCTGCAGGGGCCAGGTATGGTGGCGGTGGAGAAGAACCCAGGTCTGCCAGGTTGCTCAGACAGAGAAGTCGCAGCCTGGTTTGCCACCAGCCTTTCTCTGCCACTGCAGGCCCAGGCTCCCCCAGGCCCGAGACCGTCCCACACAGCAAACAAGACAGAGAGACACCCCACAGCTCCCCAGAGACTCCAAGGCCGTCGTCTCCAGAGGGGCCTGCCGCAGGCCACGCTGGGAGTCAGCCCTTTACGCGTCGTCCCGTCTGCTCAGGCGGCCATCACACGGCACCGGGCACGGAAACGACAGAAATCTGTCTCTCGCGCTTCTGGAGGCTGGACCTCCGAGGTCAGGGTGCGGGCAGGGCCAGCTCCCCTGAGACTCTGTCTTCCATGTGCAGACCGCCGCCACCTCACGTGTGCGTGTGCGTGTCCACAGGTGGCCGTTGTCCCGAGTGCGCACTCCTGCGTCTCTGCCTCTCACACAGAACACCCGTCAGGCCAGGCCAGGGCCCCACCCTGCGACTCCATTCAACCTGAACCCCCACCTTAGAGTCCCTGCCCCAGGCACAGCCACGTCAGGGGTGGGGCCACAGCCCCCGGCCCCCAGAACAGCACAGGGGTGCCCTGAGCCCAGCTCCGTGTCTCAGAAAACCCTCGGGCTCCGACTCCGGGGGCAGCGTGTCTGCACAGCTCCTCCGGGGCGTGACTTCCCCCTCCGTGCAACGTGACGCCGGGCTGGGTGGCCTCCTCCCTCTGTGCTCTGTGCATGTGACGGTGCGTCATTCATCACGGGCAGTTACGGAACCTTCATAATTAACCTTGATGGCCACGCTTGAATAGCATTTCCCGTGAACAGTGATTGCAAATTAAACCCACGTCTCATCTCACGTAATCACTGCGGGGCTGACGGGTGCGCAGGCAGCCCCCGCCTTCCGGGGCTTGCTCTCCGGCGGCCGAGTGCGGGTTTTCTGATTACCGAAGGCTGCACTGCATTGTGACTGGCGGAGCTGCAGTTCAAACTTACAGCATGTGCCATCACGAAAGATTTCCACAGAGCACAGGAGTTGAGCCCGAATAATTACCACTGGTTCCAGTGCGTTAACATTTTTTGCATCATATGCAACCACCGTTTTCAGGACAAAAGGTTTTTCTTCACGTCGACTAGATCGGTAAATGTACTTTTCAACTCACTGTCCAGTTTAATAAATCAGGAGCTATCTAAGTAAGAAAAGAGTATCATTTATTTAGTTTTTTCTTTCAAGAGAAATGGCATCCCACTCATCTGCTTTGTAAATTGAGAAGAGAGAGCACAAAACTGTAGTTACAGAAGGCAGCAGATACTAATTAGACTACAGTCGTATGCTACAGCCCGTTAGGAGGAGGAGGGGGAAGCCGGGCAGCGGTGCAGTGGAGGAGGAGGAAGAGAGAAGGAAGCTGAGGGGAAATGGAGAGAGAGGGATTTCCTGAAATAGAGACAGAGGCACAGGAGCGGGGAAGAGGAGCTGGTCCTCACGGACCAGAGTCATTCAGAGCTGGGGGATCAGACGTCGCCTACTTCAGCCTCTTGCTGTGTGGGTAGCACAGGTGGGGGCAGGGAGGGACCGGGAGGTCTGGGGAAAGCCACACAACTGGCCACCGACAGTCGGCAGTCCTGACGGGGAGACGCATACACACCAAGGCAGGGAGAGAGGCTCGGGAGGGTAGAGCCTCAGAGGGCCCCAGAGAGAGGCGGAGGCAGAGAGGCAAGGAAACCGAAAACTCCACCCCCACCCCCACCCCAGCCCTGCGGGGAGCGGGGTCTGCATGCGCCCAGGGTGTCCAGGCCTGTGTCGGAACGCCCCCTGGGCGAGGACAAAAGGTGGTCTTAGTGGGATTCCTCGGCTCTGCCTGGCGGCCCTTTTCAAATCTCTGATTTTTCTTTTGTTGCCATATTAACGTTTACTTGGAATCTTTTAACCATCTCTTCTTCTAACTCTCAATGACTGCTGAGACCCTTTGCATATGAATTATTTCCAAATTAAATACATTTCCGATACTTTAAAAGAGGGGAATGTTAAGAGAAGTAAAACGAGAAAAGTGCTGGAAGAAAATGTAGTTGAAAAATTACACGGCTTTGGGTGAGAGAATTTCCACGTGAGTCTAATACCAAAGGCAGGAATCGTACACATCAAACGGATGTGACTATGTCAACATTCAAAACTATCATAGGACAAAAGGACATTATGTACAAACTAACAGACACACACTGGGAGAACATAGTTGTCAAATGTACCACATAGAACGAAGGCCCAAAATATTGTTATAAGTGAATAAGAAATATGATGTATCTCATTCCCCCCCAAAAAAGAAACATCCATGAAAAACCAAAATGTAATAATTGGTCAAATGCAAAAATCATTCAAATCACAGTATTTAAAGCAATACACATCTCCCCAATGAGGTCTTTCCTACCCCAGCCTATAAATTCAAAAGGCTTGTGTCTGGTACGAGACTGGGTGTGGAGAAGGTGGGAATATCATACTCTACCGGTGACATGCAAATTAATAACTTCTTCTTAGAAATATATTTGTAACGCCTTTGAAACGTACATGCCTTTGTGCCCGGCACTTAACGCTTGTAAGGATTATCCCTAAATAAAAACTGGATAGGTGTGCAGAGGTTTTTGCAGGGGTGTTTTCTGCAGCATCCTGTACAATGGAAGCTGGAACGAGCCTGAAAGCCCCACCGGGGTGGAAGGGCTGGTGGAAGGGCAAGAACCAAGCTGTCAGGCATTCACAGGGGGAGCTGCTGTGCATCGTTTAGAAGGTGGAATGTGGCATATGAAGTGCAGAAAGGCAAATTTCAAAACTGTGGATCCTGTTTCTTCCTTTGTTTTTTTTTACACGTGTGTTCTCGTGGATGAAAGTAGGAAGGCTCTTTGCTGCAAGGGAGGCTGCGTGGTCCTCTCAGAGCAGCACCACGGACCCTCTCCTCACCAGGATGTTCGCGGTCTCCACAGTGAAAACCGGTTACACTTGCCACAAGGGGCAGAGAGAGGGAGACATCCAAAGACAGTGGTTTTTAAGTTTTAGCTTATTTAGATCGGAAGAGTCGTAACTGACTAATAATGAAGATGTAAATGGCAAGGCGTTTACTGGACAGAAAGCCCTTGGCAAGCCCTTACTGCAAAAAAAGACCAAGCCACACTTGCTACAATGATGGAAGCCAAATTAAAATTTTAGCATGTAAAAGGTGACTAATGGTTTGAAATCCTCCCAAGCCCCGGCCACGGCCCAGACCCCCTCAGCACAGAGGCTCGGGGCTGGGCTGACGACGAGCAGACCGCGGAACGGGAAACCCTTCGAAGGGTTTGTGTCTAGTAGCTCCGTTGCCATCTCCTCTCTCTCAGCTTTGATCAGAAAGGGCGTTGGGCTCTTCAGTGAATCCTCTTCCAAACATTTGTATTTAAAAAAAAATCCCTGAAGACTTAGTATTCAAATCTTTCTGCTACCCAGTGACGGAACTGCAGGCCTTGGGTTTATAGAAATAATGCAGTGTTTCCTTTTCATTCCATGGCCGGGGGGTGTACAGGTCCGAGCACATGCTCACCCATCTCTGCCGACAAAGCCTTTGGTCCACCTGCCCTGTCCGATGAGTCTGCGACATTGTACACGTCATTCAACATAACAGAACAAGTGGCAGGAGTCAGTCCCCAGACGACCAGCCTCCCCCCGGCTCCCACGACCCTACTGCCCACTCCATTTCTGAAGACTCCCAGACACGGGCCTCTCCGGGGCCCCGACTCTGACACTCTTCTGCCTCAGGTGGTGAACACAGAGCCGGGCGTAAGACCACAGACTAGACACCAAGGCATATCTGACACAGTGTTGCCACTTGGGGGCTAGAGTCCGTGAGTGGGCGTCTGAGTCTCTCTAAGCCTCAGTTTTCTCAGCTGTACAATGGCTACAGTGGTAGCAGCGCCCACCTACCTTGCCGGGCCGCCGTGAGAATCAGGCGATGAATACATGTAAGACATAGAGTAGGCTGCCTACTACTCGGCCTTCACTAAAAAAGAGTAAATTTTATTTTATTGACAGTATCTTTTTTTCTAAAGCCCCATCGTACTTTGTTTTATGATACCAACTGCTATTCACTTTATGTAATTTTCAGAGAAGTTGTTACTCTGAAATACAGACACGTATATAAACTTGAGTTCCTCCTTTTGTGCCAGCTACTTTAAAACACACACACGGCTAAGGTGATTAAATCGGACCCAGTTAAACCTGTGTGGCTGTGATGCTCCAGTGAATCCCCTGTGACACTGGTTGGGAATATTTTAATATGTCTGTGCTCGTGAACCCTTATCTAACCCTGTAACTTGGAGAATCACGACGAACCTGCCCTTTGTGCTGTGTGTCTTGACCTGGTAATGAGTGTGCTGGGGCTGGCCTCTGTGAAAAAGTATTCATTCCAACTCCCAGCCACCCCAGACCAGGCCCTGGGAGCCCTCACTGTGAACTCCAAAGCATTTGTGTGGGACAGGAACCAGGACTTAGGGTCACATTTCAAGTGGACTTAACCCTTCCAGCCATCGGCTTGTTAATTATGTGAACCCAGTCACGCCTCCCTGCCTTTGTGTATTTCCTTCAGTAGGTAGTGGTGTGGCACCGCGTGCCACCGGGTTGAAGAGCAGGGTACCTGGAGATGTCTGTAAACTCCTTTTCTGTGGGGAACCACACGAGACTTTCAGATCAGCTCATACAGGTTTTGTGCGCCTCCAAGCCAATTTATGCAGCTCGGAAGACAGGGCTCTTTCAATCAGGCATTGCAGCCTAAGGCGGGAAAGCGTCCAGTTTCTCTGTTTAAGCAAGACCAAGTTCAAAGTCGGAATGCTGGCCGCGCTGGGCCGTCTCGCCTCCTCCCGCTCCCGTTCAAGGCCGGGCTGAGGCCCCTCTGTCTGAGCCGCCTGCCCTCTGTCGTCCCCAGGTGGTGCCGGAGGCCAGCAGGGCTTCCTGGGCTGCATCCGCTCCCTGCGGATGAACGGGGTGACGCTGGACCTGGAGGAGAGAGCGAAGATCACGTCCGGGTTCAAGTCCGGGTGCTCGGGCCACTGCACCAGCTACGGGGCCAACTGCGAGAACGGCGGCCAGTGCGTGGAGAAGTACCACGGCTACTCCTGCGACTGCTCGCGCACAGCCTACGACGGCACCTTCTGCAACAAAGGTAAGGCGGAGCCGGGTGCTGTCACTCACGCACGTCCTCCTGCGTCTTCCATCGACGACGCAGTGAGTTTCCAGCTGCTCGCCGGCGTGCCTGCTGCATTCTGAAGGGGAGGCGTTCAGAATCCTTCTCCCCCCTCGGGGAGGGAGTCCCCATCGGCCCCCAGTCTGTGGTTTAATAAGATGGGGTGAGAGAAGCAAGTTCCGAACTCCAGCACACGGGGCACCGACTGCCACGTGGCCGTCAGATAGCCACGTCACACTGTAATGGTGAGCGACAGAGTGAGTGGCCTGTCAAAGGGGACTCGGGCCTGGCCCTCGCGCTGAGAGGGGTCAGAGGGGTCAGCCCAGTGGACAGGTGAGTTGCTGCAGGAACTCAGTGAACGCAGCCCAGGGTCTTAACACCCACCACAGCCTCACTTCCGGCTGCTAAGAGACGGGGTTCTAGCTGGATGCCCAGGAAAGCCTCTGGCCCAGTGATTGTCACGCTCCCCATTGTGACTCTCGCCCCAGAGGCGTCTGTGGGCCGGGGCTCAGCCCCAGCTCTCCTGCAGGAGCACTGAGGTGCCCGGCTCAGCGGTCAGCTCAGGGCCCCTGTTGTTGCTGCTGTCATCATTCTGTCTCGAGTGGTGCCCTTAATCCCCAGTGAGCTCTGCGGGCCGGTCAGCAGACTGCCAGGGTCTCGATGCATGGGCGTGTTGTGTCCCCAGTGATTCACTCGGCTGCGCTATGGCCTCACTGCCCGTGGGTGGACAAGGGGGCTGGAGGGAGGCGGCCGGCACCCTTCCCGCGCTGCAGTCGAAGTGCAGGTGAATCCCTCTCCTCTCTCTAAACGAACGTGCAGCGCGTGGGTGGCTCTTCCTCTCTGTGGTTGGCTCATCTCTTCCCAAGAAGCTCTGCGTGCGCAGCCGGTTGATGCTCTCGGAGAGCGGTGGGGGTCACTTCGCTGGCAGGGCTCACACAAGGCGCCACACGGAGGGAGGGATTACTCCATAACAAACTGTGCACGCGTGGGCTCCTGGCTGGTGTCACTGTCTGAAGGGCACACGGGTCGGGTCAGACGGGGTTTGAGGAGCGAGCAGGAGCCCTGAGCAGAACGGCAAGGAGCGAGGTGCCGAGGGAGGCCGCCGCATGGGACAGTGTGACTGCGGCGTGTGTTTCCGCTCGGAGCGGCGTGGTTCTGTGATCTCCCCGTGGCATGTGGTGGGACGGGTCTGCAGAGCACGTTAACCTGGCACTCGTCGGAATGATGGTCTTGCAATCACCACTCACTGTGCTCGATGCTAATGCAATGCCGCCATCCGCTGCCAGAACGAGGCCTGCATGCAGCCAAGGAGGCGCTAATGCCTGAGAGATCCCACCACCTAAGGACCGGTTTAAACAAAACCCCGAGCCCCTTGTGTTGGAGAGCTGGGTTACACACGTGGCTCGTGCAGGCCCTCCGGGGGCTAGTGGGCAGCGTTCACCAGTGGAAAGGCGGTTCGCCGGGAACAGGGACGGGGTGACATGGGGCCCATGGGTTTCCTACGACCTTGTCCACAGGGTTCGCACCAAAGGCACCCGAATATCCTCGTAATGTCTGTGTAGGAGGATGAGTTTACATTCGACTCAGTCAGTGGCTTGTGCCAAAACAATAAATACAGTTAAAAACTGCAAAACATGTTTGGAAAGGACTCCCTCTGAGTCACGACAAGCACCCTCTGGGCCTGGGGGGAAGGGCGGCGTTAGGGGCCGAGTGGAGCCACGCGACCTCCCAGGACCGTGTCCCCCGCCGCGAGGCCAGCTCCTTCACGGACGGAACCGTCCCTCCCTCCTGGGCCTCACCTCGCAGGCGTCCTGGTCTTCGCGGCTCCGTGAGCCCACCCTGTCACAGCGGGGCTGCAGCAGGCAGCTGGGCTTCTGGGAAGAGCGGCCGCCGTCACGGCCCCGCGAAGGAGCTCAGGAGCGTCCCCGGAGCGGGGAGAGGTTCCCCTCATGGGCCGCTTTCCACTGCCACCTGAGACGGGGGGCTTCTGGGGTTGGGTGGGGGCCCAGGGGAATAAGGGTAGAAGTCTGTCTCCTTTTCCTCTTAGAGCGGTGCTCAAGACGGGACAGTACTCCTTCTCTTTCAGTGTGTTTCTTGAATCCTCAGACCTTAGAGTACAACGGAAAGATGTCATGAAAATATATGAAGATAATCTGATTGAAAACTTTGAAAAAGAAGAGCAAGGAGATACTCACATGTAAGTCCATGAACACTTAGGGATGAAAGAGAAGACTTTTGATTCCCAAGAGGCAAAGTGCAGAAATGGCTCGTGAGTTTCGGTGACTTCATTATAAAATTTGGTGGTGGTAAAAAAAAAATTGTCTTGGAAATGAAAAACCTCGTCTATCAATTTCCTCGAGAAAGGGATTTAAAAATTCAGTGGGTAAAAGCAAGCCCTTTGTGAAGCACTAACCATAGCAGAGGACAAATTATGAACTTGCAGTGGTCGCAGAGTAAATAACAGTTTTTTAAAGTTTGTGCCATTTTTCTAATACCCACCAAGTTTTAGACCCTCTTGGATATAACTTATTTTGTGTGTGTGTGTGTTTTATTTATGTGTGTTGTTAAATACTCTTATTCCCCATGCTTCAACAATAATGGGAACTCTGAATAACGTGAGGTCTACAAAACCAACACTCTATCATTTCCTGCATATTAGCGCCATGATTTCAGCCGAAACTGCATTTCCTTTCTTTCACGAACCTGAAAAGACTCAGTCTAATCCATTGTCCAGAGGATTTTGCTTTTCAATTGTCCGTGTTTTCATCCTCCCTCCAAGCGGGTCCACTCACCTACCTCCACGGTACCCTTGGGCAGTTGCTCAGGTCCACAGTGTATACAGACCTGCCCTGGCCAGCAGGTCCTCCATCCACCTTTCTCTGGGCGCAGGGCCCACAGGCAGCCCCAGTCCCAGCTCCGGACCCTTCCTGGGCGCCCCTGGCCCGAGGAACTTCACTTTCCCAATCGACCAAGCCTGCCAGGTTTTCAGCCAACCCCTCAAATCCTTTTAGCCCATTGCAGAGATCAGCCTGGTTTCGAACCCATTCACATGTTTTTACTTCTGTCAACTGCAGTTGATTGTAATACCGGTTTATTTAGATAGATGGTATTTAATTATTTTTCTCTAGTGAAAACCAAATCCCAAGGAAGTGGAAACGGTCAGGGCCTGCTGAGCGCTCTGCACGCCACCCCTGGCTGGGCGTTTCACATGCGTCATCTCCGTGTTCCCGGGAGCCCCGGGCGCATGGTGTAGGGAAATGTGTAGCTCAGCCTGACGGCGCCCTCCACCCGGCCCTCACACGTGCTGAGTTCCCTAAACCTGACACAGCTTCCAATCTGTTCCAGCTCCCTGAGGCAGCTTCTCAGTGAAACTGAACTATCAGCAGTAGATTTTAACAAATCTGTATTCTGTGTGAATGACGTGAGACCAAGTGGCCTGACAACTAATCATTTGATTCCCTCATATGCACTGTCCCTAACTCTCGTGAGACGCGGGCACGTTTACTGGAAACCCGCCACGAGGGAAGGGGGTTGACGGCGAGGAAGGACAACTCGGGGAGACAAGCTGGGGAGAACAGCAGACGCGTGGTCCCAGATGCAGAGGGCACTCGAGACAGAACTAACTCGCAGAGTGGAACCCGGGTGCGACCCGGTCTCTCTGAAGGTGCTGATGATGGAGCTGCTTTCGAAGTCCCACCCGAGGGTGGCGTGCTTGATAGAGGTGGGTCGCATCTGTGCGTGGGGGCAGGAGTTTGAAAAGCATTTCTCACCAGTGAATCTCGAGTCTGAAAATTCAAGAAGCCCTGGGAACCTCATGCATGACAAAAAGAAAAGCTGCTTAAAAATATATCATTAAAATCAGAAGATAAGATTTTTAAAAGATCCCAATTTTAGAAAATTGTCCCTGAAATAATACAGTTGATCTTTACGAGAAGTATTGGATTGCTTTTCCAGTGGCAAAATTAGATTGCTTTGGAAAATGAGGAGTGGACAGAACACTTCAGGATTCAGATTGGTTTGAAGAAGCTTTTCTTTCTTTAGTTTCCAATATGAAAAAACAGGGAACTGTAAAAATGGGCCGAATACGTTAACTGACACTTCACTGAAGACGACACACCAATGGCAGGTAAGCCCGTGACAAGATGCTCCACGGCACGTGGGGACAGGGAGATGCAAGTGAAAGCAGCAGTGAGGAACCGCCACGCGCCCGTTGGAACGGCCCGAACGGGGGCAGCGACACCACCACACGCTGGCGAGGGTGCGGAGCGACGGGAAGTCCCCACTTCCTGCTGGTGGGGGTGCAGGAGGGTGCAGCCACTGTGCAGGGCAGGTCGGGGATTTCTCACAAAGCTAAGGGTGCTCTCCCCCTGTGATCCGGCATCGTGCTGCTTGTTCTTTACCCACGGGAGCTGAAAACTCACGTCCGCACAAGCATCGACACGTGGATGTTTGCAGCAGCTTCATTCGTGACTGCCGAACCCCAGAAGCAGCCGAGAGGCCCTTCTGTAGTTGAAGGGATACCTACACTGTTGCATCACCAGACACTGGGCTGCGTCATTCGATGTTAAAAATCAACGAGGTGTCGAGCCATGAGAAGACATAGAGCAAACGTCAGTGCATATTATCGAGGGAAAGAAGCTAATCTCAAAAGGCTGGTACAGACTGTGTGATTACAAATATGTGACATTTTAGAAAAGGCAAAACTGTGGAGATAGTAAAAAAAAAAATTGGTCATTGCTGGGGTCAGGGGGAGGTGGAGGGGGATCGGTAGGGGGAGCACAGAGGATTTTTAGGGCGGTGGAAATGCTCTGTATGGCACTGTAATGATGGACACGTGTCATCATGTATCGTGTGTCATGCATCTGCCCAAACCCACAGACTGCACGGCCCCAAGAGCGAACCCTGCTGTGAACGAGGGGCTTTGGGTGATGAGGACGTGTCGCTGGAGGTTTGTAGGTTGTGACAAATGGACCGCTCTCGTGGGGGATGTTGACAGTGGGGGAGGCTGTGCGTCGGGGGCGGGGCAGGGGGTCTGTGGGGAATCTCGGTACCTTCTGCTCAGTTTTGCTGGGAACCTAAAACAAGTGTTTTTAAGAAGAGAATGAGGGGTTTTGTCCATTTGCCAAAATTTTATTATCTTCCCAGCTTTGTCCCTAACCCTCGCCTCCTGAGAATGTTTTATTTGCCTTACGGTACATCCACTCTTCGTACTTCTTCTACCTTAAAGATCCCCCTTCACAGAGAGGTCAGCATACTGACATGTAAATAACAGTTTCTCCCTGCCTTTGGTTAAAGGAGGTCGTCTGAGAACTCTTTATTAACTTGAACGTTACCAGGTTTTATGTTAATATTCACAAGTTCAGAGTGGCCAAGTGCAAACACACTTCCTTTAGACTCGGACAGACGACTTACCACTTACCCTGCAGTAGCTAATACGGCTTCCTTCTCGTCACCCCAAAAGATGGGTCACATAAACCTCAGAGATGGGCCACCAGCTCCAGCCCCTGTGTGGCTCACCCTCTCTGCCAGCTTCATGACACCGGCCCACTCTTTTGAGTCCTCTGTTCCTTGGCACCCTGTCCCTGGGACCAGCCACACAGCCAAGTCTATTCTAAACTGACTTTGGGGGCTTTTTTTTTACATCTTTTATTGTCGTTCAAGTACAGGTCTCTGCCTTTCCCCACCACCCCAGCCTTCCCCACCTCCCTCCCCTGTTTCCACCCCCCCTTGTTGTTGTCCACGTGTCCTTTATAATTGTTCAACCCTTCACCCTTTTCCCCTATAATCCCCTCCCCTCTGCCCTCTGGTCACTGTCAGCCTGCTCTCAGTTTCAGTGTCTTTGGTCGTATTTTACTTGTGAACAAGTCTAGGTGGTAAAAGGCAAATACCAAATGATCTCACCTTTAACTGGATGGAACCTAATTAATTTGGGGGGTTTTTTAAAGAAAAAATCTATACTTTTTAAAGTTTTTCCCAGTTAAAGAAGAAAAGCTGATATGACTCAGAATAGCGGAGCAGGAATACCTTGAATTCCAATTTCAGCGTGACTGAAAACAAAATTGGACACTCACACCAGTCTCGTGGTGCTCAGTTTCTTTCTATAAATTGCTTTATTACATAAAACATATTATTCACGGGATCGTGAGGATCCAATGAGCTGATTTATGGAGAAGTGCTTTGGAAAGCATTCATGTTATGCAAATGCAAATTATTAGGAAGGTCAGTCATCACTCACTCAGTCACATGACCTGGAGCGGAGGGTCTCGTTAGTGAGAGCCCATTCAAAGCCGCCAGGACCCCTGCTCCGAACCTCTGCCCACGTTGGCAGTGCTGCAGTAACCGACGGCAACCCCAGAGAGCTGCGTCTTCCCCCGCCCACACGAGCGCCCGCCCACGTCTCTGTGTAGCAGTGACACGCGTTGTCTGGGAGGTTCCCAGTTCAGCCAGACCGAAGACCCCAGAGCTACACGGTGACACGCCGGCCGCTGTGATCCTCGTCCAGCCAGCACTCGAACGCAGCCTGGAGATTAAGCCAGGATGGGTTCTGGAGCATCCTCGTGACGTTGGTGTTGAAATCTTTAGGAGATCAGAGTGGCTCCTTGCATACTTCCAGAGTTTCTGGAAGAAGTAGACAGTGATGGCTCTATTCTATTCTAGAAGCCTCGTCTGTCATTTTCCCTTCATCCCAAGTGGTTAACAGACCCTCGGCCCCGCCCCCCGACTGAGGATGAGAACCCCGGGCCGGACTGACGAGTGCAGGTTCCTTCTCGCGTTACCCGAGCGGAACACAGACGCCTGCCCAGGCCCATTGCCGGTCGCTCCTGACTTTCCAGGAGCAGAGGTTAACGAGGTTGTGAGGAAACTGCTCCCTAGACTGGACTGTTGCAGTGCTGTCATTTAAATGTCCTCTAAAATTCCTTAACAAATGTCTCTTACAATGGAATCTTGTAAATTCAGTCAAAAATATCAATTAAGTCCCATAAATCAAATTAAAACAGTAGACTGAGCTACAAAGCTCAAGCATGCTCATAGGGGCCCCCGTCCCATTAAGCGAAGGAAACCGTGTCTGGTGCGACTTTGTACGGTGTCCCGCAGAATCCTGAGCTACGCGTGGTTACCACAACACTTCATAACTTCTTTGAAAATATCGAGGACCATTTCAAGCAGTTTTATGTCTGTAACTACAATGACTTTGTCGTCGTTCAGACTTTCAGCTTTTGCCCCAACACTCGGATGTCATTGGGTCCCTTCAGTTACTCTTAAATGGTTCAGAGCTCGGGAAGCCCTTTCTGTCCGAAAAACGAAAGTGTCTTGTGGTTGAAGGCATCGTCCATTGTGTTCGACTGACGCTTCACTGAACACTTCCTTTTATGCCAGGAACCCGAGCTGAGCATGTGCACAACATCTTCCACTGTTTACTCATCGCAGCAGTTTGAGATGCGGGTTTTAGTACTCCCGTTTTTGAAAATGAAGAAACCAAGACGTCTAGAGGTTAAGTTTATTACCCGAAGCCACGTGAGTGGTGAGTGACAGGTTGCAGCTGGAAGCCCGGGGCCCCGGTTCCAGGCCTGGTGTTTTCTCCACCACGTCCGTGGCGTTTGCTCACAGCGCTGTGCTGCCGCCAGGTGTGTGTGTGTGGGGGGGGGGGGGGGGCCCAAGCCTGTGCTCCATGGAGGACTCGGGAGCGCGGCAGATGGCTTGACCCGGGTTCCAATGTTTCTGACATCTGGAGGGTTTCTCTTATCCTGCACCTGCATCCCAGTTCAAGACGGGAAGTGTCTTCACGCAGACACAGCGGGTGTCCAGCTCCGGGTTTGAATCCCTGAACCTGGACTTGGACACACGCAGGGGCCTCCCTGCCCCTCCAGAATGCCCAGCTCCGAGGAGGCGAGTCCAGACACCTCACCCAGACTGATCAGTTCCGTCCTCCCCTCTTTCCCTTCCAAAGTCCTGACGCTGCTATGTTAGGGAGCAGGGATGACACAGGGTCATGGTCCCACCTGGCAGAGACCGTCCCCGCAGAGGCCGTCCAGAAGGCCTTGAAATAACCAGCACTCTAACTATGTGAGGTTCACAGAGCTGGTGCTGTCTTTTCTCACGTGCTACCCTCGTGGTTTCAGTGGAAGCGCTAGACGCTGTTTTCTTTGGTGAATCTAAGAGGAACCAACACACTGAACTGTTGTGAGTATTTTGCTGCATCCCATCTGCACAGCACCCTTCCCCAGTCGCCGTCCCGTGTACGGCAGCAAGTCCGTGACTCCACGGGGTTAGATGGCACAGGGTACACGCGAGGGGGACCTTGGACGAGCCGCAAGGGGTGGTTACAGGGGTTCCATGAGGGCAGGTTGTTGGGGGCTCTTTTGAGGAGGCCAGACGGGCCTCCCTGGGGGGCAGTTCAGAGCTGTCCTTCTTCCTCGGTCTGCCCGAGGCCGACCCTGTGCCCGAAACGGGAGAGGAAACTCGCTGTCCCTCGCTCCTGCTGCTGCCGCCAAGACCCGCATCCCGGCCACTCGCAGCAGTGCTGCGGTTCAGTTACGGCTCCAAACAAATAACCCTTAGTGACAGACCCGTGTCGGAATATTACACAGTAGGGAAATATATTCCGAGCTCCTGCATTCAGTGTGCGCTGTTGTAATGACTGTGGGTCATTCCGGACATGGTATTAGCATTTATAGCGTAAACATTTTTCCTTGAAACCCCTTGCTCTTCATGCCCGTCATTAACGAAGACTACTTAACATTCCATCCAGTGGATTTACAGAAATTTATTTAAAACCTAAGTGTCACACAAGAGGGAGGTAGCAATTGCTATTCCCACCCTTGAAATGGTTTCCAATGTTTCATGGTAAATAACAGCGCAGTGAATGTTTTTGTAAGCGGCGTTTCAGTGTTTTACGTGATTTACGTGGGCCGGATTGCCACGCGTGCAGAGGGTGAGCTGGAGGGGACGAGCCTCGGTGGCTGTTCACGCACGGAGCCCACCTGCCTCCCCAGACGTGGGGCCCACGGGCCGCCCTGCGCGCGGGGCCGGTTCTCAGAGCCCCGCCAGCAGCGCTTCCTCCTTTTCTTGTCTTCATCGGTGTGGATAAGCCAGAAACGATTCTCTCTCATTTCGTTCTCTCTTCGCCAACTACTAAAGAACACAGAATTCAAAAGGTCTGGCAAGATGGATGTGTCGCTGAGAAAGTCCCCTCAAGGGCTGCCTAGAGCCCGCACCGCACAGGGTCCCACTATAACAGTGACGTCACCTTCCAGGTTCAAGGTTCAGGTCGCCGGTGTCCCCGAGTGGGCAGGAAGGGGGATTCTGGCCCTGACAGAGTCCACCAGAGACCTTGCAAAAGGGAACTTCTAGGGCCCCATCGGGGAGTGTCTATCAAAATGTGACCCATGTGCATTCTCTGCTTCACCCAAGAATTCCACTCAGGAAACCGTCCTCAGAGAGATACTGGTATGATGGAAATACACTGTGAGGGCCCAGCCTCTGTGCTGTGCCCCGACACCGACGCCAGGTGGGGCCGAAAGTGGGCTAGAACCCAGAAATTAAAACACAGGGGGGTGGGGAGAGGAATGAACAATGCTCTAAATAAATAAATACATGTATTTATTCACTATATGTATTATATATATATTATGATGCTGTATGTGGGGGAGGGGTCTGAGAGGGAACAGTGGCACTTGCTCAGCTCCCCGCCCACTTTCAGTCACTTCCTCCGCTTCCCACAAGCAAACTGGGAAGCACCTTCTGGTGCTGGTTCCCGGGTGGGTGGGCTTGCGCACATTCTAGGACCCTGTGGGTCCCTCCAACATACTCTCCTGTGAGGCTGGGAGTCTCTCCCGGTACCTCAACCCCCACAGGTGTTTTCAGTCAGAGGTTTGGGGCTTGATTTCCCTGCACCGGGACCCTGGGTTGTGGGTCTGTCCTGCTCCCCAGCTGTTCTTCCCAGTTTATCCACATGCGAATGCGGGACCCCCTGGTCCTCCAGCCGCCACCTTGCTGCCGCCTTGCCACGAGTCCTCTCCATCTGGCTGCCCATCCCCACCCCTCCTACTGGTCTGGATGAATGTTTCTTCTTCAACTCCTCGATTGAAGGAGTCTCCTCGGTCAGACTTCCATACAGCTCAGTTTCTGTCAGTTCTGGTGGTTTTTTGGTTTTAAATTTGTTGTTGTCCTTTTGGTTGTGGGAGGAGGCCCAGTGTGTGTGCCCACACCCCCATCTTGGCGGGCAGTCTCCGTCCTCTTTCTTACATCCCAGCCCAGAGGCGCCTCTCCCAGTGTCCAGCTGTAAACTGCTTCAAGGTCAGGGCTGCCGTCCGTCTGTCCCTGCGTCCCCAGCCCCCAGCACAGTGCCTGGCACAGAGTGGGGTGTTCGGTAAATTTTCAGTGAAGGGGCATTTTCTAGAACCACCTTCTCAGTTGAATGTCTCAGTTGTGAGAAGTTTTCATGTTAGCTCCCTTCCCCTGAGGAGAAAAACAGGAAAAAAAAAAAGCAAACAACCCACTTAGAAGCAGAATGAAAGGGGGGACGTGGTGTCCGCAGGCATCTTCGTTGGCCTCTCAGTTTCCGTGCTGGCAGCGTTAAATCGCGACCCGCTCCCCAGACGGGATGAGCATCGCGTGGAAATACCGTTGGTCCGGGCTCAGCCTGTGTCTTTGGGCAACGAAACAGCACAAAGGCCTCTCCCGCATCTTTGATGCTGTTTTTTATCGTCTGAAGTTCACGGTGACGGACAGCTCCAAAGCTGTGATACTCGTTAAATCCTCCAAGTTGGAATTTAATATATCCTATAATTGAGGCTATCATAAAATCGTTCCAGGCACCCGAAGGCCACTTTTATCTCTCCCTTGTCTTGGTGTCCCAGGCAGCTCCTTTCTGAGGAATCACTAGCACTTACCCTGTGGTCAAACCTCAGAAAGGGACTGTCGGGAGAGAAGAGGGGCCTGCTCAGGCCTCGGAGCACACGGTCTTGCAGACGCATCCCACTGCTGCCTGCCAGCGGCGGCGGGAGTCAGACGCACCTTCCAAAGGACACCTGCCTCCACACTGACCGTCCCAGCTGACTGCTTTCGCCTTGGCCCTTTACCGGCGCGCTCCTAGCTTGGGGCAAACACTAACGAAAACAGAAGCACAAACAGCATTTCGAAGGAGCTCCCGTTCACACACACGTGCGTGATTGGCTTTCCCAGAGCTGACCAGTCTCAGGATCCACTGACCGCTCATCCCAGAGAGCAACCATAAACGGAGTTCCCCAGACCGTTTGGGAATGACAAGACACCTAGCAGGGAAACAAACACTAGTTTTAAAGTCTAATCCAAATGTCTCATGTCTTAACCCCAAATGAAACCAATCTGCCATGGAGGAGACTTTTCTGGTTCCTGGTGTGGCCAGGCACAGAGGCATTCGCCGGGGCAGGAGGGAGGTGGACTGAGGAGGCAAGGCGGTTAATAATTAATTCCATGTTACTAGACCCATTTTATGAACGTGAAAGCTGGTGCGCAGAGAAATGAGGTAGCTGGCCCCAGGGTATCCATCTTCTCGGCTGAGGAAGGACATGGACGCAGGTAATTTAGCTCCGGCACACCCTTGAACCTCAGCAGGTGCCGAGTGAGCGTCTCTCTCAGACACACGGCGGGGACGGCCCCTGCCGCGGGGACCCGTCGGGGTCCTTCCAGGAAAGTCTGGCAGCTTGTGTGGGGCCCAGGCTCAGGGAGAGAACCAGGGGGCACCCCCACTAGACCCAGGACTCTCTCTCTCTTTCTCGAGACTGTGTCCCTAAATAACTCCGTGAATCCACGTTCCTGATAGGAAAAACAATGTTGGGCATGAGCCTCCATTTATATATTCATTTATAACTTTTGCACATATGCTGCTGAATTAATGGGCATCATAAAACATGCATAAAAGGAAAAATTATTCTCATACACCAAAGGCTTGCCATAAATCCACATCAAATAGCATGCACCTTCCCCAGTGCTGGGGGGGGGCTGTGTCCCCGACCAAAAACATTTATTTTTAATAATGTGGGTCAGGTTTTATTTTGAAGTTCATCAGAACTTCTTGGTTTAGAACCCAGTTTTCCTGTAATTACTTCCTGATTATGTAAGATGATTTGCCCATATGTGGATTGGAAAAAAAAATGCAATGGAAGGCCTTTGATGTATTATTTAACTCAAAAACTATGTCTTAAAACAAAAACAAAGAGCCTTTTGAAAGCCTGCAGCAAGACACCCCCCAGAAAAGGTCACCCGGCAAGAAAAATTCTCTCTGGAACTACTCTTTTAAATCCCAGAAACAAAGCCAAAATGTCAGTCCATTCTTTTTACCATTTTTCACAACAGCACAACCGCCAGTACACAGCGTGAAGCGCTGGAGTTCACACTGTCTAACCTGCCGCCAGTGAGAGGGCAAAGGCTCGTTTTTCTGACCACAGCAATAGCACGCACGCACGCACACACGCACGCACACAGTAAACGTTAAATTAGAAGGAAGCGTTTCGGCAATCCTGACGGGCGTGAGCCCTCTGACAGTCCCCGAGTCCCATCAGCCCCTGCTGTCGCATTGTCCAATCAGCTGCCCTTTGAAACCAAAAGTTAATGGAAAGAGGAGGAGCTTCGCAATGCTGCGTCAACACCTCACCTGAAAAGCTCGTTTCAAACCAGGACTCCCACCAGCCAGTTGCCTCTCCAGGGCTCCCTGCACCCTGCACAGTAGGGATCAGCTCTTCCCCTTCCACTTGTGTGGGCATCGCTGGAGCTCGGGAGAGGCTAGAGGAGCATTTCCAGCTGGAGCCGCGGGACCCTGAACCCCTGTGTCGTCCTTTCCCTGCACGAATCTCAACCTGACAAACTGTGAAATGAGACCCGTGTCTCCCGTGTTAAGGGTGCAAGGTCAAGGTGGCCGATAAGACGGAAGGTGGCTGGGTTGCAAACAGGCCGACCCAACGCCCCAGGCCAGGCCCGTGGCGACCAGGGCTGTCATCTGCCCCTCAGAGTGCCCGCCTCATTCCAGTCTTGTTTCGCTTTATTCGGAAACCTCAGGTGGGAGATGGGGCGCTTCCTTGCAGTTTGTATTTGAGGTGGTACGTTCAGCAGTGAGAAACCCAGGAACTAAACTATCTCTAGAAGTGTTTCATAGAAGGCTTTTAAGTCATCAGGTGCCTAATGGGGGTTATTAATTGCCTTCTGTGCATCAAAGGGACTCTTTTTCCAGGTGCTTTGTTGAGATGCCTAATGAATCAGTATCTGCCGCAGCCCCTTAACCTCCCCCCTGCTCTAGGGCTGTGAGGACAGAGGCTGGAAATGTCCTTCCCACGGGAAGCACACCGTACCAGTTTCTCGGGGACAGTCTGTTCCTATGTGAGGATCCTCTGTGTCATCACACGGTTATGTCCTTGTTAGGCACCAGGACTTACAGGAGAACGTTGCCACCCTACCCTTGTCTGAGCAGACAGGGCTCCCGAGGGTGTTTGCATTCAAGGCGCTGGTTAGAGATTTCCACCTCCATCCTCGGCTGCTAGTGCTGCCCAGGGTGCAGGCGGGGGAGCCTGGGTGGGAGGACAGCCGTGCGCCACCCTGGGGGATGTCTCTCCCCTGCCTCCCAGCACTCATCTTAAAGGTACTGATCTCCGAGCCCCCGTAGAAACTGGTCCAGCGTGGGTGCTCAGAGAACAAAGGAGGCCGTGGAGGAAGGAACAGGGTGGGCAGCAGTGGAAAGAACGGGAGGAAATGCAGCGTGGGAAATGACGGGGCCGGGAATGAGAAGAGGCCCAGGCAGCACAGGGCTGGGGGGTCACGGTAGGAGCATGGTTTTTGCTCCGAGGAAGGCTGAGCTGCGAGACGTGGGTTGTGAGACGACCACTCTGGCTGACTCACCTCCACTTTCCTAGCCCAGAAAACCAGTGTCCCAAGCCCCTGCTCTAACGTCCGGTTGCGAGGAGTGGCCGGGGTCCTAAAAGCCAGAGTCTTGCATGCGTCCTCGCACCCAGACTCCTGAAAGAGACAGGTGGGAGGCATATTTGAAACAACTTCAGGATGGTTTACTCTCAGAAGCTTGAACTAGAAATGGGAATGTTCAAGTCCCTCTTCGCCGGGGCCCACCACAAGGCCATCACCCGGAGTTCTGATGTGACGGCTGGGGGTAGAACGCAGGCATCGGTGTGGTGCGGAGGCTCGGGGGGTGGCTCTCACGCCCGCCTAGAAACCACCTCTCCGGGGGTCGGCGGACATCGCTGCCGTGGGCAAGCGCTGCTATTTTTCCTTCTGTGTCATCCCAGCTGGGCTGTCCAGTCCGGGGGCCACTGCCCTCGTGCGGCGAGTGCTCGCACTGGAAACGAGGCCGGTCCCAGCGCAGACCGACGTGCTGCACGCGCAAAACACTCGGGGGGCCGTGGCGACTGTGGCTGAGGAAAGAGATGTCAGATGTCTCAGTCACTTCTCCATCAGTTGCATGTTGAAAGGCTATTTCAGATATACTGAATTAAATACATTATTTAAATTAATTCAGTACATTTTTTTTTACTTTTTCAATATGGGTACAGGAGCCTTTCAAACTGCAGACGTGGCTGGTGCCGTGTTCCTGGCGGGCAGCGCTGATGCAGAGCATCTCAAGGGCCCCCTGTGGCAGGGCCCACGGCCCTCTGTCCGCCTGCGCTTCCGAGCACACCTGCCCTGCAGCCGCCCTCCAGGCTCATTTTTTAAAGAAAAATGCTGCGTTTCTTTCTTAGCTCTTTCTTCCAGGTCAGGTATGAATAGAAGGCATTGAAAGGCAACACTATACAGTAAGTTCTTACTTGCTGTTAAGTAAGAACTAGCCAGACGTGTGGTCACAGGCGAGTTACTCACCTTCTCTGAGTCTGCACTCCGTCCCCTGGAGAATCTGAAGGCCAATGTGAATCTCAGGGGGCCGTAAGGCTGCGTAACGTAGTCCCTAACTCCCCACGAGTGGTGGGCTCTCTCTGGAATCGGCCCTGCGCTCTGGAGAGAGTGGAGAGGCATCCCGGCTCCGGCGATGAGACTCGGCAGCCGCCGCGATGCCCGCTTCCCGCCCCCCACCGAGGGGCAGAAACTCATCACTTCCCACCCCACCCCCGAGCTGTCTTTACGTGGCACTTCTTCCGTGTGACTGGACATAAACTCTCAGCATGTCAGGCTTACACTCGGATAGAAGTACAAAACAATTGAAACGCACAGTGTCACTTGGAGAGAATACTGTGATGGTCAGACTGTGACACGGCAAAGGGAAACAGCCCGGAGGTCTTTTCTTGGAAGCCACAGGAGGGTCCTCAAGCTCCAGCGCGCCGATGAAACTGTCCCATTTGCAGCAGCTCACTTTATCTTGCAGTTCACATGCGACCTCCAGTCTTCTGGCCTTCTGACCTCATAACCGTTACCTAAGAGTGCTCATCGGTCTCAAACTGGAAGACTTCATTTGTACACCATTTTGTCCCATTTCTCCCATTGTCACAGCAACTTACTTTCTTTTTTTAACTTTGGGACTGAATTCATTGAACCGCTTTGTCTTCAAAGGCTTCCGTCTTTCCAGGGACACGAGAAGACCCGCGTGGTAGGTTCTCCGCGATTCTCCTGGTTCTCAGGAGACCGCGCAGCTGCTCTGAGGCAGGTTCCTGTGTGCCCAGGCCCCCTGCCCTCTCCGGGTGTCGGTTCCGATCAGGAGGAAGCCGGGACGCACAGGCCGTGCGCGTTTTACCTCGCCGTCCGTGGCCGCCATTCCTTCCAAACAGAGGCACCCTTCGGACCGGGATATGTTTGTCAACATTTCTTTACGCCCAGCACTATGGGAAAGTGAGAAGTTAGGAGGAAGTGATTTTTAAACCGTCCCCAAACGGTGGAACACAAGCAATGGCAATGGGCAGGGAAATGTGACGGTTGAAAACTGCAAGGTGCGCGGCTGTTGAGCCCTGGAGGAGCAGGCTGCAGGCGGAGACCTTGGAACAGGGCCAGTCTCACTCCCTGAGCCGGGATCCTCCGCGGTAACTGTGGGGTCAGAGCCTCGCGCTGCCGGAAACCTGTGCCTTCGGACCCAGCTTCTTCTTCAGAGGGCTGGCCGGGGAGCTGAGACAGCAGAGAGCCTTTCGTGGGGGGGTCCTGAGCTCGGAGCGGCACGTCAGGTGCGGTGCACTCTCTGCCTGGCCTGGCCTGGCCTGTCTCCCGCCGCTGGGACTCGCTCTCGCTGCTCCCTTCGTGTCGGGGGACAGATCCGTGAGCAAACTGTGGCAGGTGAGGGCTCGGCCGGTCACTAAGCAGCAAACACTTTCCGGAAAGCCGTGTTGAGGTCTTCCAGAAAGTGTGCGTGTGCATGCGTGTGGCTGTATTCTCACACATTTTCTGCGGGAAATGTATGCACACGCATTTACATACACATGCCCCCAAAATACACACACACACTCATTTTTCTGGAAGACCATTGGGAGATTGATTTTATGTATGTATACAGTGTGTGTGTGTGTGTGTGTGTGTGTGTGTGAATGCATGTGTATCTGTTGAGAGACAGGGCGACAGAAAGCCTTTCGCGAGTACTTTTCATTTATTTCTCATAAGAATAAATTTATACAACAACGAATAAACCTATTCATTTTGCACAGGTGTGGTACAGAAAAAAAGAATCCACACAGGGAGAAAGTTTCTAATGTGGGGGAAATATGAAAGTAAAGTTTTAGTTGTCAGTTTTGTAACTGAAGCCGTCTCCTCACTTGAAAACGCTGTTTTCGCTGAAGCAGAGGACAAGAGCGCCCAGCCAGTGCCGCACCGAGCCGGTTTCCCCGGCGAATCACGGGCACTTCCGTGGCGGGTTCCAGCGCGCGCTCGCTGCGGCGGTGGCGGCGTCCATCGGTCAAGGCCATGTGCGATAACGTGGGGCATCACCAGGGTGCGTCCTTCTTCTTGTCTTTCCTTTCTCCTCGTCCCATTTTCACTTCCCTTCTCCTTTCCTCCTTTCCCCGAAAGGCAAAGTTTAAAACTTTCTCATGGCAACCTCATTTTCAGGAACCCTGGGCAATTCGTAATCCTGAGTGTATTCTTTCCAAAAGGTACTGGTAGACAATCATTTCTTGACTTCTTTGAGGTGAATCTTTGCTCTTTACCCCATATTTTGCTTTCCTTGGAGAAACTGCCCTTGAACCATGGTGGATGATGCTGCAGACACTGTGCCGACATGTCTTAGACTTTCCTTGGGGGAGGTGGTGGCAGATATTGTGTAACTTTAAAAAAAAATGTAAAGATGGCCAAATTGGTCCATAACACCATCAACTCATTCATTAATTTAATAAGTGTGCACTCCACACCTGACAGGTACCGGGGATTTTTCTGGGCTCACGAGACACAAAGTAAAATAAACTCTAGTTGCTTGCCTCCGAGGAACTCGGGGTGCTCAGTGTATGTTTGCGCAAACTACCAGCTGTAGTTCAGTGAGCGAAAGCATAGGGAGTGACTCTGTTCTGAATTTACTTCATAGAAGAGTGCAGGTTCCAGCCTGATTCTCGCAGAAACCAGTGAAAACCGGTGTGGAACAAAGCCGGGGGCTGTGGGAGGGGGACTGGCAGACCAGAAAGGCGGCCTGGAGCCGGGACGGGCGGACTCAGGGCAACGACAGCACCCGGCCCCGGGGGACCCCTCCTGTCCACTTCCTGGACTCCACGTGGCCTCTGAACAGATTCCCGTGAGCACCTTTTCCCAAGAGGTGCAGCACGGTCTTCCTGCTCCACCAGAAACCCTGGGCCGCCGCTCAGGTAACTCTCCCGGGATGGAGCCGAGTTCTTGCAATGCATGAAACAGAATGGCATTGGCCCCTGATACTGGACAGGTTCACGGCCCACTCACGGGAGCAACCCCAGCTGAGCTTCTCTGGGCCGTTCTGTGACCCTCCAACATGTCTGCGTGAATCCACTTCCCGTTTGGCGAGTGAGCCCCCAGACGAGCACCCACATTATACCGTGTGGCGTGTCCTCCAAGGGCGGTTTGGGGGCTGGGCTGGAACATCCCAGCCAATCTCCAGGTTTAATAAACACACCAGACGAAGTGGCCACATAGACCACACGGCTGCCATAAGGAGGAGTAACAAAATTTGTAACGTGTGGTTCCACTGACCTTCGTTGGTCAAGGAAGAGAGGTATCTTGATTTTATTACAAAAACAGGGACTCCTGCCTTCCGCACACACCACGCTACCCCTCACTCAATGCCGCAGGTGAAGCTGGCTGCAGGGAAGGCCTCACCTCATTCGCTCTCCCTAGAGCATTCCGGCCCGCTGACGGCCGTCCGTGCCAGCCTGCTTATGAGCACCGTTCCAGAGCGTGGCCCTGGGATTGTGCATGCAGACTCCCCTCCTGGTTGAGACTGAAGTTGTTCAGTGCCACTGGCTCCTACGCTCCAGGTGAGCGGGCCCCCGGCCCCTCCACGGTCCGCTCGCAGACCACGGAGCCCACTGACGTGTTTAAAGTGATGAGCATCATATCTGTGTCTCAGGGGCAGCACATGGTGTTCAGGATCAGCCTGAGAGGTTTTCCTTTGCTGCCGCTTCTCCTCGGAGCCGATTCAGATGCTCGAAGCTCATTGCGTAGACGCCGACCTAGAGGCAACCTGACCTTTAGAGAGAACTGCGTGGGGAGGGCGTTACGACGGCTCTGCCTTCCCCTGCGCACCCAGAGCAAGCGGAGGTGAACATTCACCTGTCCCAGGCCCGATGCTGTTCGTCCAAACGGTTACATTAAATTGAAGAAAACATCAAACAAACAATAAAACATTTAGGAGGGATGCTCAGCATGGTGCACTGGGGGATGAAAGGCAGATCTTGCCAATGCAAGACCAGGAGAGAAATCCTGCATTCCAGGGTAGCAGGGCCCCGGGAGTGCAGTGGCAGACCAGTGTGGGCAGAGCTGGGCCTTGCCCACGGCCCGGGGAGGGGCCGGGCCTGTGCAGGGTGGGGCTGCTGCAGAGAGGCACCCCAGCCTCATCACCAGGAGCAGAGCTGCAGAAACCTCACTTCACTCAGTGGTTAGGCAATAAAGTAAAACGCAGTTAATGAGTGTGGTGGTTCCAGGCAATGGGACTCAGCCGTGGCAGAGTTTGGTGACCCTGAGGCTGGGCTCCGGCCCGTGCCTCCTCCTGTAGGGTGTCAGCTCCCCGGCCATCCCCTGAGATGTTACAGACGCCAGACGGAGCTTTCAGGGAGCGGGAGAGCTGGGAGTTGGTAGGGGAGAGCTTTGCCCGGCAGGAAGGAGTGAGCAAACACTCCAGCCTGTGCGTACAGCAGGAGATAAAGGAGGAGGTCTGTTGTCAGGGCCTGAATGTTTGTGTCTTCCCCCTAACCCGTACATGGAAGCCCCAGACCCCAACAGGATCATAGAGAGGGAGGAGGTGTCGGGGGGAGGGGGTAACTGGGTTTGTATAAAGTCCGGAGGGTAGGGCCCTCCCGATGAGGTAAGTGCCCTGATGAGAGGAGACTGGAGAGCTACCTAGCGAGCGCTCGCTCTCTCCCTCTCTCCCTGTTGCCACGTGAGCCCAGAGCCAGAAGGCGGCTGCCTGCAAGCCAGGAAGAGAGCCCTCTCCAGGAACAGAACCAGCAGCCACCTTGACCTTTGTTACTCACAGCAACAGAACCGGGAGAATGCATTTCTGTGCTTCAGCCGCCCAGTTGCGGTACTTTGTTACAGCAGCCCAAGCTGACTGAGGCAGCCGCCGTGAGGCAGGACCCAATGGGCACGGTTTGTGTGAATGCCTGGGTCAGAGGTGGGTGAGCGGGGGGGAGCGTATGCTGGGGGCCATTCTCGGGCTGGGAGACCGGTGGCGAACACCTCTTCTCCACCCCGTGTTTGCTGATGTCGTCCCGGCAGCTTGAGTGAGCCGGGGTGCACTGCTTGCACCGTGGGAGTGGGCAGCCGCTGCACACCAGGGTTCTCGCTCTGGAGAGGCAGCTGTGGAACACTGACCGGCGTGCCCCTGGCCAGCGAGGGGAAAGCCTTGTGGGAACAGAGGTCCCGGGAGTCCTCACGTTTGAGATTAACCCTAACCCTCTCTGCTGGGGTTGCCGTTGCTGTTTTAATTGCTAATACTCAATGGCACTCCTCAATTATCTCTTATGACCTACCCGGAGTGATTCAGCATGGGTAGGCTCTCCTGGCGAACTAACCAGCAGTTCAAGTTTTGTTTCTGTGGGGAACTGGGTCCAAATGGCAAGTTACTGACTTTAAAATAAACTTGTGGAAAACAGCCTGCTTGTGAGCTGGGGACTTTCAGTTCTGGGTCCTCGTGGGGACACTAGAGAACAAAAAGAATCACGTCGGACTTTTTAAAAAATACAGGATGCACAAGAAGTCCCAGGTGAAAAGGCAAGGAATGGAATGACTGGACTTGGAGGGGAAGGAGATGGGGGGCAACCCAATCAAGGGGTGCGTGGCAGCTGCGTGCGCATCTCTCCCCCAGACACGTCGGAGGCCAGGCCACCCGGGGGGGTGTCCGTGCGGTCCTGTTCTGGGGTACATGGTGTGCATATTCCATCTCGAACACTTCCAGATCACTCGCCCCAGTCAAGGGTAGTGCGTATAGGACCCGTTTGGGGGACCAGGAAATGTTAAGATCACCTGGCTGGCTTCGGGGTTCCCAACCCCTCCCTGGGCCGCAGTCGGCAGATGGTATATAACGTATTTCAGAGTTTTGAGAAACGTGATGTAACTCAGCAAATCCCTTCCAGGACACGTCTCGGAGTGTAATCATAACACGTCTTAGAATACCTAAACCCAGAATGTATCCTTCTCTATCCAAATATGAGTATCATAAAACTTAAGCCATCCCATACGAGCATAAAAACCTTAAAACAGCTATTCTGAATCCATACTACTTGACCATTTAATGAGGGAAAAGGTGTTATCTGGGGCTTGTTAAAACAGTGTTGTTTTGGTTACTCGTTCGGAAGGGCTGGGGATGTGACCTCCCTGAATGACGTTACAGTGCCCTGATTTGGCCCTTCCTGGAACAGTCCGAAACAAAGAAATGACAGCCGTGGATCTGCCCCTTGGAGCCTTAAACAGCCCACCGCCCTCCCAGGCCCTGGTGTAACGGTTGGTTTACGATCATCCCGGGATAAAGCTCTCGAGCCCAGCACAACCCTCCCTCCAGAACGGGCGTGCATCCGTAAAGCTGGTTAACGGTGACGCTGAAACCCCCAAAAGTGGTCTCTGTGGCGTAGTTTCGGTTTGTTGATCTAAAGTCCTTAGCTTCCCGGATGTCTCTTCGTGATCCGCCTGGATCATCACCAGGGCATCCGAGAAACGGTGTCGGTTCCCGCTGGCCGGACGGCCCGGCTCCCTGCTGCGCCCGGCCCCCCGCCCGGCCCCCACGCTGTCCTGGAGGGCCTCCCACTCCCGTGCGTCGGTCGGCACCGCGGGGAGCCTGCACCCTTGCTGAAGCGCATTTGCAGGCTGCTCCCTCGGTGAACAAGCTGCTCCTCTTCTCCACCCGCAGAGAGCGGCCTGCCTCTGGCTCCTCGGGTCCCATCTCCAATGTGTCTGCTCCCGGGAAGCCTTCCCAGGGCCCCAGAGAGCAGGCTGGAGCCCCCTGTGTCGCAGGTCCCCCACCGCATCCACTGACCCCGCACCCGCCACGATGTCGGGCGGTCTGCCGCATGCTCTACACGGTGCGCTCCAGAGAGCAAGGACTGGGGCCTCCACGCCCGGCATCGAGGTGGGCCCACCACCGGCACACGACCGATGCCCGCTGCAAGAGGGAGAGCCAGCCCAGGACCTTCCAGGTGGCGAGACGGGGTTCTCGTCTCCCGGCCCGCCAAGAAGGGCACAGACACTTGCCGCACACTCATAACATGTAACACACTCGCTGTGTGTCCAGGTGTTTGACATGTGTCCTCCCACGCCCGCTGCTGGACAGAAGGCCCCTCAAGGGCGGTGTCGCACTTCATGCGTCTCCACATTCCAGGATGTCCTGCAGTGGCCGGCGTGGAGTGGGTGTGCACTTCACCTGCGTTTGCCAACGGCACCCCGGCATTTCGAGCAGGACAATTCTTCACCGTGCACAACAGACCCACACGTTGGAGGACACCAGCAGCCCTGCCCCTGCTCACTCAGCACCAGTGGTGCCCCGTCATTTGGACACACCCTCCCACACACACACACGTGCACGTGTGCGCCTACACTCTCATGCATGCACAAACGCGCACACGCATTTGTAAAAGTCTTGGGGTGGGAGGTCAGGTGGAGAACGGACTGCCCATAGCTGAGAGCCTCTCGTCACCAGAACCCTCACCACAGCTCAGTGAGCGGTGGGACGTGGGGACTCGGCGCCAGTGCCAGGGTCACTTACAGAGGGTTGCCCGTGTGTGGTGGTGTCAGGTGGGGTGCAGGGCGGCATCCGTGGCCCTCCGTGGGATGTGGTAACGTTTCTGTGTAAGGTGACTGACGGATCTTCGTTGAACGTTCACCATACACCCGAGGCACTAGGCTGAGTGTGCACCTCGGCGGTTTAGTCCTCACAACAGCCTGTGTGGCCCCATTTCTCAGTGAAGGAAACAGAGGCATACAGAGTTTCAAGCCATAGACCAAGTTCACACACTCGGTCCGTGTCAAGGCCAAGAGTCACCCCGAATCACTGTTCTGGGCTGACTACTAGGTGTGTTTAATGAGAACAGTCTTCAAATACCCCAGATGCAAGAATGCTTTTTAAGTCCGTCCCTCCTATTAATTATAATGCAGTGCGGTGTCTCACAGATTCTGTCCGCGTGGCGTCAAGGTAGTGGGACGAGAAGAAGGGGTTCCAGGGGCACAGAAGTTGGAGACACTTTCAGAAGGACACAGGGAGAGGGCGGTGGGACAGGAAGCGCCGAACACAGAGCCAGTCTCGGAGGGGTGGTGCCTCAGGGTTTCCTAGTGTTCGGGGTGGTTTCAAAACACCCCGGGCAAACAGCAGCAAAAACCCCCACAGGAGCTGGTCTGCCAGGAAGTGATTAACAACCAGCCAGCACCCACCAATCAGGCTGCAGGAAACGCCCAAGGAAGGGTTAGTGACTTTTCTTCTAATTTCATCATGATAATAGGTACTATTTATTAGGTGCTAATTACTTTAAATTTCCTTTCGTAGTTTTCACTCTGATCACCTCCCCTTGCACAGATAACATCCTGAGAAGCTGGTCCAGTCACTTCCCCTGCGGCCACTAACTGTCTGATGGCCACACCAAACTTGAACCCAGTCCGAACTTCACGCCTCGTGATCTGAAACACCGCACCCCGAGCTCCCAGCATTGAGGGCGCGGCCAGGGCTTTCCTGTGGGCGTGACTGTCTGAGGCAGAACCGTCCCAAAGCCGGTGCCCGGGAGCGCCTCCAACGGGTGGTTCGTGGTACATACACCCCTGCCTTCGCTGCAGTGGGTCTCTTGGACCTGACTTGGTTATTGGGTCTAAGTCTTCAGCTGCCGTTCCTCTCCAGCGTGATTCACGGTCCTTAGTCTTACTGTTATATCTGAAACTCACAGGTCGGCACGTTGTTGCACGGGTTTTTTTGATGGTGTGTTCGTGTTGAGGAAGGAACATCCGTCTGCCCAGCCGTTCCCCCGGTCTGGCCCCGTCCTGGCCCCCGAGTCCGTCCTTGGTGAACCGCCCAGAGGCAGACCCTCATCCCGAGTTCAAGTTGCTGACGGTCCCAGCGTCCGACTTCTCCTGACCTCCCAGTTTCTCTTTCCTTTCCAACAGACGTCGGCGCGTTCTTTGAAGAGGGGATGTGGCTGCGGTATAACTTCCAGGCGCCCCCCGGGGCCAGCGGCAGAGAACCGGGCAGCAGGGCGGAGAGCGCGCCGGGGCAGGAGCAGCAGAGCCCGCCGCCGGACCTGGCCCACGAGGAGGTCCGGTTCAGCTTTAGCACCTCCAAGGCGCCCTGCATCCTGCTGTACGTCAGCTCTCTCACCACCGACTTCCTGGCCGTGCTCGTCAAGCCCACCGGTAAGGATGGCGAGGCCGCAGGGGGGACACCCGCCCCACCCCCCGCAGTTGGTTTGCTTTAACCCAGAGCGGCTGCAGCCGGTACAAGAACGGGCCCCTTCCCCTGCCTTCCTGCCCTCGGGGCATGAACAGGAGATGCGGGAAGGGAGCCCTCTCTCCACTTACCACTGTTTTATTTTAATGAGCAAATGTGAATATTCTCCCAATCATCATTCCGTGGTCCTCCTGTGCTGCTATTTGAAAGGAATCGATACAGCATTTGAATTTTATTATTCGGGAAGATTGCCATTACTATTTATAGATGTTCACTATATATGCATTGAAAGTTCCAACTCATCTTTCTTCTCAAAGCAAATGATTCCTGTTGCCATGAAGTACAGTGGTGATAGACATTTTAACTCATATTTACAAAGTTCAAGACAGCCAGAAGGGAGAAGCATCGTTTTCATAAAGACGCAGCTGAATCCTGAGTCCGAGGAGCTGGGGCAGGCGGAGGGACCCGTGGCAGAGACAGTGCACAGGGCAGCGCCCAGTTTTCTGGGTGATTACGGGACCCACACTAGGGCGCAGGGGCCGGCCGGTCAGACGTGACTCTGTGCCTACGGCGGAGCGCACAGCCCACTTCCAGACGCAGAGTGGCCGGGTCATCCGCGCTCTGCGCAGCCACCCCGTGGTGAGTGTGCTCTGAAGAGACGCACAGACAGGCGGAGGGAGGGCACCGCCGTGAACTTGTAAAGGCGGGCTGCGACTTGACCTGCACCCCGGAAGTCAAGTGCAGAGTCGGCTTCCTGCACGTCGTTCCAATACCCGCCCGCTCGTCCCCTTTGCTCCTAAACAGGAGATTGTTTTTAGTCTGTTGGGAGGAAGGAGAACGTGGGGTAAAATGCTGAGGAGCAGGGAGAGAAGCCGCTCCAGAGAAGGGGGGCGCGTGGGCCGGGGTCCTGAGTGGGGGGCGGAATTCCCCATTCTGGGGAGGGAGGGAGGGAAAGCAGAGGTAGCGGAAACGGGGCGAGCGAGAGGGCGAGCGGAGCGGTGTGGAAGGAAAGGAGCGGCGAACGCAGAGGAGGCAGAGCGTCGTGTGCACCGCGGGAACCGTGAGTGTGTTCATCCTCGGGGCCGCGGGAAGGCTTCGAAGCACTCTAAGTGAGCCGGTGCACCGATCAACTGTGCCTTCTGGCAAGACGTCTCTGCAGGGAAAACCTAAGAAAGAAAAAAGCACAGGAGCAGGGAGACCATCATTCATTCATTCAACAAATACTTATTCACACCTGCTAAGTGTCGGGCATGATTCCATACGTTGCAATAACATGTCGTGAAGAATATGAACAGACATTCCTTCTCTCGTGGAGCTTACAAATATCTGAGCGGGAGAACACAGACAATGAACAAATGAAGGACGGTATGTGGTATGTTGTATGGTAAAAACTATAAGAGAAAAAAATACGACAGAATAGGGAGGACCTGACCAAGGGGAAGGAGCCAGTAAACTCTGTTCTCGAAGAGGAAGTCCCAGAAATAATCACTGAGAAGATGATGCCTGAGCAAAGACCTAAAGGGGGTGAGGGGCCAGCCAGCCAGATATCGGGGGAGTAAGAGTCCTAGATGGGAGAACCAGCAGGTGCAGAGGCACAGGGCAGCAGCCTGCTGGCTCCTGGACAAACAGCAGGGCGGCTGCAGTGAGCACGGAGGAGAGTGGTGAGAGATCATGCCTCAGGTGATAGCGGAACGTACGTGGGGCCTAGTGAGCCATTGAGAGTTCGATTTTTTACTGTGAGGGAGGTAGGAGGAAGCCATTGGAAGGTTCTGAGCAGGGTGTCATTCTAACCGCCAGGTAGAGCGGAGACCAGGTGTGCCAGGAGCAGAGCCTGGGGTGGCGAAGGTGAGGGCAGGGCAGACGGAAGAGGTTGGTGTGGCGGCCAGTACGATGATCAGACCAAGGGAGGTGTAGGCTTGGTCTGGGGCGGTAACGGAGGTGGTGCCCAGCAGCAGGATTCAAGGTGTCTGCTGAGGAGCCGAGAGGGTTTGCTGACAGATCCCACGTGTGATCTGGGAGGCAGCGGGGAGGTGGAGCCTTCGGCAGGAATAGCCAGAGGGACGAAGGGGAATGTGGGAAACCACAGTGGGAGGCTTCTGGGGGGGAAGGCCAGGAGTTTGGTTCTGCATGTGGTGTGAGTGAGGGGCCACAAAGACACCTCCTTTAGTGGGCTTGCAGGGAGGAAGAGCAGAGAGACAGAACTCGCCTGAGAGTGAAGTGAGGTCAGCAGGCCCGCCTGCAGAGGACAGACTGGTCAGCATCAGGGGAAGCCCGGGTGGCTCACGGATACGGAGTGGCCAACCCAGGCACCAGGGGCTGGTGCTCTGGTGGGGCTGAGGCAGCTGGGTGAGGGCTCTGGTGGGATTCACGTGGGGGTGTTCCCGGTGCCGGGAGACCCTGCGGATACAGAGATGGAGGAGAGCAGGAACGTGAGGCACGTTTCCGAGACGAAGACCAACGGTGCTCGGCTGAAACGCCGAACGCAGCGGGATCTGGGCTGAGACACTGAGGCAGCACCCAGAACTGGAGGAGGCTTGTGGAACTCGCTTAGAAAGCAAAAATAGAAAATATAGTTCACTCTTTATTGTCCTAATGAGCATTTCTTTCAACTCCGGGAACAGGGTGGAGTATTTTAAGTGGCACGTGGAATGCTGGAACACCTACGTAAGGAAAAGCGGCATTGAGAAACTACTGCACTTATTTATGTATAAAGTCGTGAGAAATGTCTGGAAGGAAACACTGCCAGATACTTAGAGTCGTTATCTCGGGGTGATGGGGTTTCGAACAACTTTCTTTTATTTTTTTTTCTTCCTGTGTGCTGTCTCAATTTTCATGTTTTATTTCACAACTTAAAACTCAGAATATCAGTTTCTTTCCTCCAGAAGGAAAATGAATCCGTGAGGTGATTTGCAGTTGGTGAAACTCCATTTTTAAGCTTGGAGATGGTAACTGTTAAAATGAAGACTCCAATTTGAGTGGAAAATGAGATTAAAAAATTGATGTCTTTACAAATCACAAGTGAGAAATAGAGGTTACGCTTGCTGTGCAGATTAGTTAGAAGCAGGATCTAGAATGCCCTGCGAGTCTTGAATACTCTCTGTCATGCCCGGGAAGAAACAAAGGAGGAGGGAAGAGAGAATGACCCTCAAGGCCAAGGACACTGGAACCGAGGCAGCGGCCACCCGGGGGCCTGGGAAGCCCATCTTCCTCTGCTCTGCGTCTGGTCTTGAAGCCACCTCTGGCCTCAAAAGTCACTGCTTCGCTTCCTAGGTCTCAGTGAAGCCACCCAAAATCCCGTGTGTTTATCTTTTATAGATTATGTTTATTTTGAATGTTGTACGCTCGTGATTCTTTCATGCACCGAGTGTCACGCTTTGCTGACGCCCTGGGCCCGCGCCTGCATCCCGAGTTTGTTTGGCGTCCCACCGAGGACACGGCGGGGGTCCTGCAGGTGTCTCCACAGCCCTGTGTTGTGACACACATTCTCTTTCTGCCTCCCAGGCTCCCTCCCAGCTCGGGCCCTCCACACCGTGTGCTGCTTCCGCTGCAGACAGTGGTCACTGGTGGCTCCTTGCTGGTAGACGGTGGCCGCGCGGGTGCCCGGTGCCGTTAACTTTTACAGATCAGGGTGCCTCGGAGCCGGCTTGGAATAGCAATCGTGTCGATGGACAGCAAGGGAGGGGGCAGCGTTCCGTGGGGCCCTGCGTGGCGGAGGGTGGGAGACGTTCCATTAATGTGGAACCTGGAGCCAAGACGTTGCTGAGACCCCTCCCTGTCCCGTGTGCACAGGAAGCCTGCAGATCCGGTACAACCTGGGCGGCACCAGAGAGCCCTACAACATCGACGTGGACCACAGGAACATGGCCAACGGGCAGCCCCACAGTGTCAACATCACGCGCCGCGAGAAGACCGTCACGCTCAAGGTACACACGTGTGTGCACGTCTGTGTGTGTGATACAGTGTGGTAACCTCTGTCCTCTGCACTGCTTGCACATGGTTCTGTGTGGTTTGGTTCTGGAGGTGGGGCAGATGGAAGGAAGGCTCGCTTGAACGTGCGTCTACAAACCCCAGACTAGTGAAGAGGTAGGTTAGGTGGCTCTTCTAGCAGGGACTGTGATGGAGCTGCTGGTGGGGCGGAGATTTCCGAGGGAGAAGCCAGAGTAAATGCTGACTCTGTGCGCTCCGTAGCTTCGCTGCCACGGCCCACACGGCCGCCAGCCTGCTGGTTTATCCGCGCGCCGTCTGCTTCCTCCGTGTGCTCAGGCGTCTGAAGCGTACGGTGTTTCCCAGGAGAGGCCATTCTGCTTTCTCTGACCTCCTTCTTTCACTGTCCCACCATGATATGGATAACTGTGGGTTTTTTTGCTACTACAGCTGCTTTTCCTTAAAAGTCCCCAAGACACAGACCTTCCCCAGAATCTCCAACTTGGGCTGTAGACGCTCAGCACACAAAGGGATGGTTGTATTATGACACTCGAGTTGTATTTCAGGTTCATTGGTTGTCCCTACCCCCACCGCCGACTTCCACAACGAACCAACCTGCCTGGGTGCCGCCATGAATAAAACACAGCAGGAGGAGGTCTCCCTGGGAACGGAGCCCAGAGACCAGGGGTGGGAACTGTCGCTGCGCTCTCCGGAGGGTGCGGAGGACAGACACCTGTCGGCGGGGAGAACTGCGGGAGGCCGCCTCGTCAGCGGAGTGCGGCGGCGTTTGGTGGGGTCCGGCGGCATTTGGCGGGGTCCAGCGGCCACTCAGACCTGGCTCGGACTCGGGCGTCTGCTTGCCGAGGGAGGTGCAGCTTGCAAGAAAAGCCGCAGGCCTGTCTCTCTTTGAGCAAGGGCAGATGTCAAGTTCATAGCTTGATGTGGAGTTTGTGCTCGGACTTAAAAGTCCTGTTACGTTGTCCTGGCTGGGGTGGCTCAGGGGCTCGAGCACTGGACTGTGCGGCAGGAGATGGCGGGTTCTATTCCCAGTCGGGGCACGTGCCCGGGACGCAGGCCAGGTCCTCGGTGAGGGCTGTGCGAGAGGCAAGCACACATTGATGTTTCTCCCCCTCTTTCTTCCTCCCTTCCCCTCTCTCTAAAATTAAATAAGTAAGTAAGTTAAATCTTTTTAAAGAAAACTGCTGAGTAATTGGCTTGAAAGACAGTGTGACCCAGAAGTACAACCGCTGCAGCCGTAGACTCCAGCAGGACGAACCCTTACTCTCTCCGAGGAAGTTGCCATTCGTTGGGGCCAAGGCCTGCGGGCTGTGGAGCCACAGGCAAAGTGCGGGCGGGCTGAGCGGGAGCAGAGGGTACAGGTGGTGGGCAAAGTAATCCCATTCCTGCGTGTATTTCCCAGAATGAGAGTTTGGAGGAAGGGCAGGCTAAAGGAGGCCTGCCTTCTGGCACATTCCGTTAACTGGGGATGCTGTGGAACTAACCGGCACCTCTTTTAGAACAAATATTAGGCCCTCGCTGGTGTGGCTTGGTTGACTGGAACATCATCTCATAAACTGAAGAAAGGTCACTGGTTCGATTTCCGGGCAGGCTGTGGGTTCAGTCCCCACTTAGGGCTCGTAGGAGAGACAACCGATCCATGTTTCTCTCCCTCCCCTCTCTCTGAAATCAGTATGCACGTCCTCAGGCGAGGATAAAAAAAAAATGGAACAAATAATCAGCTTCATCAGAGCTGCTGTCTTCCGCAGTGGACTCAAGAAGGGTGGACTATTTCAAGAACCTGGGGCTTTCGAGGGTGGAAAAGCCAGAGAAATCCAGGTGGTGGAGGAGAGAGAGATGGCAGATAACCCAGGGGACTGAGGGAGGGCTTGGGGAGAGTCTGGTTCCAGGGCTCAGGGTTCTTTTGGTTGCCAGTGACAAAGGACGAATTCAACACTCGTTTGTGGGAAGAATTCCTGGAGAAGGTCATGGAATTTCAGAAAGGGAACACCAGAATTTTAGAGGAGAATCCAGGGGACCTGGAGGCTCAAAACAAAGACTATTGCTCGCTCCCTCTCTGTCTCCCCTCCCCGTCCCCCCGTCCCGTCCTCTGTCCCCCGTGTCATCTCGGCTAGCCCACCTCTCTGCGAGGACCGGATTAGCCCGACTCACACACTCTGGGACACAGACGCTGTGGTCCTGGACTGACCTCCTCCCATTCTTGCTGCCAGAGAAAGGTCTGGTTTCTGGGTTCTCCTTTCGAAATCCCAGGGAGGGTCCCGGCCTGTGTCACATGCTCACCCTTTCTGCAGGGGGACAGTGACCGATGGCCCCTCCTCAGATCTCGTGATTAGAGTGGGGAGTTGGGGAGCCCCGTCAGAGAGAGCAGGACTGTGGTTCCAGAGAGAGGAATCGTGATTGCTATGGGCGGCACGGGCTGTTCTGGGCTGCTCCGGGCTGTGAGGTCGGGGAGGGGGTGAACAGCCCTCCAACAGGTGTGGGCCGCATCCCGGCACAGGAGTCTCGAGGGGGTGCTGGAGCCCTGCCCTCACAGCTCCTTCCATCACACAGCGTGACCCAGCTGCACTGAGATTCCCGGGTGTGTGCAAAGCCAGCCGCAGCGACCCAGCTGAATTCAGGGGTCTGGGGGCTCGTCTTTCTCAGCCCAGCCTCTCTGCTGCGGCCCGGGGGGCACCTGGAGGGAGAGATGGGGCAGGGAGAAAAGACAGGGCTCCTCCTCTGGAAAAGTAGGTCAGGCCGGCTCCCGCCCGCCCTCCGTCATTCAGGCAGGGAGACCGTGCAGGGCCTGGCAGTCTTTCTAAAGGCACCTTAGAAGTCTGAAGACTCTGTGCTCTCTTTCCTGAAACAGCCTGCAGACCCACTGAGGTGTCTCCCACCTCGAGGGGAGACGGAGGGAGACATAATACAATGTTAACTACGATCATTTCTGTGGGAAGGGATTACAAATAGTTCCCTTCCCTCTAGAGTTTTCTGTATTTCCTCATTCTCTACTAGAAGCATATGTTGCACTCTTAGAATGGAACAAAAATATGAAACATACACATGTCCTCACCTTATTCTGATACCCCCCCAGTTATAATAAAATATAATGACACAGATGTTCAAATAATGTCAAATTGCAGTTAACTTTTAATCAAAGAACAAAAAGCTAATTCAAAGATGACTTTTAAAATACTATACAATAATGCCTTTGGAATTAAGGTGAAATTTGATACATTTATACAGACTCAAACAGTGTATAATAATTTAGAGGATGTTGATCAGTGTTGATGATGTTTTTAAAAGCAGATTTATTTCCCTAGCAGGGTTTGGCCAAAGCTAACACTAAGTTAATTAGCATTCCCCGAGCACACACCGTCTGAGATGGTGCTGAGCACTTGAGGGAAATTGACCTTGGATGAAACACTCGCTTCCGAAGCGCCAAGTGCGCGATCCGCCCGTAGATCATGAAGAGCCGACTCCGAGAGTTGTCAGACACCTGCGTGCGCCGGGCCCGTGACAGCCCTCGAGTGGCGTCATTTGTGAAAGCCCACCGTTGCGCCAGGGATCACAGCGAAAGGCCCAGTGCCAGTCAGAATGCAAACCGAACCCCGGGCCGGCAGCGGGCGCCTGAAAGAGGACCGTAAGCAACGAAACGTCAAGCCAATTAGCAATGTCCAGGAGCTGAACGTTACGGTGAATGATTTCAAAAGCCTTGTATTGCAAGTTCTGTCTTCCTACGTTTCTCCCTTCCTGCCCTCCGTGGCTTTTTTTCTCCTTTCCTCTTTCTTCCCTTTTCTCCCAGCCACATTGCACAAGGGCTCTAAGGTGGTGGTTTATAGGGGACCATAAAATGAAATTGAGAATCAAAGTAAGTCACAAAAAGTAGGGCTCCGAGACAATGGCAGAATAAATCGTGATTATCCCGGTGGCAAGGTCTCACCCACATGCATAAATTTGGCCCTGAACTTCTTCGTCGCCTTGAGTACACAACCCATAAGGATAAAACACACCAGGTCCTCGAGGGGATTGACATTTTTCTTGCTGCACCGGTGTTTTTTAAACACCACGGATGGTATTTACTGGCATGGAAAGCCGCCCATAGCCTGGCCCACTGGGGCAGGATCACATGCATGGGAAGTCACACGTATGGGTGCTCCCTGGGTCCCAGACGCTGTGCTAAGCACGACACACACGTTCTCCCATCCAGTCCTCACAAAGGGTGGTGGGCCTCACCCGTAGTGAGGAGGCAGGAGGTGGCAGAAGCGTGGGTGGACCTAGGTCTGTCTTACTTAGAAGCCCACCCACACCCTTACTCCCTCCTGGCGGAGAGATGTCTGGAAGCAGGGCTGTAAAATTGCGAAAGTGGGTACGCCTGTCCAGTAAGAAGTTGAGTGGCATCATTGTTGTTGTTGTTGTTGTTTGTTGTTGTTGTTGTTGTTGTTAACATTGCTATAAAAATCATTCAGTCCCTGGCTAGTGCAGCTCAGTGGATGAGTGCCGGCCTGCAAACCAAAGGGTCGCTGGTTCAATTCCCAGTTAGGGCACATGCCTGGGTTGCAGGCCGGGTTCCCAGTAGGGGGCGCACCAGAGGCAACCTACACATTGATGGTTCTCTCCCTCTATTTCTCCCTCCCTTTCCCTCTCTAAAAAATAAGTAATGTTTTTAAATCACTCAAAAATATGCAAAAGCATGGAGACTAATACACACATACCTGTGTAGGCACCACCCCAAAATTACAAACTTTGGCATTTTGCTCTGTTCCTTCGGATTTTTATAAACTGCAGTGCTCACTGAGGCCCTCTGTCTTCCTCGTCATGAAGCAATCCTGAGAGAGGCTGTAGACGTGGTCTTCAACAGCACTTCCGCAGCAAATATTCTTCACAGGCATCATTTTTCTGTGAAATGTTTAGATGCAGCATCTCCTTGGGAGAGCCAGGCGTAACTGAAAATGGATCCCAGCCCAAACAACCCCACAGGGAGGGGGGATAGGATGACGGGCAGGTGAAGGAGCAAGGGGCCGAAACGGTCAAACCTCAGCCCGGTCCGAGGGTGAAACCGCCTCAAAAAGTGAGTGAGCTCCGTGTGTTCCCTGAACCACCTGTAGCCTGTCTGGGGTTCGACGGAAGTGAGACGGCAGGGGCTCGGGGACACGCTCTCCGGCACGAACACGCGGGACCTGCAGTCTCTGAAACTCAGACAAACACGTGGTAAGGAAATTCCGTCTCGGCTCCGTCAGCCAGGAGGCCATCCCACCGCTGCCAGGGAGCAGCCAGCAGACCTCCTGCCGGCAAAGTGGGGACTTTCTTTCTTCCGACGTACCTCCAAGTCCTCGGGGACAGGCGAGGATGAGCTCCCCAACTTCCGATGCCACGCAGACCGTGGCTTCAGCTATTCTCATCAGGGATTTTTAAAACACACGCTCAGAAAATTCACCGGCTTCTGTCTCCCAAAGGTGATAATCAGAGGTTCAGCAGCTCGTAGGGGAACAGGTGCATCGGTGGCTAACCAAGCGTGTCTGAGTGTGAGCCCAGGAGTGTTCGGAGAAGCGTCACCACCAGCAGCGACAGCGACACCCCACGCCGGGGGTGGGGGAGACACAAACATTACTGAAACACCGGCTGCTGTGACACCCCAGCCCCACCCGGCAGCCTCAGTGACTCCCCACAGTGAAAGTCAGCCTTGTGTCAGACAGGCAAAGTCCTGTGCTCCCCAGCAGTGGCGAAATCACGCTGGGCGGGGCCTCTGAGGGTGTGCCATGGCCACCAGGCCACCCCCGCCCCGGGCAGTGGGCTCGGGGCCCCGCTGTGGCCAAACTCCTGGTGGCTGCCGGCCTGGCTCTCCAGGGCTCTGTGGTCTGGGAGCCCCTTCCTCGCCAGAGACCTGCCCCAGCCACCACTGGGGGGCGTGCTGGGGACAGTGCCTTCCGTGGCCGTGTCGCCCCGAGGGCCCCTGTCCTGCGGGCATTTTCTTCCCTCACGTAGGCCAGCCCCGTTTCTGGGTTCTTTGCTGGCATCGCTCCTTCGTGGCCAGAACCAGCGGCTGCTCTCCCTGCTGCCCTGGGTTCGTGTAGACACACCCCACCTTCCTTCCCAGACACCAATCCTGGACCTTCGTCATCACTCGCTGCCGAGTGCCCAGGCTTCTCCGTCAAGGGCATGGCACCTGCCGGGAGGCAGGCCGTCGGAAACAAGAGGCTTGGGTGAGAAGGGAAGACCCTTCCTTTTCACACCACCCGTGGGGCCGAGTCAGTTTGCCGACCTGAGAAACCTTAGTTGGCCAAAGATGCTGGCAGTTTTATTTCTTCCTCTGTAGTTAAGGCTCAGAATGTTTGGTCCTTTTGCTAGTCCCTCTCCCTGATGTTTGGAAACCGGCCAGCTCTTCTCTGAACACCCCTCCCCCTCGACAGAAGCAGCAGGGAGCAGCCAACACCCACGACCTCCTGCTGTTCCAAAGCCCTGTCCCCGAAGCCGCAGGTCACAGGCACTCAGCCTGCCTTCCGGGTCACGGGAGGTGACCATTTCACCAGATCTCTTACCCGGCGCCACGGCCATCATCCTTCCAGCCCCTTCCTCCCCCTGTGTCTGCACCCCACGCCGCCCGATCGCACATGTCTCTGCTTTGGCAGCCATCCTCGGCGAGGTACCGACGTCTGTATCACTGGGGTTTCTTAGCTGTTGTCACAAAAAAAAAAAAAAAAAAAAAACCTCAGAGGCTTAATGCAAATAATTAGATTTCTTCCTGCCCGTGGAACAGTGCAATGCAAGTGTCGTTAGCTGGAGAACAAGCGTCCTTCACAGAGTGGCACCGTCCCTGAAGTTGGGGACAGCGTGCACAGTGCATAAATAAGCTGATAAGGAGTGGCTGGTCCTGACGTCGGAAGGTGATAAATAGGGCAGCAGAGGTAGCAGCTCAGAGCTGTAACCGCAAGGTCTGGGAGGAAGGGTAGGATGCTGGTGGGGGCTGCCCAGGAGACGCACACCCCCCTGTCCTGCCCCCTTATGATGGAGAAGCCGGGGGGAGCGTGTTCCAAGGCGAACACTGGGCTAAACAAAGGTGCAGCAGCGTGAGGGCTCTGTAGAGTGACCGACCCTCTTTCCACCCCACGAGCTCAGAAAGCCACCCCCACAGAAGGTGCAGTGACAACTGTTCCCTGGAGAAATACTGAGTCTGGAGCCGGTGACGTCACGGCGTGGGTGGGTCCCGTGCGGGTGTGGGATGCTGTCAAATCTGTGGTCTGGTGCTCACACAGAGTTTTGTCAAAATGGTGGGCGGGACAGATACCACGTGTGTGACCCCACATACATGACGAATCCGAGACAGACTCACGGTCAGCGGCAGAGAATGGGACGGCGGTTGGCAGGGGCTGGGGGCCCAGAGGGAACGTGACGCGTTCGTCCAGGGGACAAAACTCAGGCTCCGAGAGCTGAGCGAGTCCCGGGGACCCCATGTGTTGCTGTGCCTGCAGTTAACAGCGCTGCATCGGGCACTGAGCATGCGCTCAGAGGGGGTCTCAGGGTGAGGGCTCATGTCCGGTGACAAGAACAGTAAGTGAAGCGCATGGGGAAACTTTTTTTCAAGGAGTGGATGGGTTTGTGGCATAGATGGCGGTGATGATTATGTGCGGCATTTTGTCGGTCAAAAATAAGGAGATAACCGTAGATAGCAGCAACAACGACAAATTGTTGGAGGAACTATGTTAGCAGTAAATGGAAAAGTAATTCAGCTATGGGCTGCTGGGGAAGCTCGTGAATGACAGGAAACTTGGACAGGCAGGGCCCACCCACACCTCTCTCTGCGTGGGGAGAGCCAGTCAGTGGTCAGGCATTCCCAGACACCGCCTCAGTCCGGGCGACAGCAGCTCTGTGCCCTGGATGGGACCTAAGAGCCCTGTTATGTTGCCCTGGCTGGTGTGGCTCAGTGGATTGAGTGCAGGCCTGTGAACCAAAGGGTTGCTGGTTTGATTCCCAGCCAGGGCACATGTCTGGGTTGTGGGCCAGGTCCCCAGTAGGGGGTGTGTGACAGGCAACCACACATTGATGTTTCTCTCCATCTCTTTCTCCCTCCCTTCCCCTCTCTAAAACTAAATAAATAAAAATCATGCTGTGTAGGGCTCAGAACACAAGCATACCCTCGTTTGAAATGCTCAAAGTGTTCGACCTCTGAGTTTGGGGAAAGCCGGTGCTGTAAGGCCCATGAGAGAGCTGAGGACACAGAGGAAGGAAGCCCAGGTGACAAGGACCCAGCGCCCCCGGAGGCAGACCCCTCTCCCGTGGCTGGTCCCCGCTCACACCGTTGGCTCTGCCAGCACCAAGGGCGCCCGGCTCACCCCAGCCTTTCCGCCTGATAAACTCTGGAGAGTTCTGAAGAGGTTTAATGAAAGTACCTCTTCAGGAGAGCTAGCGTTTCGTCTGGAGTCAACAGGGGTAGCAGCAGGGACAGTGACCCGCACGCCTGGCTGATGAACCGTCTGGACTGGTGCCATGTTCCGAGGCGGGAGGACGGAGAGAACAGCCTGAAGGGGGTGGGGCAGACGCCTCCCTGGCCCAGACGATGCCGCATGCAGCTGAAGGCAGCACGGGCAGGCGAAAGGCAGATCAGCAAAGGAAGCTCATAGACTAGCTTTCAAAAATTGTTAGATCTGCTCATACAGGTTATTCCGTTGAGTTTTCCTCGAGAATATTAATAAGGAGGCCAGGAATTCCATCTCACCCCAGTAAGGGAGCACCCTCCCAGCGCACTCCCAGTGGGAACAGCAGCAGCAGGAGAGAGCAGGGGCAGGGCTCCCTGGGGGCCCTGGGAGCCGGCCCCTCCTTATCCGAGTGCGGCTCAGGCTGTGCCATACGTAACTCACCCGCCTGTGACTCTGACGCCACGGAGACAGAGCGAGCTCCTCTAGGGGTGGCCTGGGAGTGCAAGCCCAGCCTGCCTGACTGCCACGCCCAGACCCCAACGCTGGCCTTCAGTCAGGCAGATGTGGGTTAGTTGGGCTGCTCAGCCGCAGGGAAGGACCCATCCTCCCACGGGCCAGGGCCTCTGCCTGGTCGGAGCCGCGTCAGGGAGCTGACTCGGCGTGATTTCTACTGGGGGGGGGCGGGGGGGGGGGGGAATTTTGCTCTGCCCTTCCCGGTTCCGCCAGCTGGACTAATCATTAAGCCTGTAAGACACAGATGAGCCAGGGAAGATAACTGAATTTAACTGCTACATACACGAGAGAGTCAGAGACCCCTGCATCTGAGAGGTTCAGGGAGAAGGTCAGCATGAGGTGTGAATGGCATCGTGATGAGCCAAGGTGTAAGGTGGGCTGCCTGCGGCTTCAGAAGGGAGGGGGCATTCCCGGACCAATGAGAAGAGCTGTTCAGTAGTTGGATACGGGCCTTGCCCTATAGGTAGGTCAGAAAAGCTCATCTCTGGTAACAATTCTTCTTATGGGCCAGACCCCCCATTGAGAGTCTTCAGATTGTTAAGGGAGGGCAGAAGCTTCTCCTTAGTCTGCGGGCCTCCGCTGCCTTCGGCTCAGAATAACCCACGTGACAAAGCAGCCCATCCTGGGGAGGCCTGTTCTGAACCCCTTCCTGCGGTGGACTGTTCTGTAACAAATAAAAACGATACACAAGTATGTACAGTAGAGCCTCTGCTTTATCCAACTAATACTGTGGAGCCTTCACAGCAAACCATGAAGAGTGTTTGTGCTAAACAAGACACGTAACCTGTGATAATTTGTGAGCAATCATAAATAAGTTTTGAAATTCCAAATTAGGTGATAATCGCCTTAGGGAAAAAAAAACTTAGGGTCCTGGAGAGGAAAACATGTTTGTTAAAAGAAGCGGCCCAGTGGCATCTGCTGGGTGTCATAAAACCATGACTTTTGTAAGTGAAAAAGAGCTAAGAAGTCCGACTTCAGGAGCAGGGTTTTTCCGTGGCACGAAAAGCCCCCCTCCAGGTCTCTCAGGGCGGGGGCGCGGGGGGGGGGGGGGGCGAGACAAACGAGGCTCCCATCTCCCTGTGTGCGCACCCTCCCTCCTCAGTAACCGGGAGCCCAGGCACTGGCGTCTGAAACCAGATGCCAATGGCAGATGAATTATTTAAAAACGTGTGCACCTTTATTACCTTTCGCCTTTCTGCCAATAAAGAACAATGAAGAAAAAGCGTCCAGTTGTAAACACTCCTGAAAATTTTAATATCAGAGGTTATTCAAGCCTTTATTAGAGAAAATAACACGGTTTGGAAGCATTATATCTTTTTAGGGATGTCAGAACAAATAAAGAAAGTTGACCTAGCCAGCCTGAGGCTGTTTTCCTGAAATTGCATTTTATGGTCACTCCTTCCCTTTGGCTCGTTTGGTGTGTCTCCGCCCCGGCGGTGAGCTCCCAGCCTGGGTGGCGCGCTGCCAGCGTGCTCGATGGAGGAGGGAGGGGACTCAAGAGTGACCATGAGCCCTGAAGGTCTCCACCGTCGTCCTCCCCGTCCACTGTAACAGAAGACTGACTCACTGTGTTTAATTCTGTGGAGGGCGTGGGCCAGGACGGCACTAGTTTCTCCTGTCGTTACACTGCTCTAATTCCACAGGAGACATCTGGGGAGAGCAGACAGAAGGGTGTGAGACTGGAAACTCGCCCATCAGCTTGGGCTGCGTACAAATTGGGGTTTGTTTTCAGTGTGTCCATGCATCTGGGGAAGCCTGTTCCCCGTCGAGATGCACACGGAAGACCCGTGACCTCACTGGCTTTGTGTAACTTGGTTTTAGGTTGGGCTGTCGGTCCGTGGCCCTCGGAAGGGTGCTGTAGGAAGTTCTCCTTGTTTAATTCCGAGCAGGGAGTAGGACTGCTGGGTGGTGTTTCCAAAAAGGAGAAAACGGGACCCACAACTATCCGTTCCTAGGCTGCCACCCCACCCCCTCGCCAGCTGCCAGCGCCTTCACACCAACCCACAGCTGTACACAGAGGCCGTCTCTGCACCCAGAGGTGTGGGCTCCCTGCACTTGCAGAAACAGGTTCTGGGTGTTCCGTGGAGAGCACGGTCCCGCTGAAGAAAGCAAACGTACTCAGGGCGGTTCCATTCACAGTACACCTTTCTCGGGTTTGAAACCACACGAGGATCGCTGAGAACGTACCGCAGTGACAGCTCACCGACACCAGCTCTCACCCAGGGCCCCCACCCAGCCCCCCGCATGGCGGGGAAACTCCAAGCAGCAACCATTCCCGAATCCTGACGTGGCTGGACTGGGGTGGCGCTCAGCACGGTCCCACGCAGCTGCCTACTGATGGGAAGTGCCACCGAGGTGATGAGCGCAGCTCCATTCAACATCAGTGTGGAGGGGGCCAGTGTGCTCCGGCTGTCTCGTGCGCGCAAGAGGTCCCGGCGGCCGCGGCGGTGGGCGGGGCAGGAGCGGTGGCCGAGGCGTGTCTCCCACCCCGAAGGCGCTGAGGTTCTGGGAGGGGAGGGGAGACGCGCACGGCAGAAGCCCGTCCCACCTAACTCTCCTGCAGAAGAGACTCGTCAGGTTGGTCTCCTCTGCACGTGCAGACCCGAGGAGGGGCCGTAGCAAGGGGAAGTCTGAACCGCTTGGGCTGGCCGTCGGCCCGAAGCCCGTAGGGCGAGACGTCCTGCGAGGGTGGGCTGCTGAGTCCGAGCAGGGGCCCGGTGCACGTGACCGGGGAAACTCAGAGGCTGCGGCCAAACCGTGAATGAACGAAACGGAGCCCTTTCCGACAGGCGCTCCCCGTCCACGGCCGTGATTTCTGGCAAGTCACCGAACTCTCCGCCTCCTGATTTGTGAACGAGGAATAAGGCCGCCTCCTCTAGTGGGGTGTGCGTGGGCTAGGTGGAAACACACAGGAAAACATCCAGCAGAGATGTGTATCTGCCTGTAAGTGCTACTTCCCTCCCTTCCTTCCTTCCCTCCCAATTCTCTCTCCTAAAAGCAAAAATAGAGAGAGAGATCACCAACCAAGTCATTGGGGACACAGCCTTCAGGACAAAGGCTCCTGCTCTGTCACTGATTTGAAGGTTAAGTCAAGGATCGAGCCCCCGGCTCCCAGTCTCTGCACAGTGGGCAGCGTGGCGGCTGCCTGCACGGGCCACAGTCCCGCAGAAATCACCAGCAACCACACAAGCAAGAGCCAAGGCCCAACGGAAGCCTGGCCTTGTGCCAAGGAAACTCAAGGGCAAAGCTACCGTATTTTTCAGACTATAAGATGCACCCCCAAAATTTGGGAGGAATAATGGTGGTTAATGCTGCTGTTGAGTTCTGTTTGCATTTACATTGGTGAAATACTATGTTATTTATGTTATTAAATATTTTACCACATTTTTTGCTTCAAAAATTTTTTTTCCTATTTTCCTCCTCTAAGACCTAGGTGAGTCTTATGGTCCAAAAAATACGGTAACTGTCCTGGGGGTGGGCAGGTGGGGATTAGAGAAAACTTTAGAAAGTGTCTGAGCTGATTCCTAAAGGTTTTCCATGGTGGTGGGATCACCCCATTCTCTTACATTTAGCTGCAGGAATTCAACGTTTGCTCTTCTGCAATTCATAAACACTATACTGAGGAAGCTAAGGGGGGAAATACCAGTTCCGCCCATCACGCTCCTCTGGTCAGAAGCAGAAAAAAGACTCGCAATGAACATGTCGACACTTGCAAGGTTTCCACTTCTTTCCTGGAACAGCTCCATCCGCAGATGAATTGTGCAGGGCTAGACGGGCCCGGACCGCCATCCCCCCACGCCAGGAAAAATGGCTGTGCCTCGCCGTGCCTTTCTCACGGCTCGGTGGGAAGGCGGCTGCAATGCAATCTCTGACCCAGTCTAGGGTTTCGCGTGTCAATCTCTCTCGCCTCCTCCGGATCGCAGCCAAAGCTTATAAACCCGGCGTCGTCGGAGAGTTCATTTTTTCCTCCAAGCGCATTAAGCACATAAATCATCTCCAAGAAAGAAGATAAGGCTCCCGGGTTTCTATTTTGTCTGGCCTGAAAACCAGAGTTCAATCTGCAAGGCATTACATTGTTAGATCCATCTGCAGAGCCCTGAAATCGCTCTCCGGGATCGTAATCCTCCAAGCTATTTTTGGAGCGCGGTAGGCAGACAGGGTTGTTTCTCATGCACGGGTAGCTGGAAGCAGGCTCCTGTCCCACGTGAATGCATCTCTTCCCTGAACACATACGTGGATCTCAGCATGGGGCCCGCGGTCCGGGAGGGTCACCCGCTGCCCTCTACTCAGGAGTGGGAGGAGTCAGCCCTGGGGTTGAGCGAAGGTTTGGGTGGACCCGGTAGCCTGCAGAGGTCCTGAGCTAGTAGTGTTCAGGTGCCCTCTAGTGGCCGTGAGCCGTAACGAGTGCTGAGACTGGGGAAGGGGGGCGGGTTTCTGCAAACGCTGGCCTGCCCGATCAGGAGCCATGGGGTACTACAGGCATGGGTCATCTGCATCTGATATGAGATGCTGTGACGGAGGTGGGACTGGGTGGTGCTTGCACAAACGGAAGCCTGCTGTCGTGCTCGAAGAAAACAACCCCGGGGGGGTTGGGCTCCCAGCCCTGCACATCTCCGGGCTCGGACCCCGAGCCCTGGCGGCGGAGAGCCCCAAGAAGTGGTGGCCGTGGGGCTGCATAAATGAATGGCTCACGTGGCTAAGTCATGAGCACACACCGCGTGCTCGATGCCTGTTAGAGTGCACGGACTCTGTCCGCTTTCTAAGGCGTGTTTGATCTGCATTCCTCCCTCCGACATCGCTTAGCGAGCTAACAGTCAGCCCTGCCCTGATGTGTTTGCGATGAGAAGATACAATGCACGTGTTGGAGGAGGTGGTGATGAAAAGTCTTTGTGGGTAAACGAGAGGATCCGAGCTGGTAGTTCAAGAGTGAAGATGAAGCCCTGGCTGGCGTGGGTCAGTGGATTGAGTGCCAGCCTGCAAACCAAGGGGTCGCTGGTTCGATTCCCAGTCAGGGCACATGCCTGGGTTGCACGTCAGGTCCCCAGTAGGGGGGCACATGAGAGGCAATCAGACAGTGATGTTTCTGTCTCTCATTGTCCCTCCCTTCCTCTCTCTAAAAATAAATTTTAAAATCTTTTTTAAAAAAGTAAAGATGAAGAAAGGCACTAAAAGGGGGAGTGGGGGTCACAGAAGAAAGTGGCTGACTAAATGGCGGCTGCTGTAGCAAGCCTCCCTCCCGAAGTCGTCACCCGGGGCCACTGGCAGAGGCTCGGCTGGGAGAAGGGACAGGGGAAATCAGCCCAGGCTGCTGGCCCAGCTCCAGGTCCCCTCGAAAATGACGTCAGATCCCTGGACTGTCAATCCCGCAGCTTCTGCCTGGGCGTCTCTGCAACACCCCCCAGCCAGGCACCCCGGGGCAGGCGTGGGTAGCCCCCAATGTCCGGACCATCTCTGAAACCTGCTCTGCACCAGGGGTGGGTACAGGTCAGAGGGTGCGTGAAAGGTGACGCAGTAAAAATGCAGGAGAGGGGGACACAGGGCAGAGGCAACCCCGGGTGCCCTGCCCCCTGGACCGCATGCACTTGCTGCAGGCACCCTGCCAGCCTCGCTCTGTGGTGACACAAGGCCCAGGGTGGCACCATGGGGATGCTTGGACCTTGCAGGCCCACGGCCTCTGGGTGGAGCCTCTTGGGAGCCATGTGTCCTGGTAGGTGTTGCCTCAGTTTCCTCAGCCATAAAATGGGCCACAGTAGAATGTGCCCACGGGGTTGTTTGCAGAGTCATTGGAACTGTGACCTGGAGTTGACCTTCAAGAACTATTAGGTGCTACTCTGGCGATGATAATATTGAGGGGAGGAAGAAAAGGACCTAGGCTTTTGGAGGATAGTCTCTGTCCTTCCTTCCTCCTCCCAGATCCTGTCAGCAGCTGCTGCTTCTCCCCGAGACTGCCAGGGGGACACAGGCAGAGTGTCAGGGACCGCCAGGCCTTCTGTAGAGCAGTGATCAAGGGAGAGCTGGATTCCCTGGGAGTAAAGAGCGCGTCTGGGGTCCCCATGAGGTCCCAGAGCCACAGACTCCCCGAGGCCTTTTCTGGAGTAGATTTGAACTCGGGATCCGAGTCCACAGCTACAACTAACAAGCTTTCGGGCTGAGAATCGTCTCCGTCTATTGTGTTATCACTTTCACACATGCACGCGAGTGTGTGCACACACAGCTGGGTCACGGGGGAAGGCGTGAACGTTCTTCTCGCTCTTCCGTCACTTCTGGTCTTTTCTCTTCCCACCCCTTACCACCTCCACCGGGTCCTCCCTCCCCACATTCGCTCTACTTCTCAGAATGGGCTCCAAACACAGCGTGAAAAAGCCTTCAGTGTTTTTTTTTTTTGCAAGGAGCTGAGCTTTCCCGCCTTCCACAGGCCAGCGGAGCCGGCCACTCACGCTGCAGCCGCTCTGTGTGTGCGGACTGTGCACACGCAGCCGCTCGCTCTCACTGGAGCAGAGCCTGGAGGACGTGGCCTTAGTGCCCTCAGTGCCCTGGTGTCGCCAGTGTTGGGACTCCCTCCTGAGCCCTGTTGCTGCCACCAGAACCTCCTGGCAGAGTCTTGTTCATGGAGCCTCTGAACTAAGACACATGTGTTTGCTGAGCTTTTTCTAACATCAGCGACTTTCACTCTATTACAGTGAAAATCAATAGAAATATAACCTTTTCAGCCACCGAAAATGAGTTCCTTTTTATTATCTTTTTCTGCCATGACAGCGTCGTGATTGCAACAGGCACCAGGTCAACTTAGCTTCATCGAAAGACCATTAAAGAAACAAACTCCAAATTCATTTAAATACCGAAGCCAGTGCATTAAAATGATCAATACAGTAAATGCACCAGGGGCTGCTTTATTTAAGCACCTCACATGTGAGAGTCATTCCGCAATCACGACTCCAGCAAAACTATAAACTTAGAAGACCAGCCAATAAGGAAAAAACGCTGTTTCATTAAGTAGGTTCAGAACCATAAAGCCCTTCACTTTAATCTGATTCGACACACAGTGTTCACATTTTCTCTCAGTATTTTAAGAGACCGCCTGGTGCAGAACCATTGATTGGTGAATACAGTTTACTTAGAAAGCCGTCCACTGCCAGGTCAGAAGAATGGCAGTGACGGAAAGCAGAGTTTCAGTTTTTAAAAAACAGGAAACACATGGCCAGACCCTGGAGCCAGGAGCCCTGGTCCTGTGGGATGTCGGGGGGCTTTCCTCCTGGGCACTCAGCGGCAGCCTTGCACTCGGTGTCGTGCGATGCAGCTGAGGGCTAAACCGGGCACCTGCTGCTGACTCCGTGGCCTTGGACCAGATGCAGACCCCTCGGGGCCTCAGGGTCTCTGTGCCTGACGGTGATAACACACACTTTTCCGCCTCCTTCCCCAGAGGCGAGCCCAAAGGTGATTGTCGTGAGCCTCTGTGAGTTCTTCTTTACAAGCGATAATGTACATTGCAAACTTGCCCTGGCCAGATGGCTCAGTTGGTTGGAGCATCATCCCCTACACCAAAAGGCGGTGGGTTCAATTCCCAGTGAGGGTATATACCCAGGTTGCAGGTTTGATCCCCAGTTGGGGCATGTGCAGGAGGCAACCAGCTGTTTCTCTCTCTCGTCGATGTTTCTCTTTCTCTCTACTTTTTTCTCTCTACAATCAGTGAACATATCCTCAGGTGAGGATCTTAGAAATAACAGTAAATAAATTACAAACTTTGGAGGTAGTGTGTGTTTAGAATAACTTTAGAATCGGAGTAGCCCATCCAGGCCCTTAAGTCCAACCCCAGCCTACCTTGGAACCACCGCCGGGCCCTTCCTGATGTCCCCACACATGGAGATCCTGCTGTTTCCTCTTTAAAATGCCACCTGCGGTGGCTTTCGAGTTCAGAGAGAACACAGGAAAACTAGGTTCGCTTGAGAGTCCCGTTCACAGCCAGCCTCTCCACTTCCCCACGGAGCCCTCCCGCCCGCCCTGCCGCTCCAGGACGTGGCAGGGACAGGTCTGGGCCTTCCTCCCCCAGCTGCACACGAGCACGGGACCACCTCCCTCATTTACAACAGAACTTCCTCCTGGCTCCCCTCCCCCCGTTTCTTGGCTTTTCTTGGCGATGAGACTCTCGGAGACAGAAGTCCACGTGCTGCTTCAGGTCAGCTTCCCCCGATCTCTCGGCTCTTTGTCTTCGGTCAACTTCCTTGACGTGCAGACTGCACGCAGGGCCACGGGCACGCTTGCCTCGGGCAGGTGCGTGGGTTTCGACACGCGTGCACACCCACGCAACCAGCACTCTGTCGGAGTCGAGAACGTGTCCTGCACCCCGGAAGGTTCTCTCGAGCCCCTTTCCTGTCCCTTCCCACCAGTCACGGCCCCAGCGATCGGTCTTCACAGTTCAGTTTCCATAGAAACGCGGGTCAGTCTGACCTCTTCCACCTTTGTGTAAGCCAGAGAGCCGCCGTCTCCTGCGTCCGGCCCCTCCCACGCCGCACGGGCTCTGAGGTGCGTCCCTGCTGCTGCTGCGCGAGCGTCTGTGGTTGTGGGTTGACGGCATCGCATTTCAGAGCACGCTACCGTCTGTTTGTTCTTTCGCGCTTTGACCGGCACAGGGATCGTCTCCAGTTTGGGGGTGCCAGGAACCCACCTGTTGGGAACGTTTGCACACTTATGTAGGTCGTGGGCACATTTTTCCCTTTCTGTTGAGTGAGTGCCTCGGAGTGGGGTTGGCGGGTTGCACGGTCAGTGTGTGTTTGAGTTGATGAGACGGGACCAGAAAAGGCAAAGCTCCCTCGTCGCTGGGTCACGTCACCGCCATCCGTATTGTCACCTAGACCACGATGGCGGTGATTCTCCGTGTCACACGTTTTGGAATTCAGCGTGATACTTTACATGCGGGTGTAATATATTGCTCTGTCACCGTGTGCTCTGACTGCGCGGGGGGCCTGGTTTCCAGGACCCGAGTGGCAGCGCCTTGGCCCGCCGGGGGCGTGTCCGGCTCGGCCGCCCGCCCCGGGAGGAGACAGAAAAGTCAGGTCGTTCACCGAAAGGCGGCTGCCTGGGAGGAGAGGTGGTCGGATGTGGGCTCCTGTCTGCCGGGGCACCTCCTCAGCAGTCGGGCCACCCCAAGGTCCTCGTTCTCCCGTTCTCGGGGTGGCCTGGGGGTGGACACCCCGCTGGACAGGTGCGCCCTTCTCAGGGGTCCACGGCGGCAGAGGGCTCCGCCGATGCAGCGACCCGCTCACGTGCAAAGACTCCCTGCGTCTGTGAGGGACCCCCCGCCCCGTCTTCCAGTAAAGTCCTCGCTCGTAGCAGCACTGGTCATGGCAGGGTCTCTCCCCGTGCTGGAAACCTGGCCATCCGAGCGGCCACCCGCTGACCAGCCCCCACCTCCGCAGCTAGGCAGTGCGGCACCGGTGACACGCACACGCCGGACGGCAGCCCTCCCCGCCGTCTGCAGGGCCACTGGCCACACAGGTCCTAGCACATGGCTGTCCTGGTGGCCCCGTTAGAACCTCCCTCGCCCCGCTCACCCGGGAGTAGCGGGCACCAGGTTTAAACAGCCCCTGGAAGCGTGGCTGGCACATCGCGGTGACCGAGGCCACCAAACACTGGGACGGGGGGCTCAGTCGCACTGTCCTGCCTGGAGCATTCCCCACCCACGCGCCTCTGTCCTTTCCACGGGGCTGCTGAGCGAGCTGCCGTCACGCGGTATGACTTTGGCAGCATCATATATGGTCGTTAACACCTGCTTTCAAAATTGACCATTTCTGACTTTATTTTTACCCATTTTCTTTGTTTTCATCTTCCCTTTTTCTACCCATTTAGTTTGTTTTCCCTTATTCCTGGAAAGTCATTTTTTTAAGATTTTATTTATTTTATTTTTAGAGAGGGAAGGGAAGGGGGGAGAGAGAGGGAGAGAGAGAGAGAGAGAGAGAGAGAGAGAGAGAGAGAGAAACATCAATGTGTTGTTGCTGGGGGCCATGGCCTGCAACCTGGGCATGTGCCCTGACTGGGAATTGAACCTGCGACACTTTGGTTCACAGCCCGCTCTGAATCCACTGAGCTATGCCAGCCAGGGCCTGGAAAGTCATTTTATAGTTTAGCAAAATGTGTTTGCCTCGAGCTCTTCAGCAGACTAGGCCATTTGAAATAATTTAATTGGTACTAATTGTGTTAATTATTATCTAAACCACCTACTATGTGTGATGATTAAATTTGATGGTTATTTAAGTGATGTTAAGTGTGAAAGTGTATAAAAACCATTAGCTTTGTTCACACTAGATCTCTAAGAAGAAAAGCAGAGGTAAAATTAGTAGAACTGGTTCACAATTTAATTTTTAATGCTTTATAATCATTTTCTGCATTCTCATTTATAAGTCAAAACACAAACCTGGAAGTCCTAAGTATTTCCTGACCAGATTCTTGGAAAAAATTGTTTAGCATTCGGGCTATTTCTGCTATAAAAGCCTTCGAACTTAAAGCTATGTCAGCCAGGAAATGAGAACTTCTCCTTTCATTCACTAAAATTCATAAAAATTATACAATTTATCGACACAAAATCAGTTTTTAGAAACACTTCGTGCTTTAAGTAGTGTCCGTGTTTCTGCAGTAGGCGGAGGGTCGGACCAGGGCAAGTGGATGGCCATCTGAAAGCGATTGTTTCTCTTCGTACTGTGCTGAGAAACTTCTCGTGTGCTACAACGTAAATCCCCTAATGGGCTCGCCGATTCCCGTAGCTGCACCCGGGCTGCAGGCTCTCGGCGCACGGACCGGAGGGGGATGACGTGTGCCGATTGCATTACCACAACACCGGGGGCTCGGCGACGGGGGGAGGAAGTACTCGAAACACCTCTCGTTGTAAAACCGCTGATCAAGCCGTAAAGGAAGCCTTCCGACGTCTCTGAAGGAGGAACAGTGTACGAACACAGCAAAGAAAGATGTGTCTCTTCACTCCGTCGTGTCTGGAGCCTTAAGCATCTCTGGAAAAGCACATCCCTTGGAGTTGGACTTTGGTTCAAGGCCAGTGCTGCCACTTCCGGTCTGTGAACTTGGGCAGATCGCTAACTTCCCCTGGGACCTCTCTTCCTCTCCTCCATTTGTGGAAGGTGGGGAGGGAGTGACAAACCCTCTGTTTCTAAGGCGTCTCCTCGCTGGAGCTGTGCCAGCTGAACCTGACCTTTGTGTAAGCATCTGCTCAGTGCCGAGTGTTGGGAGCCACGTGGGCTGATCCATCCATACACACGGCAGAGACGGGGCGCGTTCCGAGAAGGCTTCCTGGCTGGTGTGGCCCGCTGGTTAGCACGGGTTCGATCCCCACTCAGGGCACCACTTCCCACTCACGGAGTGTATGCTGAGCAGCACACTCAGCCGCCTCCACTGCTGACCCAGTTATGGAGCCTGGCCATTTCCCAGTGATTCCACGGCCCCATGACAGGGGAGAGTGTTTCTTGGGCTCCTTCTTTTCCTTAAGCACCTCTGTCAGTCAGTAGGGCATATGAGCAGCTTCGGCCAAAAACAAACTGAGGTGGACGGCAGCGCGACACCCCAGACGGCGATGATTCCCTCAGGGACACCAGCAGGGGTTCCCTCGGGGACAGCAGGGGTCCCCCTGCAGGGGTGTCTGGAGCACTGGTCCTGCCCGGCCAGCAGTTGCAAAAAGTCCCCGGAGTGGGCAGCCGGTCTGCTGGCCTTCCCCCCGCCACCACCACAGAACTTCTCGCCCACACCGGGATGCTGAACTGACACCGGGAGGGTATCAGGAGCCGGGAAGGTGGCGTCTCCGACCTCGCTGGGCCGGTCCACAGCGTTCCGCCGAACCTGAGGCCGCTGGGCTGTGGGTTTCTCCGAAGAACCAACTATTCCACCTCGAAGATCATCTCTCTTCGGGAAGGGTCAGGTCACCCTCTGTTAGCCCCTTCCCCTCAGGGGCCGGGCCCCTCCTGCGTGCAAATCACCCTCCCCCCTTGGGTCTGTCTTCTCCGTGTGCCCACCTCACCCCCGTAGGTACTACCCAGGCTGATGAAGCCCTTTCGTACCCCGCCAGGGCCAGCCATGGCTTTAAAATGCAAATGAACTGAATTCCCAGAATAATACCCGACCGGACACTGGAGCTCTCTCTTGGGTCAGGGGGTGAGAGGGGAGCCCCAGCCCGAGTCGGGTGCTTCTCATGATTCCGGGGTGTCTGCCGGACAAGTCCGCGCTCCCTGCAGGGTGTCACCCAGAGCCCCGTCTTTGATGTTACAGAGCCTCTACTGCACGGGCTGTGACCACCTCCGCCACCCGTGGGGTGGCCACCAGGTAAACGTGCAGCCACGTAGCTCACTGGGCCCCCCAGAGAAATTACCTTGAAATTAGTGCACTTCGCCATGGCAATGCAGCGAGATGACACAGCGTGACATGTCCTGGGCTTTTCAGGTTGAGCTTGCCTGCCTTACCTGATGGAGTGCGTTTTGGGGTTTAAATGTCAGTGTTTCACATGCAGCTGACCCTCCCCCGTGGAGCCAGCTGGGCGGGTGCAGGGACTGCCCCCGTGTAGCCGGGTGGAGCCAGGTCAGCCGACTCTGCCGCCTTCTCTCTCTCTGACTTGGGGCGCGTTTTGTCTGATAAAGCAGAGAGCTGCGACTCGGCACCCGTGAACAGGGCGTGAAAAGCCCGGCGCAGCTTTGCACACAGCGATCGCCCAGGGCGTGCTTCCTCTTCTCCCGCCTGGGTCCGAGCGGGAGACAGACCACACAGTAGGGGCAACGGGGGTAGGGGTAAGAATTAACTGTGATGAAGGGAAACTCTAGGACCTAAGGAAGCCTCTGGGAGCCTCCCAGGGGCACCCCTGAGAGGGGGAGCACCCACGCGAGGACCACAGAAGGGTGGTGGTGGTTCTGCCACCAGAGGGGTTCCAGGGTGGCCAGGTTAGGGTCTCTGGGCCAGCAAAAGGCCACCCTTTGGGGTGCAGGCGGGGAAGCAGGAGCTCAGCAGCCGCGTGTGCATGTGTGTGAGCACATGGGGTGTGAGCGCATGTGTGTGTACACACATGTGCATTTGTGTGCACATGTGTGTTCATGCACAGTGGGAGGCAGGAGGCCTTTGGAGCATGTGGGCCTCGTGGGGGCTGCACAGGGGCTCCTGTTGCCAGTCGAGAGGGCCTGTCACCAGGCTGTAGGGCCACCGGGATCCCAGGCAGGCTCCACAGGATGTCCTCACACTCCAGGCAGACCCCCTGCTGCCCTCCCTCCTTCAGGCTGGTGCTGGAAATTTCCAGAAACCCCTTCTTCCTACAACGTCCCTCTAGTGCCCTCTACTGAGAAAGCTCCTCGCTGCGCTCACTTTGAAAGAGAGGAAAGGAATTTGTGCTTATTGTAGAGCATCTACCTAAGGGCGCAGGTGGAGCCAGGAGGCGATCACCTGATTGTGGACCCAGACTCCCGTCCCAGGGACTGTGAGGGGGCAGAGCCTGTTTCAGGGGTGGGCCTGTGTGGGGAGGGTGCAGGAGAGCAGGGCTTCCTTCCGGACTAGGCCTCTCGGAGAACAGGGCCGACTCTGCACCTGGGGACGCCCACACTTGACCCTGGGGGGTGGGAACGGTGGAGCAAGGGGAGAGTCGTATCGGGGAAGTGATCTGGGTGGAGTGGGCCCTGGTCATGTTTCGGTTGCACAGTTTTTGTTTTTGTGTTTTTAATGTCCTGTGTTATTTTTCTGTTGCTGCTGTAACAAAGCACCACACACTTAGGGGCTGAGAACAGCACCAGTTTATTTTACGTTCTAGAGGCCAAAGTCAGCACCACGGTGCCGATGCCCGGGTTTGGGTGAGGAGCGCCTCTGGCCTGGCCTTTTTCAGCATCTCACACGCACCTGCGTCTCGCAGCTCGTCCCACACCACGCAGGATAATCTCCTTATCACCAGAGTCTTAACTCAGTCACACGACACGGTCCCAGAGCTGCTGTTCCCTTCCCGACATCCCTGGCACTTGAACTCAGCCCTTCCCTGCAATCCGGGATATTTACAGGTAAATGAAAACCAGGCAGGATCATGAGTGTGTCAGATGGCAGCGTCCAGGTTCAAAAAACTGTTGCTGGAAAAAAAAGTATAATAGGAATAAATGGACATGTTAGTCTTTGGGTCACCAGCTGCATGAAGGGAGGAAGGGGAAGAGCTGGAAGCAGCCTACGGAGACCAGCTAGAAATTTTATTTCACTGCGAGCCCAACACGAATGATATAAAAAGAGCCTCCAAAGGCCAAGCCTGTCTGGGCTGGGTCCGTAGGGACAGTTCGAGAACAGGAAGGTGTTCCCGCCGCGCGCGGGCCGGCAGGGCTGCATCCGAGCGCGGACCTTACAGCTGCGCCCCCTGCTGGAAGACCTGAGTCTCGACTGCGAGCACGTTTTCACTGAGGACCGCGCTGTGCCCAGCGCTGTACTGGGCCCGAAGACACAAGAAATCTCCAAGTCCACACGTAGACATTCGGTATTTTTTTTGAGAACGTGGGCTGTATACTCGCAGCAGGGAGTACCAGTCATTCACTGCAAATGAGGCTGGAGTCGCATGTGTACTGGCACAAGAGTTTGCAACACAGCATTAAATAACGAAAAGTAAATGAAAAGCAATATGGGTAGTTGGGTGCCATCCAGGAGTGAAAGAATGCATGTTAGAAAATTAACGTTAATTATACCATCTGTTTTTCTGTAAATCTGTATTTTTCCATAATGAACATATATTGTTTGTGTCATTTTTAAGTTCTTTAACAGGATAGATTTAATTATAAGGACTACTTAATGGGAGGTCATCACTTTGAAACACTGCAGAATTGTCTATTAGTGAAATCTGCCTTTTGCAGTTAGTTTTTTGGCAACAGGTAATATTAGTGACGGTGGAGGGACAGCAGCAGTTACCCATGAGTGCCACTAGATGGAGCCAAAGCAGCTCCTAAAATTTAGCAGCAAAAACTCAGTCGCCTTTGCTCCAGAGAAACAACTTTATGAGATTTCAAATATTTCAGATTCTCTGGCCAGGATAAGTGTTTTGTTAATGATGCACTTGAAATTATTTGTCTAACTTTTCAAAATTATAGTCAAACATGCCCATTTCCCCATCCCTGAGATGTGACGGATGCCTCTTTGACTCTTCACCTTGACTTTCCCGTTGACCTCTAGGTTTCCAGTAAACAGTGTCAAGACCCAGGTGTAGGTGGCCTTTAACGATGACCATCACTCCTCAGAGCAGCTGGTCCTCAGTGTGGGCGGGAGATTAGCTCCCTTCCTCCCACTCTTTCCTGCCACCCTCCATCCCGGGCTGGCGGGCTTCCTGCAGCTTTGCCCACCTTGGCCTTGGCCCTTGCAAGCCAGGACCTGGGGGTGCATCCAGTTCCTGGAGTCGGCACTGCCGGCTCCAGCAAGAAGCTCCTTGTACATAGTTCTCTCGGGAAAGCCCGAGCTGGACGGTGGTGCGGGGGTTCCTCCATGCACACCCTCCCCGAGGCTCACCTCCGCACGGGGCACACTCACTCCAGAGAAAAAGAGGGCTCACAGGAGAGGCATTCACAGGTGGATACAAAGCCCCACAGGAAGCTCCAGGGGCCCACCTGCTGGGGAAACACAACTGGACAGGATGGGTTCCTAGGTCAGCGAAGGCGGGAAGAGCCCTGGAGGGTACACAGGGGACAAGTCTGTGGTTCTGGGGGAGCCCCACTGGCACTTTACTTGTGGGGAATAACTAGTCAGAAATGCAGGCTGCTCCCACAGCTGTTCATGTGGGCTGTTTCCACTGGCTTCCTCCTCCCCGCCCCCCCCCCAGCTCTGAAAGGACAGCTCCGCTACTGGGGGTGTCTTTGCCCCTTTCAGGCTGCGATGTCCCTGCCCTGAGGCAGAAAGGAGAAACTGCCCTCGTCTTGATAAGTGAGAAAACTGTATATTTACCCAACCCACACCTCAGCATCTGTGTGTGTATATATATTCATATATAAAACATACACTCATTCATATTTGAATATACATACATATATGCTCTGAAGACTAATATCGGTCTATACGCTGATGGTACAAAAGGGTGCAGAAAACAGGGCAGGAAGAGGGTCCCGAGCAAAATTCATTCTCAGAGACGTAGCCTTTTCTGTCTCAGCGGCCAGTCCTGGAGACAGGGTCAAGCAGATTTTATCCCAATAGAATGGACAAGCATCTCAATCCAGCAGGCGGGCCACCCACAGAAAATGGGCGTAAACGGGAGGACAGTCGTAAGGAGCCTTCACTTACCGAGTTCCCGCTGTTCTCGAGTCACCGGGCGGAGGAATACTCAGGCTCCCCGCTGCCTCTGCCGGGAGCTCAGAGTCCTGCTGATGAAACAGGATACCCCGAAACCACGGTTCCGGGGGGTGATGTCATCCCCGCCCCGGGGAATGTGATCCCGGGACGGGACACGCTTCTAAAAGTGCCTCTCGCTTCCTTCCTGCAGCTCGACCACTACCCCTCCGTGAGCTACCACCTGCCCAGCTCGTCCGACACGCTGTTCAACGCTCCCAAGGCGCTCTTCCTGGGGAAGGTCATAGGTAAGGACTCGGGGGCGCGTGCTCGCGCCCCGTGCTCGGCGTCCGGGCCAAGGATGGCGTCGGGAGCAGGGTTGTCATTGCATGGGCGGGGTGAGCTAACAGCCCGGGGAAGGCCAGCGTGTCCGCTCCTGGCGTCTTCAGGTGGAACTCGCTCACTGGTTCCTTAAAGACCTGTGCCTGCTGAACACTTGAGTTAGCTTGTTCTCACTCCAAGCATACCCACCGAGTCTTTCCCCTGGCCCTCCCGAGGAGAGCTGGCCTGGTGCTGTCTGCAGAGTAGAGGGCCGGCAGGAGTCGGAGGCTGGGACAGATCAGCCCCCGGTGTGTGTGTGTGTGTGACTGTGACCTTGTGAGTCACGCTGGCCTTTTCTTTACGGCCAGTCAGTGCACTCTAGACCGAAATACTGATATGATCAACTGAGTACTTTTAAATGATTAAGGTAAAGCCAATGGACTTTTTTTTTCTTTTACTGTGAGACGTGTGTTATGAACCCACTGTGGAAACGCTAAGCTGGTGGACAGGGTGCTGGCCGAGGGGGAGGGGCTCTGTGTGCACCGGGGTGGGAGGGGCCGATGAGGGGACAGGAGACCCAGGCTGCAGTAAGACAACAATAACATACACTCCCATAGGACCCACGGCAGGCCAGGCTCCATTTTAAGCACTTTCAGCATATGAATTCCTTTAACCTCTGCAGCAGTTCCTTGAGATAATCAAGATTATTGTCTCTGGTTTACAGACGGCAAACCCGAGGCGCAATGAGGCTAACTAACTTTCCCAGGGCCTTCTACTTATTAGGTGGAACCCAGACTTGAACCCAGGCCGTCAGTATCTCCATCTGTGCTCCTAACTGCTGTGCTGTAATCTCTGTGACAGTTGAGTTAGAAATGAAAAGAGGAAAAAAAAAACAGAACAGCAAGACTTTGGCAGAGGAGGTCGGCCGGTTGAGGGATAAGCCCTGTGTTTCATGCCAGAGAGAGGCCAAGGGCAAAGCGTTCTCCCGGACTTAGAACTGGGGACATACCAGGCCAGACAGCAGGCGGGCAGAGCTGTATGTGAGGCCTTGGAGGAAGGGGTGGGGCGGGGCGGAGTGGGGGAGGGGCAAATGCATAGTCGGCTGGTGGAGGCAGAATGAAAAGGAATGCTGGCTAAACCTCGCTGACCGCCTGCCAGGCTTTACGCCCCGTGCTGAACATTGTACGCCTATGCAGGCGAAAACCAAATGTCACAACAATCCGGTGGAGCAGGCCCTACGACTATGGTCCTCAGTTGACAGTTGAGGAAACCGCAGCTGCGGGAGGTCAGTGCCAAAGTTACTCAACCACCATGGGGCGGGGGGCCGCCTTGCGAAGCTCCGTGTCTCTGACGGGGGTCCACGGTCTCAGGCAAATCAGAAGAGCCAGCCCCTAGGGGCCAGGTGCCCGCAGGGCTGCAGCTTCAAGTCAAGCGATGTGGTTCCTTAGCAACAGGAAGTGGCTGTTCGGGGCAGTAGGGGCCTGGCTTCGCAAGGACGACCGCCGGAGACCGTGGCGAGCGTCCCCAGGCCGCCGCCGTATGCGTCCCCGCAGTCCAGGCAAGAATTCTCGAAAATCTGGAGGGCTTCTCCGTGGCCGTAACAGCCCTGTCCAGCTCCATCCCGGAGGCGCGGTGCCCAGGGACAGGCTGCAGGGGGTGAGGCTGACACAGTGGAGGGAGCTCGTCCGGGGTGGGGGTGGGGGGTCTGCGCGCGCACGGACCTCGCCGTCCGGGTTTTCTAGAGCGGGTGTCTCGCCTTCGCAGAGCGGAGGGAATGGAGGCTTTGGAGTCCGGCGGAGCAGAGCTGCGTCTCGGGCTGCTGTGGCAGAGGGCCACCGCTGGGGGGCTCAGAGAGCGGAAAGGCTGGGACGTCCACGGTCAGGGGGCCATGGACCCGAGGTCTGGTGGGGACCTGCCTCCTAGTTCACAGCCAGCCGTCTTCTCCTTGCACGAACACACAGGGCTGGGGGGTGGGGGGAGCGAGCTCGCTCACCCCCTTCCCAGGAGGACACTAATTTCACTCACGAGGGCGCCACCCTCACGATCTAACCGCCTCCCACAGCCCCACGTCCACTGTCATCCCACCAGAGGGTAGGATTTCAGCCCGTGGGTTCAGGGGAGGCGCAGACATTCAGACCAGACCGGCCGGTGATACGTGGACCAGGCTCTGCCTCTCGTGGGCACGGAACCCTCGGGCACGTCACCAGAACCTCTCAGAGCCGGGGTTCCCTGGGGACACCGACGCCTGCCTGCAGGGGGTTCTCCCTCTGAGGAGGAGTGTTGTTCTCTTTGTTTTGAACTGACCCCTTTGCAGACTCACTTCGAGTGTGTGCTGTAGGGCCTAGCACACAGTAAGTGCTCGAAAAACATCTGGGGAGCAAATGCATCCCTCTTTCAGCAGTGCGCTGATGATGTTGTAGGAAGTACCCAGCACCAGGTCCGGTACTTAAATGAAGGAGATAATCAGTGTGTTTTGATACAGGCTCTGTGCCAGACCTGGTGGTTTGTGTGACGAGAAGAGCACCCCCACAGCCCTCACGGCACTGCCCCACACCACGGCCGCCCCGCCCCCACTGTGTGGAAGACGGGACCCAGACCGGGAGAGCCGAAGTCGTTTTCCCGAAGCGGCACTGTCAGCCCTTGGGGTCACGAAGGTCTCGGTTGGGGGTGGGGCTGGCCCGTGCACTGGAGAACGTTTGGCAGCATCCATGGCCTCTACTCACTAGACACAGCAGCCCCCCTCCCCAAGTTGTGACAACCAAACCATCTCCAGCCGCTGCCAGACGTTCCCTGGGGGGGGCCAAGGCACCACCGCCCCCTGCAGGTCGTCATGGGTGGAGCTGGGATTTGGAAAGAGAGACACGTGATGAGAAAGGCTGGGCCCTGCTTCCTGGTAACTCCTGTCTCTTGCAGAGCGACGGAGAAGCCAGGAAGAGATCTGACACCCCGGAGATCAATTCTCCTGTAACCCAAGTGAGGGCCGCGGGAGTCCTGTGGGTGCCTGGGGGGGGCGTGGCCACCTGCCTGGGCCAGGGTGTCTTCAAATCGGGACATTCAGTAGGCGCAGGCCTGCCTGGTGAGAGGCATTGTTACGTTTCCCCTTGAAAGTGAGCTCCAGTTCAGTGAGAAACGATCAATACGCGTCCATCAGCTCTGTGACCGTTCTCCTGTAAAGACAGGTCGAACCTCAAACAGCTGTCTCGTGTGCGCTGGTGAGCGCCGCCGCCCCGGGAGATCGATGCCCCGCGTGGTCGCCTGGCCGGGCCGGCGGCCAGTCAGAAACGGACCTCGTGAAAGAAGCAGAGGAGGTGGATGGAAATAAATGCTACGCCTCCACACGAGCTCTGTGACGAGCACGGCTTGAGAAAGGACACGTGAAAAGGATGGGAGAAAAGACACCCTATCAAGGACAAGCCTGATGTTTCTGAAGGGAAGGAAGGGAATTTATTCTAGAAGGAGAAATGCGATCGCTGTCAACAGGCATCGGAGCCTTGGAACGGGCCGGGGCACATCTGAGCCCGACAAGAACGTCGAGGCCACGAGGGCAGCGAGCAGAGCCCCACAAAGGAGCCATCTCACCAGACCTACTCGTGTCCGTGCTTTAAAGTCATCCACTAGCTGAGCGATGCTACTGACGTCACATGTATCATTTTCAGCAGCAGATTTCATAGGCTCCCGAGAAATCTTCAAGTCAACGCAGAGAAACACAATAGGAGGCCTGAATCAGGGTCTTCTCTCTGCTGATGGGTTTTTCCCCCAGGATTTCCACCCGTGCCTTTGGTTAAAGACACAAACAGAATGTTTATCGTGTCTGCAAATGACACACAGCTGAGAGGGGCAGTTTCACCAGCTGGATGATGAAAACCCCTTCAAAAGCATCCTGACAGGCTAGAGAGATAGGGTAGAAATAATGAGGTGAAATATGATAAAGATAGACTTAGTTCCTGCCCTTAGCCTCCCTCCTAAATATATCACATGAGTAGAAGATGGAAGATGCCTGAGATCACGAAGAAGATGCAGGGGGTGGCTCGACGCAGAGTCTGACGAGCCGGCGTCTGTTTTCAGTAAATGCAGTGGCACTGGGCTGCATTCGTGCGAGAACTGCGTCCAGGGCAGGGGTGCGCTCAGACCGCGGCCGGGGTGTTTAAGGTGGATGTTAATCTTCGGAGGAGAAGGCCAGGTAGGCAAGGACCCATACAGGATATTTATCCAAAAAAATAGATAGAACGTGTGAGAAGGGAACCCACTCTCAGCCTTTGCCGGCTGCTGCAGGAAGGCGGGCCGGGCCCGAGGGAGACAGTGGGAGAGGGGGTCTCAGTTCCCCGTGAGCAGAGCCTGCGCCCCCCGAGAGTATTCAGAAGAGGTCACAGAGGGGGGACCCCGCTGAGGGAACAGCCACTGTGTTTCTGAGCTGCCAGGACCGTGGGGCTGCTCGTCACAGCGGCACATAGCCTGGGCTGACCCGGCCGGCACGCGGGACTGCGGCCGTCCCACAGGTGTTTGCATCCGCATCCTGTTACCTACAAACCATGTGACTTGGGCCAGTCACCTAACGTCTCGTGTGTTTTGTGTCCTCGTGTGTGAAAGAGAAACAGTGACGGTCCCTGCTCTGCAGGACTCAACAAGTGACACGTTGAACACGTAGCCCAGGGTCTGCCACGCAGTGTGTGCGGAACCGGTGTTGTTTCCGCTCAGTCCTAACTAAACAGGAGTGTAGTCGTCACTGGTGATGATGCACCAGGCGTGGTGTGCATCATCGGCACGTCCGTGGTGTGCAAGACACGCACAGTTTCTGCCTTTAGAGGCGTGGGTTCCAACCAGAAGCCGGGAGAAGATGCTGGAAAGGCAACTAGGAGGGACGGACATGTGGCAGGAGGTGTGGGAGGCAGCGGGGCAGGACTCCTCGGGAGCCGGACGGAAGGGCCTGGACCCGGTGCAGGAAAGAGGGCGGGCACGCCACGGGAAGCCACACAGACGCCGAGACCCAGTGGTGCCCTAGGGTCCTCCGGCAAGGCCATGGAGGGGAGCGGGGGGCAGGCAGCCGGGGGATTTCTCAGTTCTCTGTTGCTACTCAGCAGTCCCCCCGCCACTTGGCTTCAACAGCATCGTGTCACACAGTTCTGCGGCCTGACTGGATGGCACTTCTGCTCTGTGTGTCTCAGCTGGGGCATCAGGGTGACTAACAGATGGTCCGAAGTGGCCCCAGACGCATGGTTGCCCAGGAGTGTAGCTGAGGCTGTCAGCCAGGAGCCTCAGTTTCCCCCCGGGGGCTCCACATTGTGGCAGCGGGGCCCTAAGAAGAATTGTTCCAAAAAGCAGAGGTGCATGCTGGAGCCCTCGAAGGCCCAGCCCCAGAAGTGACACCCATCCCCCCAGCCACACGCTGCAGGCCCAGAGCTGGGCTCCGGCCCACATTCTGAGAGAGGGGCAGCGGACTCTAGTCTTGGATGGCTGAGCGCGAGGTCACAGTGACAGGAGCAGGTGGGATGAGGGGCGTGGTCACCACCTCCGGAGACACGAGGGGCGATGAGGGGAACCCGGAACCAGGGCCAGTGTCACTAGGGGTGGCTGCAGCCGGGGCAAGTGAACGTGAAGCCGCAGGACACAGGCCCAGGCTAAACCGGCTTTAGACGCGGGTCCAGACGTCCCGCTTGGCCCAGGACAGTCCGAGGCTCCTTCCGCCAGGACAGGAGCGGTTGGCCAGCAATGCCCACTTCACTCTAAACCGTGACCCCACGTGCAGTGGCAAGCTGCATGGTCACCTGTCTTGTTGGGGTCTTCTCCCAAAGGGAGCCCTGAGGTCAGGCCTTCAGCCCATATCCCAGGAAAGGAGAAGCCTGGGGCGGGGGGCGGAGGCCAGGAGATGAGATGAGGTGTGGCTAGGGGGTGAGGGTTTGAGTATATAAGCCCTTGTGTGGGGGGAGGCCCCAGGAAATCTTAGGAGGGGAGTGAAGAAATGAACCAGGGAGAGGAATGACACGTCACCAAACCACTTGCACTGCGGGCAGTCAAGATGCAGTACCCCGGGGAGCCATGGGAGCCAGTGCGGGGCAGCCTCAGGATCTCAGGGGTTGGGGGGCAGGGTGGGGGCTGCTTCCGGGGTCTCAGCTCCCAGGAGTTCAGGCTTGCCCTGCTGTCCCCCACAACCTGCCACCCAGGCCAGCAGAAAGCATAGAGCACAGGGGCTCACAGGTAGGGGTTGGGGGAGTCATAGGGCATCTGCCACATTATAGGGTGTATTTATCGGGTTGGCCAAAAAGTCTGTTACATTTTTTTCCGTATGATGGCTCTAGTAGTGCTTGGTTGTCTTTAACTTCATTCAAAACAATTTTGTTAGATTGTGTTACAACAGCTGTCCTATCAGCGTGCATTTAAAAAAGACTTATCAACATTGGTGAATTTTTGTGCAGCCATTTAATATCGAAGATGGAAGAAAATATGCAACATTTGGTGTGTTATGCTTTACTATTTCAAGAAAGGTGAAAACACAACAGAAATGCAAAAAAAAAAACCCAAAAAACAAAAAGAAGCCCTGGCTGGCATAGGTCAGTGGATTGAGCGCGGGCTGGGAACCAAAGTGTCGCAGGTTCGATTCCCAGCCAGGGCACATGCCTGGGTTGCAGGCCACGGCCCCCAGCAACTGCACATATCTCTCTCTCTCTCTCTCTCTCTCTCTCTCTCTCTCTCTCCCTCTCTCCCCCTCCCTTCCTTCCCTAAAAATAAATAAATAAAATCTTTAAAAAAAAAACAAAAAGATTTGTGCCGTGTGTGGAGAGGGTGCTGTGACTGAGGGAACATGGAAAGGAAGAAGCCAAAGAACTTACGAGCATGCCCCGTGGACATGAACTAAGGAGGGATCCCAGAGGAAGTGGGGGTGCTGGACAGAGAGGAACAAAGGGGGGAAATTTGGGATAACTAATAGCATAATCAGTAAAATGTATTTATGTAAAAAGTGGTTTGCAAAATTTGTTGGTACTATTGATACTTTGGCCAAATAATTCTCCACTGTGGGGCTGTTTGATGCACTGGAAGATGTTTAGCAGCACCCCTGGCTTCTCCCCACTAGCAGCCAATAGCAGGAGACAGCTGACATACTCAAAATTTCCAAATCAATAAAATAATTGGCGAAGTTGAAAAATGTGTTCTTTATTTAATGAAAAAAAAACATAATGGACTTTTTGGCCAACACAAGACAAGTCGTGCTAAGGTTTTAACGTTACCCCAAGGGCAAAAGGTGTCGTGAAAGCATTTGTTAAATCAGGAGAGTAACCAGACCGGGTCGGCACGTTGCAAGGATAACCCCATCTGCAGAGTGGAAGATGCACAGAGAGTACGGGAGAGGCTGCAGGGGGGCCAAGCTGGAGGTTGCTATGGCTCTAAAGAGCTGCACGTTGTAATGCATGAAGCCACCTGCGTATGCAGAGAAAACGCTGTGCCTTCGCCTGCCTGTGATGATCTGGCATCCCCCCCCCCCCCCCCCCGTGGGTAGCGAGGGCAGGTAAACAAGACGTGCAGGCTGGCTGACAGCAGAGTCTGACATGATCCTTCCAGCAGTTGCCTCTGGCTGAGCTCTCTCCCTCTCAAATGAACGTTCAGTCTCTCAAGTGGCCGGCCCTGACCCCCACCTCCTTGGATAAACGGTGACGAGAGTGTAGATTATAGAGGGGAGGGGCAGGGAGACGCTGCTGCGACGGTGTTCTTTTGACCTCACCATGGGGAGAGACCTGGAGTTTGCACGACCTGCCGCCAGCCCAGGGTCCTGTGTCCGCCTGGTCACTGGGCGCTGTTCTGGCCTCGGGCAGTAAAATCTGTGGTTGATGGACGTATCATCCCTCTTTGACACAGGCAGTGCTCCGGGGGCACCTGCCGCCTTCGCTTCTTTCTGTCTCCTCGGCTGTCACTCAAGACGGGACCCTCCCCTCCCCACGGGAGGTGCCAGAACCCCAAAGCAGCCCTGTGGGAGATACATCAGCTTCCTGTCCGGGCCACTCCTCACAGGAAAGAGAGGCCAGAGAGGGCATCTGCTTCCCCCCCATCCCCGCTCTCACTGAGGCTGGCCTGGCCCCCGTCAGTGCGGCAGCCCACGTGGTGGTCTCCTCCCTGAGCCCCAGACTGGGGACAGGACGTGCACCCCTGGCCTGGCTCCTGCCTCACCCTTCACACGCCGCCCTGCTCTTGGGCCGCAGCTGAGCTCTTCTCTCCCTCTGAGTTTCTTCTTGCATATAGTCTTCTCGGGGTTTTTTTTTTTTTAAAGAAAAGAAAAAAGCTTTGTTTTCGCTTCCTGTGTCAGATAACTATGGACCAACAGAAAAAAAAGTGCCGTGGAACAAACAATCCCAAACTCAGGAGGTGAAAACGACAGGCATGTTTTTCCTCGCTAATCTGTGGGTCAGTGAGGGGCCGAGTGGCTCCGGTCCCCGGTCCTCTTCCTCCTGGGACCGTGGAGGCAGCCTGGGCGTGTTCACCTCAAGCCAGCGGCCCAGGCGCGGAGAGCAAGGCCGGCGGTGCGAGCACTTTCCGAGCCTGCGGTCCGTCGTGCCCACTGACGTGCTGTGTTCCCGAGTCAGTCACGTGGCCCAGCGCAGAGTCAGGAGGGGGCAGGCTCTGCAGGGCGACGTGGAGAAGGGGGCGCCAGGGGGCTGGGGGCAGGAATGCAATTAGCTACACTCCCCGTCGTCACAGTCCCCTGCACTGGAGAGGGCCCCGCGTCTTCCCTCCCCGTGTTAGCTAGAAGGCTGGGTGCCACCTCTACATCACAGGAGAACTGCAGCCCACTTAGTCCTTGGCGGGGTAAGAGGTGCGAGCCAAGGAGTTGGGGGAATCGTTAATTCTCCCGAAAGAACACCGAGTGCTTAGCTATAGCAGGTGGAGAGGCCAGGACAGTGACCACACCAAGAAAAGTACCCCCCCCCTTGTGGAGCCAGTGTCCTCATGGGCGTAGGCAAAGAGGGAGAAGTGACTGTGGGCCGTAAAGCAAGCCAGTGGTGAATGCTGGGAGGTAAAACGGAGGGCCCTGGGGGCGGAGGGTAAGCGAGGGGGTCCGTACTCGGGCACTGTGGGGAAAGGAGGGCAGGGAGAGGGGCCAGCAATGCAGAGGCTGAGGGCCTGAGGGAGGGGCACGCTCAGCTTGTCCAAGAAACAAAGGGCAGGAAGGCCAGCGTGGTGGGTGCACAGTGGGGACCCTGCAGGGGCGTAGGAGACAGGTGAAGGCAGAGGCCTAGCCAGCTGCCAGACGGCGTGTGTTGGGGAGAGCCCACTGGAGGGAGTTCCCCTTTTATCCTAAGTGCGGTGGGAGCACAGAAGGCCTTGATCCAACCGGGTTGTTAGAAGTACCACTCCAGCTGCTGTCGGCTGTATGAACCCCGGAGAGGCCAGTGGAGCAGGGGGGATGGACGCGGGAGCCCAGGAGGAGTGTGGCTGTGGCGTCCAGGCGGGAGATGGGGCCGGCGGGGGTGGAGCTGGGGAGGCATCTGGATTAGGAAGGTATTAAACGAAGAGGCACTGGTCTTTGGTGATAGACTCACGGGGTGAAACAGATGTCAAAGATGATCACTCAAGTCCAGAGCCTGACTAGCTGGGTAAGTGGTGGTGCTGTTTACCGACCCTGGGCGAGAAGCCGTCTGGGCCCGGGGGCGGGGAAATACCAAGACTCCCGTGCCGGACGCGGTCTAGACGCCTGCACTGACGCCCCGTCCCACGGTGCGTGTCAGCTCGTGAGCGATTCTCCCCTCTCCCTCCCTGCCCCCCACACCCCCTCTGACAGACGGGTGTCTTGGGGTTGACTTAAACATGGGTCGTTATTACTCAGAAACACAGGGGAGGAAAAGCTTACTAATCGATTTCAGAATGTGGCCCCATTGAAAAATAATGCAGGCAGTACCTCCGTGTCACAGAACACTGAGTGACAAGAAGGAGCACACTGTGGGTGGGCAAGTGACTTGGACTAGTCTCCAGGGATTATGCTGATGGGGGGGGCAGTCCCAAAGTTTACGTACCTCGTTTCCATCGACATGACCTGTTTGAGGTGACAGCACTGTAAAAGCAGAGGGCAGATCAGTGGTTCCGGAGGTTAGTGCCGGGGTGGGAGGGAGGGGGCCAGAGGGGCCACGTTGGCTTTGGGTATGAAGGGCAACTTCATATCCGAGAGAATCTCACGGCGTGCAGGCTGTCCCCGCTCCGGGCTGCGGTGGTGAAGACGCAAGCCTGCAGGGTGAGCAGATGGCGAAGGGTTAAATGCACGCACCAACCAGCCTGGAGCCCGAACAGGGTCACGGAGCCATCTCAGTCTCTGCGCCCTAATTGTGACACCGTGTGATAGTTTTACCACATGCTTCCTTTCGGGGAAACTGGGCAAAATGAACAAGGGATCTATGTATTATTTCTTACAACTGCATGTGGTTCGGCCGTGACTTCAATGCAAATTTCAGTGTTTAAAAAAGTAACCGGTGTAAAAGTAGGCATGGTCCACCTGATCCTCCTGAGTCCCGAGTTCGTCAGCATCTACCAGGGGCTGGCACCGCCGGACGCTGCGGAGGTGGGGCGGGGGGGGGGCCGTGAAAAGGACTGCGCTGCCATCTCCTCGCTCGCTCTGACCCTCCCGCCTCCGCCAGCAGAGGCTGGGAAATGTACAGGAATTAAATATTTATCGACGGCTTAGGATTTCACCGTTCTTTTAGGGTTGTTATTGAAGGGAGTGATTAATATGATGCATTTCCAAAAACGGAGATAGAGGAGGACGTGGCAGACTGGACCGTCTGCTGCCACTCTCAGGGACAGCGCCTGTGACGGACGGCCGCCTCCCCGTGATGGACGGCCGGCTCCTCACAGAAGGAGGCAGCAGAACCGATCCAGGAACCGGCAGCAGATGGCTCATTGGAATTTCTGCTCCGTTGCCTTTGGCTTTTATGATAATGATTAAAGAAGTAGTAAAACACTGATGAGAAAGCATATTTAAGTGATCAGTGAGAAGCAATATTCAAACTAAAGAGGAGCAATTATATTTAATTTCTCGTGTCCTAAAGAAAGTTTAGCAGAGTCTTAATGTCCAAAATCTTTGCAGGCTGAAGGAAATCTTCTCTTGTAGAAGGAATTTTCCCAATGAGTTGTAGTTTGACGTTAGTGTCTCCTTCTTTTTTAATTACATTAATAACTTTCACTGTTGGAAATCTGTTGGGACTTTAGCATTATTGTTACCTCCATAGACACATAGGAAGCCCCGAGAAACAAGTTACTTAAGCCATGTCCTAGCACAGCTGAGGAAGACAGGTTTAGTGACGGCCCAAGGCCACAGAGCAGGTTAGTTCAATGCCCTCTCCAAAGTAGCATGCCGGCAATGTCACAATAGTCTTTATTGGCCACCCAAGTGGGTCTTTGACAAGCATGAGTTAATAATGACAGCATTAGGATCTAAAAACTCACTCTCAACATCCAGGTAAGACAGCTATAAAAGCAAATCTTTTCACAGAGTTTCAGCCGGGAAAGAAGAGCCCGTAGCGTGAAGGTTGAGAACGCAGCCGTCCCACCTGCTGCAGGAGCCTCCGTGGCTTCCCGCGAATCTGAGCTTCCGCTTCCTTAGCTGTGAGATGTGGATAATAATAGAACCGGTGGCACAGAGCTGGGGAAGATTAACGATGGTGTCGTGGTGTCAAATCCTGACCACAGTGCCTGGCACATGGTCACCACTTACTTGCTCAGCGCCTCTTGGGCCACGTTGTAGCATCTGATCTTTGACTTGCTCAGCAAAGGAGAGTAACAGGTCCATCCAAGTTCCTCCAGCTGGAGTTTGATCGTCTCCTCCCGGGTCTGTGACATCTCATGGCGCAGAGATGAGCTGCTTTTTAGGACCCGGGGTGGGAGAACGTGGCATGTTTGGGGGCGGGGGTCTGGGCTACAAAGTTGCTTTGCATGACCTTGCTCATGGGCTGGAATTTAAATGCTGGAGAACTTGAAGGTTAACATGCTCATTGGAATGAAAGCAAACCAAGTCGCCCTTCATCTGAATGAATGCTCCGAAGGACAAAACAGAAAAACGCGGTGAAAGGTGGACAGAAGACACAGATTTTCGTCGGGCAGCCAGTGCTGCGGGGATCCCTCCCACGGCCTCCCGTAGCGCGCACTCCTGGCAGACCTGTCTGTGGCGGCTGAGGAAGAACGGAGGAGCCATGGGGAAAGTGGTGTTTCCTGGGAAGAGTTATTCGTCTCTTAAAAATCCGCGGAGCATGGGTAATCCTGCTGTAAGAAAAGGCATTAAATGGTTACAGCAGGTATTTCGTCTGACTGCTATATTTTCTCTCAGCAAGCATGGCGAGATTCTGAATGTGACAAATTCATATTCTGGGAATAAGATAGATCCACTCTGTGGTCTAAGATTTTTTCCCCCTGCTTTTAAATGTAGCATTAACAACAGCGAAGTGTGCATACTTTGAAAAGTTTATCTTCTAAAAGAAACTTTCAATCATTTTTAATTGATAATTCACATTACCTCCCCCAGGTAAACCCCTGGTCAAACTATTATTCTGTCTCTAATGTCCATGAGAAATTAGCATTCAAAGCATAAACTCGGAGTCAGAAACAAACCGTAATTCCATTTTCCTTCCTCAGTAGAGTCCACTTCTTTCGCAGACCGCCCTCCGGCGCCATCCGTAGTAACTAGACAGATAAATGAAAACCGCAGTCTGTGAGCCGATGAAACCCACCTCGTAAGGCAATGTCTATGTAAATCCCCGTCTGAGAGTCTGAGTGGCGCGTGCCGAGTCATGGAGCAAGGGGATGCTGGGGCCGCAGCCCCATCTATCTGGGCATGTTCACCAGCTCATTGTCTGAGTTTGTTTGTGGAAGAGATCAGACCCTGGGGTAGAGACGTGCTGGCACCCCCATCTAGCCAGCTGTCCTCGCCCGCTTTCAACCAGTGAGTGTGCCCGGGCTGTCTGGAACCCTGGTGCGGGGACAGCCTGAGCTGCCTGCCCGCAGGGGGACCCCGCTTCAGAGTCGGAGTTAACACGGGAAGTGCAGCAGGAGGCGGGGAGGAGCGAGAAGTCCGTCAGTAAGCACAGGCTGAACGCAGATCATACGCACACACTAGTCTTTGTCAGCCTGCTTACTTTTTAAACACCAGATTTTTATGGATTTTTCTGACTGCGAGTCATCCAAATCAAATCCCAAAACGTGTAAAATCTTTCCAGTTTTTTAACAGTGAAGTTATGTCATTTAAAACAATGGCAAACGAATGGCAATAAAAGGTACAAATGGAGTCATGTTATTAATTTCAAATAAAGTGACCAAGTCTTGAAAATGACTTATCATTATGTGGCTCAATAGTTTGAAGGTTTGAGTTTGCAGCATTTTAAAAAAACTAATTAATTGACTACTTTTCAGAGCAGTTTTTGATTTACAGAAAAATTGAGGGGATGCACGGGGAACTCCACGTGCCCCCACCCCCCACCCCACACGTGTGCGCAGTTTCCATTGTCGGCTTCTCGCCGCGCCCTATGTTTGGAGTTGCAGGCTTGCCACCGCACAGTGTGTCTGTCGTGAATGACGCACAGTAGTGATACAGGGTTAATAATTAAGGTCCACAGTTTGCATTAGGGTCCGTCGTAAGGTCTGTGGATGTCGACAAACACGGAACAACGTGTACCCTCCATGACAGTACCACACAGAGTGGTTTCACAGCCCCAAAACCCGTTTCCAGCTCTCCTCCCACCACCCCTCCCCGCAGCCCCTGGCAACCACCGCTCTTCCCCTGTCTCCATGGTTTTGCCTTTCCGAGAATGTCAGATAGTTGGAATCGTACAGCGCATAGTTATTTCCGACTGGCTTCTTTCACATAATAATGTGCACTTACGTGTCTTTCTGTGGCTTACGAGCTCGTTTCTTCTTGTCGCTGGATAGCATTGCATTTTTATTTGGCTGCGGGGGAGAAAACCAAGAAGCTAAGTTTGAACTGCCATGTAGAAAAAAAGGTGGAAGTCACAGAGAAAAACAAGTGTTCAGCTTTGCTCCTAATCGTGTGACCCTCACAGCTCTCGGACTAGTTTCCATCAATGGCAAGCGGGGGGTCTCCAGTGAAGAGTTTGCATCGCATGCTGCACGTGCTCTGTGGGCCCCCCTTTTCCTGACTCACATTTACACAACCCCCTTCATTCCAAAGCAGCTGTTTTTTTTAAACCAACGTACATCTATCCTCTTTAAGATAATGCACTACTATTCAATTATGGAGAAGAGATCACAGTCGTCATGTGAGTTTGCGTATCTCACAGGTCTCTTCAGGCCCTGTGTTATGTCATCGTCCGTATCTATTTTTGCAAAATGTTGCGGTCCCTTTCACCTTCCTCTTTAAGAGTCGGTCAGAGCCAGTTCGCCCGAGGCACCTGCAGAACCTCTCCGCCAGGACTGACCGCTCTTCAGGGGCAGAGAAAGGACCCGTCGGCCGCAGTTCAATTAAATCCAGCAACTGTTTCTTGTACGATCACCATACGCTTGAGGTTGGCATAGCGACCTGACTTTAAACTTCCTGTTCACTGCATTTTGACTTTTTAGTGAGAACAGATTAAAATGTCTTCCTGAGCAGCACAAAGAAAGAAACCCGAGTTTGTGGGTTGAAAGCTGATCACCAGAGAAGAGAGCTGAGTGAACGGATCTCTCCCTAGCATAGCCCCTCCCTCTGACGGCCACAGTCTCCCCACGGGGCAGCATTTTCACGCCCATTTGTTGAATCTTCGAAAAACTCAGTTGTACAGGAACAAACTTAAAGGACACATGGACAAAAACTAGGGGGAGGGTGGTAATGGGAGGGAAGTGGGAAGGGGGGGGGGGGCTGGATTGGGAGTAAAAGGGAGAAAATTGTACTTGAACAATGATAAAAAGAAAATTAAAAAAAAAAACTCAGTTGTGCCCAGGCCCCGGGGAGGGCACCGTGACCTCTGGAGCCACAACGGGAGGGTTTGGAGGAGAAGCCGTGGCTCTTTCTGGGGAAGGGCGGGCGGGTGAGGAGGATAAAGCTGAGGAGGAGGGGAGGGTGCGGACCCAGAATCCTGCCTTGGGCAGCAGTCTGCGCTCTGTGAGACAGTGACTGGAACGACGAGACTGCGTGTCACTGCGACATGTAGGAGGCACCGTCTTCATGGAGTTTTTAATGCAGATTCCTGCCCCCGGGGTGAAATGGGGAAGATCTAAAGGGGTCCTCGCCTCGAGAACAGGCAACTGCCCAACTAATAATGGTTGTTGGCACCCCAGATCTGGCTGTAGTGTTCAAGGAGATATACCTTGATACACCTTTCCTTATACAAGGGAATGTATAAAGCTTAGCCATAGCTTTAAAATTTTCTTTATCACCTTAACTGTAATGATTTTTAAATAAACCCCAAATCAAATCCATTGTTTTAGATATCTATATTTATACTCAACTTAATTATTATATCTAGTATTACTAACCTTGTATATTATATGTAATCAATGCAACTAACTTTTCTCCAGACATAAGAAGACGGAAAACAAAGAATTGCTTAGTAATTTCTTCATGTTGTGAACTCCAATTTCATATCACTTGAGCAAATTTGAGGTGGCAAAAGTAAACATACACATCATTCAAAGACGTTTGTATCTTTTGTTAATCTGTTGCCATTCTAAGGAATAAGGGTAAGTGAAAAGTATGTTTAGTCACTAGCATTTATATTGTATTTGTTTCATTCTTATAAACTGTCTAAGTATCAAAGATTATATATTCATTAATTAAACCATTTGCCTAAGGTCTTAAAGTTAGTTAAGGATTGAGGAATTACAATTTTTGGTAACATAACTAAACATTTTAAAAATCCATTATTACTGACCTAGCCAGTTGGTTAGAGCATCAACCCAATAAGCCAAGGTTGCAGGTTCAATCCCCAGTCAGGGCACTTACAAGAATCAACCAACAAATGCATGAACAAGTAGAAAAACTGAGTCATCGTTTCTCTCCCTCTCCCTTCCTCTCTGTGTCTGTAAAAACATTTTAATTCCATTATTACCTTTTCATTTAGTTGAAAACAATTATATGTCTGTGTGTACATTTTAAATGCTATGAAAACAGTGATGATGCACCTAACTCAAATGATGGCTTATTTAACTCATAAAACAATATAGGAAATTTAGAAACCCTAGTTTATAAGAAGGTTAACCTGACCTTGGACAAACTGAATCATGCTGATACTGCCGTGTGGGAGCCTAACCAGACAAGACTCTGTGTCACGCTCAAGGCTCTTCCTGCATCTTGGAAGGAGGCCTGGTCTTCTTATCTTGTAACCATGGTAACAGACGCTGTTTTGTAAGTAACAGTTTTCAGTGTCCGCAGAAGAAACACAAACAGCCTAATTAATTTTTTCCTGCCTTTTACACATTTTTGACAGTTAATCTGGAACAGAAATTCTTAAAGTGCACACATAATAACAGGATGATCACTTCAGTCAATTATTTTTAAACTTTTCCTTGAGAGAAAATTTAAAAAAGTAGAAGAATGGGGAGACAAAGTAAGAGGGGCTGACTTCAGGCACTTATGAAATGATCAGTGTGAAGAGCAAATATCCTTCCTCTGCAAAAAGAGGGGATGAAAGTTTAGATTCAGGAAAACCCCTGTTGATACATGTGTACACAGAAAACACAGTTGTTACAGCCCAGGGATGACAAGGAGGAAGAGAGGAAGGGACGGAGGAAGGGACGGAGGGAGGGAGGGGAAGCTCCTGAAATGGAAGGGCCTGAGCAAAATACCAGAGCTCAGCTCAGCACGAACTCCCTCCCAGCCTCGGGCAGTGAGGTCCTTCCGACAGCTAGAGACACCAAGGGTCCCACATATGCCCCCTAAAGCTAGTAAGTCGAGGACAGCCGTCCAAGGCGTGAGGCTCTCAGACAAACACTGATGGAGCCCCGCTGGTGGATACGTCACAGCCCCTGGCCACACAGAGCCGCACGGTACTGGAACAATTCCGGGTCACTGCCTCCCAGCTGCAAGGCAGACAGCACCCCCTGGAAAGCTGGGGGGCAGGGGCGTCTTAGAGGGGCTGGAAGAACATTTTACAGCGCTTGGGTTCCTGTTCCATGACCGGGGGCTAGGTTTCAAAGAAGCAGGAGTTTGCTCTGGATGGGATGCTGGCGGGAAGCCGGGGTCACTCTGCGACTGCGTGTCCTAATGTGTCTCATCTGGAGCATAACAGGAGCCGAGCCGGGCTAAAGCTGTGGCTGGAGGGGAAAAAAAAAGGAGTAGTTACTGGCATTAGGCAGGAAAGGGATGTGTCTGCTTATTTCCGTGGTTTGCATATTTCTTTTGTCTGTGCAGAGACAGGACTACGCAGTGACCTCATCTTTGCCTCACCCGGTCAAGGTCACAGAGCGACCTTGCCTGGTGCGCTCTGTGAGACCGTCTGTGTTCCTCGGAACGCCAGGCCCCGGCCCTGAGTGTCCGGTCGGTCTCAGCTGCTTTTTTCTTTGCCGTTGGTGATGGGTAGGGAGGCACAAAGGACAGGAAGAAAATTGAAGAAATGAAAGTCACTGAAGGAAAATCAAACAAATGAAAAGAAAAAGAAAACCCCAGGAAGAACAAAAGCTGCAGTAAAGGGAAACCAGTCATAGCAAATGACACAGCTTAGTGTACGTAGCGTGTGCAAGGCCTGATACACAGAAACTCAATGCTGATGGAGCCGAAAGGATGACCTCCCTGTCTCAGAAGGAGGGGGGAGCGGCGCTTTTCAAACAAAGGAGCGGGGGAGCGAAAGGGAGCTGAACCCTCGCCTTCCCTGCTGGGGGGCGGGGTGGGGTGGTGAGCACAGTAGGTAATGCTTGAGGATGGAGCCTCGAGAAACCGTAAATTACTCCATCACTCCTAGGTACCGAAGTAAACTGTTACACCAGCCTCAAGGGAGGGGAGGTAGGAGGGCAGAGTGTAGAAAATGTAACTGTTCCCAACAGCCCTTACAGGCCTATTTGTTTAAAAAACGTTTTAGAGTATATTTTTTAAAAGCAAAGCGTAGAAGTTGGCAGCTGAGGGGAACGGAGGAGCGAGGAGAAAGGATCGGGAGGCAAAGCCCGGGTGCGTGGGGGGCCGAGGAGGCCGCCCTGAGCAGGAGGGACGGGCAGAGCCGGCTCTGGCCGTGCTCGCGGGGTGTGCGCCCAGGACACCAGGACTTCGGCGACACGTGTTCCTGCGTTGTGTACAGTGGCACGCGCGAGCCCTCGACAGTTCCGCGCTCAACCCTGTGGCGCCCTCCAGGGGGTGGGACCCTCCGCACCGTCCCTGTCAGGGACCTCAGTCCCTGCCCCGTCCCTCCCTCCAACAGCCCCGCCTGGCTCCCCGGCTGCTGCCGCGTCACAGAGCAGCACTAACACTGGACGTGAGTTCGGAAGTTACGTGTGCTCTCGAAATGCACAAAGTGATGATCAGTCCTTGCCCGGGAGTTTTTTTAGCTTAACAAGCCCCCCGTAAACACTGAAAACATTCACTGCGAACAACCGGCAGAAGGACACCACTTTTCCAGGAATTAACTAAGGAAAAGCATCTGAACACATTGCAGGGAGCGAACACTAAGTAATAAAAGCCGCCAAAGGTGTTGAACTGATGCTGAATATAAACTGAAGTGAGGAGGTAAAAAAAAAAAACCTCTCCCTCCCACTCAGTGTTCTCACTGAAAGGCCCCTGTCCTTGAAGTTGCCTCCCGAGTTGCCCGGGAACAAAGGGTGTGTTCACACACACACAGGGCTTTCGAGAGAGGGCGCAAGGACGTGCAAGGGGCTAAGCAGCCCCTCCTGTCTGTGCTGGATTGTTCTCTTCCTCTCATGGAACAGACGTGCTGCAGGAGACTTGCCAGAGGAAGAAGCCCTTGACCTTGGAGCTTTCAAACCCGGTGGCTTCAGGAGGCAGCTGTGCCCCGTGGGGTCCCCGGGAACAGCCTGCCTTCAGGGAGAAATGAGGTTCTGGGGCAGATCTTCTGCCCTCTGGAAGGTGCGTGGACACAGGAGGAAGAGAAATGCATGTGTGAAAAGGAAACCCATCGTGTTGTGGTGGTTTGGGGTTCAATATCCATCGCCTGTGGAGAGCGCCTGCCTGTGATCTTACAGAATGCACCTTGCAGAAAGGGCGGTCTTCCATTCCAGGGGTTTAAATCTTCCCTCCCCAGTGAGACTGAGGGGCTGGCTAAGATTATAATCATCGTTGGATTTTTTCCCTGAATTTCTACTCTGTGGAGGATACTACGTCAAGCAGGGTGGAAAAATCGAATAGCATGCAGCATTCACAGCAGCACTATTCACAATAAGGTGGAAATGACCCCGGTGTCTGTCACTGGAGAATGGACAAGCACAAGGTGGTCTGTCCACACAGCGGGATGTTGGTCATTCGGCCTTACAGGGGAAGGAAGCTCTGACACGGGCTGGGACATGCGTGAACCATGAAGACCTCGCACTCAGGGAAAACGGCCAGTCACCAAAGGACAAATACTGTGTGATTCCACCTAATGCGAGGTCCCTCGGTCGTCAGGTTCTTAGGGACAGAAAGCAAAGTGTAAGTCCCGGGGCTGGAGGATGAACGCTTATCCGTTCATCCAGCATAAAAATAAGAAATGCCATGTTGCATGTACTTCCCACAATTTTTACAAAAGGACGGGGCCAGTCGTCGTCCCCCTCTGGGCCTCAGTGACATCTTGTGTGTTGTCACCGAGGCTGTTGGACAGATGGCCTCCAAGGACGCGCTGAACCTGCAAGCCTGCGTGCCTGAAACACTTCTTCCCCCCTCGGGGGCACAGCACCGAGCTGGGGACAGGAGACGCGGGAATAGAAAGGCACAGTGATGCTAGTTCGGTTTCTAAGTTCCCCGTCGGTGATAAAGAAGGAATGCGCGTCCCTCAGAGGAAGGCAGAGCAGAAGCAGGGCAGCCAGCGTGGCGGGGGCAGACCTGGTCAGCACCCCTTTACAAGGGTCAGACGTGGACTCGGGCCCCATGCAGGTGCCAGGGGGGCAGCGCCTAGAGCCCACAGAGCAGCGAGGGGACGAGCCTGGTGGTGGCCGAAGTCCTTGTGTCCGGGCCCTGAGGGGAGACTCGGAGGGACGCCGAATGGAGGAGACGACAGAAGACCGGGCCCGTGGCAGGCTGGCTCTGCGGGACTTGGTGAGCCCCGTGGCCTTTCTGACTCCAGGGCCGCCGCCTCTGCACAGGGAAGACGCAGACTCACCGATCTCGCCCTGCCCGCGCCGAAGCCCCAGGGTTCCCTCTGCCAGCGGTCGGCGCACAGGGAGGGGGATTCCGCCGGGACTCGGGCCCAGAACCTGCCCTCCTGAGCCCGGCTTCCTCGTGGGCGGCAGCTGGTGGCGCAGGCGGGGAAGAGACAGAGAATGCCGTAAGGAAAGCCAGCCAGCAGTAAAGTGTATGATCAACTACACCGAAAGGGCTTCTCAAGGCCAAGGCCAGCCAGGGAAACTCTGGGGACATTTGGGTAAGGCCTACGACCCATGAAGGCCTGAGCTCGGTCAGAGGAGGAGAGAGTGGAGGGGAAAGCGTGAATGCTTGAACTCTCGAACCAAACAGGTACTGAAGCTCACGCCACACTGCCCTGCACTGCCTCCTCCCTTGCCCGTCCCCAGCTGAGCCTCCCAAAGCTTCCCGTCCCTCCCAGCCTCCCCTGGGCGCCTGGAGTCAGTCCTCTGTCCCGTGGGCACTGGGCCCTTCGCATGCCCTCGGCGTGCTCACAGAGCGTCCCCACCACCGAAATCGTGCTCGGCCCTGAGGACGGAGGTTTCCCTGGGCCTCCTAAGTGGAAGTGGCTCACCTGCTGGGTAGTACGTGGGAGGGGGGTGCTCTCCCGCAGTGTGCCTGTCACGTCTCTCCAGTGTCGTCGTCTTGGCCGTCCTTGTGTCCCCCCAGAGGCTCACGCAGAGCTACGCACGTAGTAGGCACTCAGGAAACACTCGCTGGAGATGCTGAAGCGGCATCGCCAGGCGGAGGAGAAGAGAGGATGGCCAGCACCCTGAGGGTTAGGAGAAGGGCCAGCCTCCCCCGGGAGCGTGGCGGGGAGCGGCCGCTGACTCAGCATGCCCCCGCCGCACTGGGCCCGTGAGCTCCCGAGATTGGCCCTGCTGCCACTTAAATTTCTGCTGAGTCGGGTCATAAATAACCAACCTGAGAACTTAATAGTGAGAGTGGCTCCTTCTTTCACACATCCCAGACGCAAGGGCAGAAATACCTTCCGTCACCTCTACAGTGTGTTATCGGGCATTGTGCATTTAAGAAAAACCCATTTTCCAAAAATGCGTCCTTGTCATTTATCTTATAAAGCAGTGGGTAGAACAGGACCTTTGTGATTGCTGGGACAAAGCCCACAGCTCGGCTACCCTGGAGACCTGTGCGGTGGCCAAGCCAGCCTGCCGCCAGGTCAGTTCTGGGTGCCCTGCCACTTCAAGGTCACATCAGGGAGGAAGCGTGTCCCCAGCAGGGATCGGTGGATGGACTGCGAGTCTCAGCCACATCCTTTTAAGTTCCGTACATTGAGGTTTGAAGAGACTTTGAGATCACTTTTGGGTGAGGAAAATAAAATCTGTTGCGCTAATTCTTTGGGGTTGCGGATTTCCTGGGAACCGACACATCCACACTCAAAGTGCCGAGGAGGAGGCATTTAAAACCTAATGCTCGACTTCTTGCCTTGGTTTCTAACCACAAGTAAAAATAAAAAGGCGAAAGAAGGAAGTTGCTTTGTGAGTAAATAAGATACCCAGACATCAAAAGAGAAGAATAAAAGAATAGCTTTTTAAATAAGCTTAAAAACCAACGATAGTCTTAGCAAGCACAGAAAGCCTAACAGTTTCTGTTATACCTGCATGATTAATAACTAGTGTACCTACACAGCTGTATCATTTCTAAATTAAAATGTTTTAATGGATTCAACTTTCCAAATTTGATACAGGCCTAGATGTTCTAAAAGACCTCTGCCCTATAAAGAGAAACATTGCAGTAATGGATTGAAGTGCACTTACTCTGGAAGCTTCGTTGTTTGTTGAAGAATGGCAGGTCTATTGTACGGAGTTCAAGTTCAGTCCCACACCCAGCTGTCAGCTGCTGCAGCCTTCACGACCTCCGCAGTCACCCATGCCTGCATCACCCGCAGGGTTTGGGAAATTGTGGTATTTGACCTGATGCCTTTGGTTGAGATGGAAATGTTAATTGCTCTGATTGTAGACAGAATAGCAGCAGGAATAAGCCGTCAGAAAATTAATGGATTATACCTGTTTTGATATTTTAAATCTGTTATCTTTCCCGACAAATGAGAATGCCTTGGTAAAGCACCATTCTCCGTAAGTCCTTGGTTTTCATAACTGGGCCCGGGTTTTATAAGTTCTGCTTTGCCTACCACCGAACCAAATTCAGCACAGACTTTTACTTATAAAAACCGAGGTTTGAGACAAAAACTATTCCTTAGACATCCTACAGCTTTTGAAAGCAACAGTGAGGCCAAAATATATTCATATGTTTTTATTTTGCACTTTTGTTTTTTTGCCTCTGGGTTGCCGTAGTGCCCATTATTGCCCCCTGAGCATCCTCTTAGCACAGGAGGGCAGGAAGGCAACACAGGTAGGAAACGTACATGGCAAGAATACAGCAGGGCCCTGGCTGGTGTGGCTCAGTGGATGCAGTGCCAACCTATGAATCACAAGTTTGCCAGTTCGATTCCCAGTCAGGGCACATGCCTGGGTTGCAGGCCATGTCCCTGGTTGTGGGCATGCGAAAGGGAACCAACTGATGTTTCTCTCGCACATTGATGTTTCTCCCCCTCCCTTCTCCTCTATCTGAAAATAAATAAATAAAATCGTAAAAAAAAAAAAAAAGGAAGGAGAAGAACATGGCAGGAACTCAATGCCAAGAACCAAGGGTCTTAGAAATAAGGAGGTGGATAAAGATCTACAGAGAACCTCTGGGCTTAGAAATGGGAAGCCGGCAGGAAGAGGGTTCAGTTCAGAGCGTGACCAGCAGCCGGGACAACCCCTGTTGCCCAGCGTCCTAGGCAGCACCAGCCCCCAGGATGGAACCCAGCGTTTAGGCGGTGTCTGTGGGGTGTGAGGATTTCCGAGGCAGCAAACGGGCCAGGTGCAGGCAGCGCCCCCACAGTTCCCCCTGCACCTGCTCTGTGCAGAGGCCAGTGGACAGCACGGTCTGCTTTCTGAGAGCGTGCAAGAGCCAGCACAGATGAGAAGAATGTTCTGGGTGGAACAGCACAGGCACGCACAGCACCCACAGTTCGAACAGGCAGCTAGACGCTTATCAGCAACAGGAGAGATAAGTCTGCAAGGGAGAAAAAAAAAAACCTACGTAATCTCATTTTGCAGAGGAGCAAAGAGCCTGAGCGGCTCTGGAGGCACCAGTGTGCCCTTATTAAAGAGGCAGTTAAGAAAAGACAAGTGGTGTTACTAAGGCAGCAAATAAACAAATACCTGGGACAGCCATTCCCACCGAAAGTAAGTTTGGTGCTTAAGGCTCCCATTTGCTTTAAAAGGGGAAACGATTTTTCGGAACTAGCTCTGGCTCATTGGGCAGCCCTGCGTTTTCTCTGAAACACGGTGGGATTATTGAAAGGCCCCCTGGACCCCCGGCAAAGTGGCACCGCCATCGACGCCTTCCCTGCATGAGAACGGAGAAGCGGCGACTGAAAACCACGGAGTCATTCCTCTCGTGACCGGTCTCATCGGGCAGACTGCAGTCCTGTTTCGGACCTCGGTGCCAGGGCCACGCCGGAGCCAGCCCTAGTTTGCGACCAACCGGCGTTTTGCAGCCCAAATCTGCTTTGACAGCAAAAAAGTCTGGTTGCCTGGAGCGCTTTCATAAATTCGGCCTCCGTCTCGGCGGCAGCCAGGCAGCCGCCGCTTTGTCAGGCAGGGGTGTCTGTTCACCAGTCAGACCCCTCCGCTCTCGGGGTGCTTTCCTTGGGCAGGACTGGCGCGGCCACTCCTCCTAGAGACTATCTCTGGGGCACCTGGCTCTGAGGATCATGGGAGCTTCTTGCAGACCAGGTGTAGTCTCAGTGAAAGAGACCCGAGCTGGGCGGCTCACATTCCACATTCTCCACACTGTCTCACCTGCTGCCACCTGCTGCCGGCCTCCCCCTCCCCATGCCCTCCCCATCCCCATTCCCATTCCCTTAGCTGCGTGAGTGCTCGCGCCCTTCGATGTGACTCTGGCAGGCGTTAATGAACACAGCCCTTCTGTGTAGCTCGAGCGACTCTTTTCTAATAGCCCACGCCGTGGGCTGTAAACAAGCGGAGGGGAGAGAGCAGCCTTCTGGGGGCACCTGAGAGAACAAAAAGCAAAGGGGCTGTGAGGCAGATTGTTGGTGAACCTGACCCGGCAGCCAGCCTCCTAACCTGGGGCGTGCATTCCTGCCTAGGTGCTGGCCTTCTGACCCTGGGCCGTCCCTCCCACCCCAGTGAACTCACATCAGGGTCACTTTTAAACAAAGCAGATGGTATGGCGTGTGAATTGTAGCAATGCTGTTGACCTTTGCAAATGGGCTTCGTGATCCGAGTGGGTAATGGCCTGATTCCTTAGGCAACTTCCATTAGAAGTTACAGCCTCATCAAGATTCTGCAGCCCACTCTGGAGGCGGAAGCCCCTCCAGCTGACGGGGGGGGGGGGTTACCCCGAGAGGACAGGGTGGGGGGAGCAGAGCCACCCTTCCCTGCAGCGGGCGGGTCAGGAAAGGAGAGGCCGCAGAGTGGAACCTCTCCCTGTTAGCTTAGCCCCGCTCTCAAAAGTTCAGTTTGTCCTCCGAGTTACCCGTCATCCAAACACTAGGAAAGGAGCTATAACCCCTCCTCACAAAGTGTTTGTTTTAATAACTTTCTAATAACGTGCTGCTTTGATAGCAGGGTAAGCTATTCCTGAAGAATTTGTTATCTAAGGTACTATCTGTCAGCGCTGGGTCTTTGTCGATGATGGAGAGACTGATGAATTGGCTGGTTCGGTAGCTAAGGAGGCACACGGATTAAGTCCGCTTTGTATCCGGTGGTACGCGGCAGCAGTGCCCGGGAAATACAGCCTGTGGTGAAGAGCATCTTCCTCTCTGTTCCATTAAGACTCCTGCATATTTTATCCTGGCAAAATAGGTCATGGCTGTGATGAAAAAGATCATCTCATCTTCATATGCCTTCATGTTAAAAGTGAAGTAGGGAGACATTTTTACAACTTTCTCAGTGCAAAAAATAATCATGGCATCAAAGCCCTCTGTCTTTTCAGCATCTCCAGAGTTCATTTCTTTTGTCGTCTTAAAAGCCTTGTGAGCAGACTGGGTTCTGGCGGGCAGGACCACATGTGTGATCCGGGAATGACAGCAACTCGTTCTCCTTTCTTCCGGAGACGGCAGCCCCCCGATTGTCCTAACCCCCAACCCCAGCTGTCTTGTCCAGCGCAGCGGCCTTCCAGGTGCCAGTCCAGGTGCCGCCCCACCCTGCCCCACCCCGGGGGGCTGTGGGCAGTTCCCCCTGAGCCATGTGCACCAGGGGTTGGTGCCTGGGGGCCCCCATTCACGCTGGCAACACAGACAAGCCTCATTCTCCCTAGAATGTGTGTCTGTTTTCTTCCTCTCCCTGGCAGTGGGCTGTGGGAAGCAACAGGCAGTGACAGATGCAAGGTGAAGAGCTGAGACCTAGTTAAGTATTCGTTAGGTGCCTGCTTGTGGGTGGGGGTCCCTCGGGCAGACACCCAGAGGCAGGGCCACAGGCAGGCAGCCAGCACCACCGCAGGCAGGGAGACCAGAAGGAGTCCCTGGGGAGTCCGACCAGATACCGGGGCTGGAAGCGCAGGTGAGGGAACTTGGGCTTGGGCTCGGCAGGCAGTGAGAGCTGGCGGGAATTTTTTGCAACCCAGGAGGACAGCAAGGAAGACAGGAAGCTTAGCAGAAGGACGTCGGGAATTCCCGTCAGAGTGCTGCGGGTGTAGGATCCAGAATCCAGAAAACAAAAATCCTGTCAGAGCAGCCAGGGGAGGGTCTGGCTCCAACCGAGTTCCCTGCGGTTCGCGTTCCAGAGCGACGGCGGCTGGGCGTGGGGGGGGGGGGGGGGGGGCGGGGGGTGTCCGTGGAGGCATGCTTCCCCAGAACACAAGGAGAAGGTCTTTACCCTAGTGCATCCTCAGGGTCACATTTATCAAGCCAAGTGACTTGTTAACAGGCCACAGTTATTCCTCATTTGAAGGAAGCAATACACGCAGTGTATCCAAAATCTCTCCCCAGTGCCAAGTTCAGCAGATGTGTCATTTGGATCCATTCTCTCAGCAAAGGAGCAAAGTCTCTTGAGATTCTGGTGGAGGGAATTCATGCCTTTTACAAAACGTGTCCAATGCAATCATCGGGCAAAAATAATCTCTTAATGTATTCTTGACAAGCTGAGAAGAAATTTCCCTCATTTTTAGATGCAATAGTTCATTCTAAGTCCCTCACCCTGGGGGATGGGGGGAGGAGAGAGGAAAGAGAAGAAAAGTAGACAATCACTTACAAATCACAATAGAGTTCTGGCTGAGATTTTCTAAGAGAACAGTAAATTCTTAACGTTTCGGGGGGGACCCTCATAAAAGGGAGCCCCAGTTCGTTTATGACAACCCCTCGTTTCTGCTCCCTTGGCCCCAAGAGACCCGAGACACAAGTGCAACGAGGAGTGTCCCTGCAGGAGCATAGCGGCCATGACCATGACCATGACCTGCCAAACCTGGGGTGGAAACGAGGAACATCCTTGTAGGTGCACCTGTTTACGTGCTTGTCTTTCATGCCCCTGTGGTAGCTGTTGTGTCGGTGGATTTCGTTCCCACTTCAAGGCTGGACACCACAGGTGCACCGGAGCTCCCCCTCCTAGCTTTTTCTGGAACCAAGGACTTAGTGGGTTGCTGCCGTGCACCACCACCACGCAACAACACTACACAACAACGCAACAACACAACAGCACAATCAGTGCTGCTGGCGTTCTTCAGGGGCTTCCGAGCCTGGCTGTGTGTTAGGTTTTCCAGCCTTGCTTCCCCCTTCCCAGTCCCAAGTGCTCCGTCCGAGCCATTTCCCAGACAACGCCTCAGTGTGCACGCTGCTGTTTTTCTTTTACCCTCACCTGTAACTTTTGTTTGGGGAACACCCCTCACACTCACACACACACACACACACACACACACAGCCACCCCTCCATTTTTCTAAACTACCCATTCTTCAGAGCCAAGGTCAAAACTTACTTTTTCCCGAAACCCTCCCCAAAATGCACCGAACCAGTCTGATCCTCTCCCTCTCGGAATCTTGCAAATCAAACTGTTAGTGACATTTATTTGGCTAAAGATAATGATGACGTCGCCTCGGCCACCCACGGGGTCAGCCTTCCCCGCCCGCCCGTTTCTGAAGGTGCCAGGGGGGCTTAGACCCTCCGAGGTCCCCTTCGTGCGCTCGCGTCCCTCCAGGAGGGAGGAAATGGAACCGTGGGCCCACCTCCCGTGCAGCCTGGGACCACCTCGGACCACAGCTTCCGCCCACCGCACCCCTCTCCTCCCTCCCCTCCCTCCCCTCTCTCCCCGGCCAAGGGAGGGTCTGCCGTCGTGTGGTTAACCAGCCTTTAGTGTGAACGTTCCTTAAGTAGCCCACCGTGACTCGTGTTTTGAAACTAAACACAGTGAAGACACGCAAGCCCACGTTTGGGTGCAGAGAACCCCCCCCCCCCCCCCGCCGCTGCTGGTGCTGGTGCTGGTGCATGTCGTCCATGTGGCCCCGTGGCCCTCACTGTCCCATGGAAGGGCCGCGCTGTGTCCTTGCGCGGCCAGTTTAGCCTGTCTCTGCTGACACAAAGTGAAAGGCGGCATCCCTCTCTGGCACCCGGGAGAGGGGAGGAGGCCGTGGAGATGGAGGGCCTCCCCCCCCCCACCCTCACACACAGGAACAATGCAGGTGCTCATGGGGCGGTCCCGTAGGCCCACCTGACTCAGTCCCAGGGGGCGCCTTCCCCAGCCCCTCCCCGTCACCCGGGTGGGAGGCAGGACAACAACTGGTCCCGGGCCACACGGTGTGCAGTGGCTGGGGTCCTCTAGCCAGCCCCCTCACCCCCAGGGCCACTCCGTGTAGCCGGAGTTTCTAGGTAGCTGAGCCCGTGGGGCAAGTCCCCTCCTAGGACAGGAAGACAGGAGTGGAAAACCCCACACGGCACTGTGGTGGGGGACAACGTGTAGGGACGGGAAAGAGAGAAGCCGGAGGGCGTTTCTCCAGCAGCTGTCGAGTCCAGGACCTTCATTATGGTTTAAAATGTGTGTGTAAAGGGATCATACTCTTCCTGGTAAAAGCATGATAAACTAATGTTTTCCTGTAAACATTTCGTTCAACAGAGTAAAAACCATAATTATCACAATGGTTTTTAAGTTGCATGACAACTACATAGCTTTACACACCCACGTGTTTAAGCCGCGTGAGTTGTACTTGCCGATGACCCCAAACTCCGGTTCTCGCGTGTCCCACCTCCCTGTTCTCTTCTCTGGGCGGTGTGGCCCGGCACATGCCTCGCTCACGTGAGCAGGGCCGTGGACCGGGAGCAGGGAGCTCAGGGAGAGAAGGGGGGTTTGCTGGGCCAGGGCAGCGCTCTGGCTGTTCCAGGAAACGTCTCCGTGACTCCGTGAACACCCTGACCCAGAGCGAGGCCTTCCTGGTTCCCTCGGTGCCCGTGCCCTACGAGGATAATACAGTGTGCGTCGGACTCAGCCAGGGGCAGGGCACTGCAGTGTGTTCTGGGCACGAAAACAGACTGAGGCTCCGTGATCAGTAAGGAAATGTCCCAATTATCGTCACTCAGATGTTGAAATAGGCTCCGGGGAAAGAGGGGGAAGCGGCATTACTCATGTCACTTAAGATTAAAGCCGGCCATCAATTTGCCTGCCTCCCAGGCTGTTTGTCGTTTCCGGAGCGATGCTCCGGGAATCAATATCAGAAGGGGGCAGGGGCGGGGGATGGGGAGCGTCAGGGTTATTGCTTTCCTGTCGATCTGCAGAGCAAGAGCTGGGGTTCCAGCAGGAAACAGGGCCACAGAACCTCCCGCGAGCGCCCTGGAGACATGGTGCTCTGTGTGCCGCTTGTACAAAGTTGTGACAGGTGCAGAGGAGGAGTGTGTGTGGGTAGAAATCCGACAGAGGTGGGGCAGGGGCGGGGAAGGCTCCTGCTCTGCTGTGGTGGCCCTGTGTCCCCGGTGTCCTCGTCTGTAAAGGAGGAGCCACGAGAGACCCGCTCCACGGGGCTGTGGAGAGGACACAACCAGAAAAAGCACGGGATGCTTGTAGCACATGGAGCGGCGTCCAGCAGGGCCAGGGCCCTGGGCGGGGCCCGCTTTGCCCCTCCTGTACCCCGGGGCTGACCCGGCACGTGGCCCAGGACAGACATCCCCAAAACGTGGGTCAAACGGATTAATTAGTGACTGCCAGCCAAGCTGACATTATTGTTTTACAGTCTTCGGTGTTTTAGTGACTACACGATGTTCCGTCGTCACATGGATGGAACGCCCTGAACCTTCCATCTCCACGCGTCTGCGGGTGCTCAGTATTCTTTGCACGCGTCTCTGTGGGTGGCAGCTCTCTCCAGGGACACCTTGGTTTGGAAGAGCAGGTGCGGCCAGAGAGCAGTCCACCCAGATGTGGAAAAGAACCTTGGGGCAACCTAAAGAGAAGGGCTGTTCAGTCCCCCTCCAAGGTCAAGTTCCATGAGCGCGCCAGAGCCCGGGCCGCCTGGGACCCAGAGTCCTCACCCGCGCCCCAGAGAGGCTCCTTGGCAGGGGGGCCACGCAGCAGGCAGTGCCGGCGTCGGATTGGAATCCAGTCCCCGCTCCAGGTCCCAAGGGCCTCTGCTGTAGGCCAGTGTTTTGTGCACACCTGTGCGCGTGCGTGGTCACAGTTAGCAGGTGTGTGCTGCACTCCGGGCACACAGTCGGTGCTGCTGCACTTGACCCAGGTCACAGGAGGTTGGAGGTCAGGCTGTCACACCCTCTCCGGTGAGGTGAAGTGACTGGGAGGACTGTAAGGGACAGTTGGGTGACTTTTCCTGCTGTGGAAATTTGAACAGCGGGCGTGAGGCAAGCTCAGGCTTCCTCTGTGGAAAGGGTGGCAGGTTCCCTGTCACAAACTACCCGTGGCATCCGCCTACCTGGGTGAACTCACCCTGAATTCCAGGAATTCGGCCCAGTGATGCCACCGAGCTCACAGACTGAGGGAAGGCGACTCCTGTTGAGAAGGGAGGGGTCCAGCCCTCGGCCCCGACCGAAAAGGCCCGCAGCCAGAGCCGGCGCCCCCTGCAGGCCCTCGGGCTCCTGGAGGCTCCCTGTGCTCCACGCCGATGTTTTCTCGCTCTCCGCCCGTCAGATGCGGATGAAGGACACACCCTGGAAAGAGGGCCGCCCGCTCGGTCACCCTCCTCAGCGTGACGGGGGTCTGCCAGCGTCTGCGTGACTTTCACCATTATGGGACCAGGGACCCTCACAACGACCCAGCGTTCAGAAAGTGCACGCAATGCCCACTGCAGCGAATGACGGGCACTCGACCGCGACCTTCACTCTCACTCAGCAGAGATCCCAGTCTGACCCCGGTTGCACCTGACCTGGAATTCGCCCTGTGTGTGGAGAGGAAGTGGTGGGTTCGAGGGGTCTGTTTCCCTGCGGCGCCTCTGGGTCTCTTGGGACAGTGCTCATGCGAGGGCGGGGAGGAAAGATAAGAAGCACAGCCAGTTCTGGGGGCCGAGGGCCACACAGGTTCTCCGTGCAGTGTGGCGGCTGTCAGTCAAGAGGCCTGAGACCCGAGTCCTCGCGAGAGGGGCTGCAGGCACGTGCTGGCTGCAGAGAAGTTGGCAGAGGAGCGGCGGCTCACAGCGCAGACCTCTGTAGGGAACAGACCCACAGTGCAGACCCCTAGAAAGATAGGCCAGGGATGGGGGGGCACCTCGTCCCAGGCCAGAGAGGGCCTGCCGGGGGTTGGGGGGGCCTTCTCTGGAGTTGCACTGAGAACTCCAGCTGCTGCTGAGGGGACCACAGGCTGCACCATTGCTTGGCCATGACCAGGGCACACACAGGCCCAGTCACTCTGTGCCAGCACCCAGCCCCCAGCCTCAGGGCAGTGCCCCTTCCCCGTCCCCCTGCAGGGCCATCACCGCCTTGGTGTTCAAGGAGGGGGCGGCAGGCAGGAGCTCTGTGCGCAGAGGGGAGCACTGGCCACGCAGGCACTGCCCCGGGGCCCCAGCAGCTGTGGAGGAGGCTTTGGGAGACGGGGAACCAGGGAGCTCCTGCAGTCACAGCCGAGGGGACGCTCCTTTGTTGACACTGAGACTCTACACGCTACCCTGGGCCAGCAGGTGCAGGCGGCCCCTCTGTCCCAGACTCTCTGCCTTGGAGGTGGACCCACCCCAGGGCAGGGAGGGGGAGGCACCAGCAGCCTGGGCGCCGGGCCCCGGAGTCGGCCCCGAGTCTGGAGGGCACAGAAGCATGACTGAGCTGGCTCGCACTCTGCCAACCCAGGGAAAATGTAATTAACTCGGCAGCTAGACTCAGCAAAGCCCGTGGGAGCCTCCAAGGAGGAACGGGCCCCAGGGCTCAGAGGCGATGCCAGAGGAGAGGGAGGGCCACCCTCCCCTGATCCCCCGAGCTCCCTGCCTCCTGCCCGCGCTCCAGTAAAGGGACAAGAGGACGGAACCCAGGGCACCGGCCACTGAATAGGACCTCCCGCCTCTAGGAGTCCTGGGGGGGGCGGGGGGGGGCGGTGGACCTGGCGCTGCGTCTCCGAGTCACCTGTCCCACCAAGACAAGCAAACTCCCAGATGCCAGGTTGGAGCTGGACCGATTGTGTCAGTACACCCCTAGCTTATTTGTTATCTTCTTTATTTTTTAGAGAGAGGGGAAGGGAGAGAAACACAGATGCTCGAGGGAAGCATCAGTCAGCTGCCTCTCGCACGCCCCCAGCTGGGGACCTGGCCCGGAACCTTGGCATGTGCCCTGCCTGGGAATCGAACCGGCGACCTGTTGATTCACAGGCTGGTGCCTAACCCACTGAGCCACACCAGCCAGGGCAGAATGTACCCCTAGCTTACGATTCCTTATCGAGAGATGGAGGATCAGGCACACATGAGCAGCCCCCCAGGAACAGAATCGGGAAGGCTGGCTGGTGTTGGCCCGGAACCCGCTCCCCCCCAGCTCACAGCCCCCCAGAAGGAGGCAGAAGACCGACACTGCCTCCTCACCCATCGAGCGGGCCCCCCCTTGCCCCCGGAGACTCGAGTTTGTGTTTAGACAGCGTGTGCTGAGCTGTGTAGGTTTTTACTTGCTTGACATGACCATAGCTTTTGGACACGTTCAACTACGGTAGTCTCTAAATTCCGTCATTATTTTACCTTTTTTTTCCCATGACTTTAGTAAATGGGCTCTCAGCTCCTCTTCCCTTGAAAGTCCATGGTCCCTCCTGCAGCCCCCCAGACTGAGGCCTGGGAGGGCGGCTGCCCAGCTCCCTCCCGCGGTCCCAGGAGTTTCCTTGGACACCGTCTTCCTGCACACATGTCTGTGCACACAGGCACGGTTAAGTGGTTTGGTTTGAGTGTCTGCCTGTCATTGCGGGACCAGAGTCCTTTATGCATTCTCCACGGCCTGAGAGAATCCTCGTATTGGGTTGGCATTCAGTGTCAGGAGTGTCTTGGATTCGTTCCATATTTTTTCATGGACTTTGGTGAGGATTTCATGAACTCTGACTAGAAACATAGTTTTAAGAAAAAACATTGGCCTCATCTCAGTCCTGAGCAAGATGGTGGCACTGACGGAATGGGGTGTGGTGCGGTGGGCTCTGGGATCATCGAGGGAGCTGGGGAGGGAGAGCCAGAGAGCGGAGCCCCCCGTGTTGGTAGCGCAGGGAGGGGGCTTCCCGTATGCACGTTGGTGCGCTCTCAGAGTTGCCTTTTGTTAACACGTGATCGTGGCCATGGTCTGTTCCGGAAGCTTCCACTGCGTTTCAGATAGAGCTTGCCCAGTGGGAAGCCTGTGAGGGCTGACCGGCTCCAATCAAACGCTTCCTGTTCGGTTGATGAAAGGAAAAGAGTTGAAACTAATAGATATCTTCCCAGCCAAGGGTTAAGCCGTTTAAACAACCTGAGGCAAGGAAATGTGGCAAGTGCCCCACCCCGCCCCCTGCGCCCCCCCCCGCACTGGGAGCCATCAGTGAGGATGTCACAGAACCTGTGACCAACACAGACACACCTGCGTTCCTTAAGGAACATTTAAAAGTCACTGGTTTGGGCCTTAAACCTTAATCGCTCATCAGGGAGTCAGCCTTTCGGATGTTTGCAAAGGCAGACACTCAGGTTCGTCCCAGAGCCCCAGCGGTGTGGAAGGAAACCCACCACGCTTACCTGGGCTCCTCTCTTGCTGAGGCGTCCGTTGCACCTGCCGACTGGCGGGCAGCGTGAGTCACTTGGCGTCCCCGAGCCCCGAGAGTGCCCCAGCTGGACAGGGCGATCGTGTCTCCCACGCTGGCTCCGGGGGGTCAGGAACTCACGTAACAGCCGTGCGGGTGCCTGGCTGACATGCAGTCGTTTATTCTCTCACTCAGCAAATATTGATCCACTGGCCCAGGAACCGTGCTAGCTGGGTGCCTGAGACCTCCTGGTGAGCACCTGGGGGCCGGCCCAGGAGGACGGCTAGGATTTCCCTAGTTCTGCCCTGATGGGGCAGCCTGGCCAGCCCCCTGCTGGACCAGCAGCCCTGTGCTCACCTTCCCTACCTTCGCTCTGGAGCCCCTGGGCGGCATAGCTCCAGCCCCTAGGGGAAAGCCCCAGCCCCCCGCACATCTGAGCAGCCCGCCTCGCCCTGAGGCGCTGCGGCCTCCCCAGCAGGAGCAGAGGCTGCTCCCACCCTGAGCCTGTGCGGCCTCTCCTCCTCTTCTAGGATACAGTGGCTCTAGGTTTGATGGTCCCCAGGCCCACGTTCCCAGCGAATGACACCTAGGTAGCTGCAAAGAATTAGAGTTCCAGGGGAACTCCTTAAACAGCAGCTCTCTTGAGCCTACCCCAGACCTGCTGGGAATCAGATGGTTTGCCCGGAGAAGCCCAGTTTGGGATCCACTGTTTCCAGTCACAAGATCACCTTCGTTTGGGCGTCTCCAGCATCCACAGGCATCGCCCGCTGATACTTCTCCCCAGAGCTCCCCCTTCCCGGCTGCTGCTTGCCCAGCCCACAGAGCCTCACCACCAGGTCTGTCTTATCCCACACACAGAAGTCTCATCCCTGTAGCGAAGGGAAAGGGTCGGGTTTTTGTATATTTACAGCCCGCCCTGGGCCCTGCACCAGGCAGAGGGTATGCTGTGGGCAGCACTGTGAGGACAGCCCTCTGGCACACCCGGCGTGTGTGTGTCTGGGGTTCTCCACAGGGAGGGAGCCTCACCCTCACTCACGCTCGCTGCACTGCCTTCCGAGATGGAGGAGAGAAAGGAGCCGCTGATCTCAGGGACTTGCCAAAAAGTCCTTCAATCTTTCACCTTTGTTATGGCTAGAACGTGGTTTTATTTTTTATTAGAAAGGATCTTCTTTCATTCCTTTTAAATTTATTTATTGATCTTTAGAGAGAGAGAGAAGGCACAGAGAGAGGAGAAGAGGTTGACTTATTGTTCCACTTATTTATGAAATTCATTGATTGATTCTTATATGTGCCCTGACCGGGAATCGAACCTGCAACCTTGGTGTATCAGGACGATGCTCTAACCAGCTGAGCTACCTGGCCAGGACCTAGAACATGGTTTTTAAATTTACACAAAGTGAAGTTCAGCGAGTTTCAGCAAACACCTATGTTCAGGTGACTGCCACCCTCATCAACACGGAGAGCGATTCCGTGGGTAACCCCCAGATTTCCCTTGTGCTCTGTGACCACTCCCCCCCCATCCCCCCGGTCTCCGCTCAGCCCCCGGGAGTCACCGATGTGTGGGCTGTCCCTACACACCATGCCGCCTTTCCCCAAATGACGTTTGTCGTACGAGTGGGAACATACTCTCCCGGCCACAGCACTTCGAGGGTCGTGTATTGAAACAAACTTTGGAGACGGGGCTGACTGTTCCTTCTTAGTTTTTTGGTTTCTGCCTCTTAAAACCTGACACGCCCGAACCATCTTGTGGACCATCTTGTGGGTCCTGATGCTTCCACGGCACAGGTGACGGGTTGGAAACCCTAGGAGAAGCCGGCACTTCACTTGGCAAACACGGCATCCCTTTCCAAGGGCAGGCGGCAGCTTCCTGATGTTCTTCCCCGTGGCCAGGATTTTCCCGCCCCCCACCGACCCTCCCACCTCACCTGCTGCCCTTTGCCCACTTCTGACCCTCCCGTGGCCGGTAGTTGCGGGAGGAGGGGCCGCTCCTGCCGCTGGACCAGGGGACAGAGCGAGCTTCCTGCCGCCAAGGCTTCGCTGCTGCACCTGGACCTGAGACAGGAGTACTCCTTTCTTCCTTCCTTTAGAGGATGCGAGAACATTAAGATGCTCCTGGGGAGTGTGGGGTGATGGAGCCCTTCCCGAAGGAGAGTGGAGGAAGCAGCCAGAGCAGACAGGTGCAGGGGTAGGGGGGCGCGGGGGTCTCGGCTCGAGCACAGTCAGAACGTGGGTGTTGGACAGGTGAGCGCTGCCCTGGCCCTCTCCTGGCCAGCGGGAGCCACCATGCTTGGGTGAGACCCGGAGGCAAGACAAGGTCCCTTGGAGGTCCAAGAAAATCACCAAAGGCTAGGTTTCCTTACCCAGATCCCAGACGTACCAAGCATGCCTCAAACACAGCCCCCACTGCCCCAGTCTCCATGGGTCTCTTCCTGCCCGTAGCGTCCGGCACAGCCACGCTCTCTGTCCCACGGCAAGTGCCGTCCGCAGCAAGGACGGGCACCGTCTCTGTGGAATAAATAAACATGCAAACCCGAAAGAAGCTTTCTCTAAAAGGCCCGGCTCGCAAAGCCCTCCCTGAAGATCAGCCATATCCGAGGTGTCTGACCCAGACACCCTATGAAGTTGCAGCCCAGACACCCCAAGAGGCAGATTCTCTCGTGCGCTGTGGGTGTCACCCACGTGTGGGAGGCTGCAAGTAAAATTAGTTTAAAAGCAAACGAACAAGGGGAAAAAATCCAGTCCATGTCTTAGATCTCTCCTTGAATGTGCCGCTGCACACAGTTCAGTCCGTGCCGCCAGCCCCGAACTCCGCTCCGTGGTTTCCGCCCTCCCTGCACCTGCAGTTCTGTAGTCCAGGCTCCGTCCCTGGTCCCCGCTCCCGGGCTGGAAGCAGCCGGCAGGAACCCCAGCTGCCGACAAAGGACGGCCCCGGGGGCTCTGGAGTCTGACCCGGCCAGTGGGAAATCCACCTGCTTCAGGGAAACCAGCGGCACGCACACCTGAGCCGGGCGGACGGCTGGAGGCAAGTACTGCCTGCGGGAAGCTCGCCACTTTGAGATGCTGAATTCCAGGAGGGGTGCGCTGCGCCCCTGGGCGCGAGGGCTGGGGAGAGGGTGAGGGAGGGGACGAGTCCAGGTGCTGAGCAGGGAGCTGTCCCCGGGTTTTAGCAGTGCTTCTGGTGCGGGGATCCCCGGTGCTTGCCCGGTCCCCATGCACGACTGGACCGGGTTGGGTGTTCTTGTGGGAGTAGGGTGACCCCAGGACTGAACCGCCCAGGGTGCTTGGGTTTGCGTTAGAAGCACCCCAGATTGGGTGCCCCACAGAGTCGCCGCGGGGAGCAGGTAAAGGAGAAGGAGGAAAACCAGACAAGAGTGTGTGGCTTTGTGCGGCGTGTGCGAGCGTGCGAGCAAACCAGAGGTGTGCGTGGTGGGGACAGTCAGAAGTGTTCACGGGATTTCCACGACTTGTTTAAAGAGAAGAGTTTCCCTTTCAACTTACAGCAAATTAGTTGGCTTTGTAGCAAAGATGCTGATAAATAACAACAATGTACGATGCTTTCTGTAAGCATAAACACCCCCACACTGGAAAGTGTCAGCGAGCAGGAGCCTGCTTGCCTGCCCCTGCAGAGTAGCTGAGCCCCTAAGTAAAAAGGACTTTAATTAATAATTTGAGGGAAGATAAAGGGTATGGGCTGCTCAGAGCATTATGTTCCATTTAAAGTAATGTGTCTGTTTATCTCATTTTTATAAAGAGTAAGAAGAGCATCAAAATGCCTGTTAGGTTTTTCCCTTTTGAAAATCTGCATAGGGTTGTCCCTGAGAAAGGCTTTAATTTTCCACCCTCACGTTTGTCGGGCAGCTCTCGGGAGGGGGCTCACCTCCCCGTGGAGTCTGATCCCCACCGTCAGGAGGTAAAGAACAGAATCGATTCTCGCTTTCTCTCTGCATCGCACCGAATCCTCGCCATTAGCACATCAGAAGTGCACAGCCTCCTATTGATTCACATCATTAACGACGGAAGCTCTTCTTTGGATTAGGAAACCAAAGAATTAAGGGGATTGTGGTCCCTCCAGATGATTTCTTTAGCGAACTCCCCCCTGATCTGCACCGTGTCTTTAACCCCATGGGGGGGGGGGGGGGGGGGTGCGCTGAGGACGAGACGTCTCGCTGCTGCTTCTGCAGGTCCCGTCCGCCTCCACTGTCTCCAGCGCTGAGAGTCAGGACACCCTTCACAAAGTCGTATGGAGACGCGGGGGCCCTCGGGTGTGAGGCAGGCCTGCGTCGCGGGTGGGAAAACCAGACAGCCCGTGGCAGCTCTCTCCCCCGGACCGGACCGTCTCTGGGGCCGAGGTCTGAGGTCTGGGCTCTGGCCCGCAGCCAGCGCCGAGCCGGGAGCGCAGGGAGCCCGCCGCACACGGTCGCGGCACAGCTCTGATTCTGGAGAAGTGCCGTGGCGGCCAGTGGGAACCTGGAGCAGCACGAGCACGAGCACAGCGGCGCCTCGGTTCTGCTGCACCTGCTCCTGGGAGGGTCCAGGTCGCAGGTTCACTGCATCTGGTCTCGTCAGGAGGCGTTCCTTTGCTTCTGCATGGGCGTTGGAGCTGTGCTGCAGACACCCAGCCCAGAACCCTGTATTGGAAGACTCTCCGTCTCGTGGGGCTGCTGGCTGGTGTTTGAGCCCCAGGCTGCTGAGACTAGTAGCAGAACTGATGGCAGCCACCGTTCCTTGAAAGTCTGTTGGGTACCATCATCTATGCTAAGGCCTCTACTCGCATTGTTCCAGTTAATTGTCACGTTATTCTCACCCAACATCATCCCCATCCTACAGACAGAAGCTGAGGCTTCAAGAGGGTGAGGTACTAGCCCAGTGTTACTGGCCTTCTAAGTGTGGGGTGGGAGCCCCGTCTGGCTGGCCCCTCGGGATCTCAACTGTCCAACTGCGCTCCCCTTCACACCCCCGGACTTCAGAGAACAGGACAGACTGTGGGTAAACGAGTGCGGCCTTCGTGCCGTCTCGCTGCTGAAGGGGTGGGAGCACAGGAAACCTCAGGCACTGGCGACTGACGGCCCCTCCCCAGAATCCATGCTCTGTATCCGGCTCAGTCTCTGGTTTCCCAGTGACGAGGAGGGCAGTGTCCCCGTGACCCCCCCAAAACGGGGATCCTCTCTGTCCCGGGGGCCTGAGTGACACCCCGTGGAACGAAAGGAGATCAGGGGATTGAGCGAGCGGAGGTTGAGCCAGCCCATCCGGAAGGGAAGGGTGCTTCCTGTTTTCATTGCTCCTCCTCGTCCGAGTCAGCCAAGCTCGGAGGTTTTTTGGGGAGGAGGGAAGGTTCAGGTCCCCGGGGAGGGGCCTCCCGGTCAGTCTGTGGCCCGCAAACCGCTCCGGCTGCCTGCCGTACCCACGCCTTCAGGACCACCCACCTGCCGGGCTTCGCGCGGGGCAGTGCGAACGTGCAGTGTGAATCCTCAGCAAAAAGTCCGCCACCGGCGTCACTTCAGAAGTCTGTGTCCTGAAAGCTGCTCTCTTCGTCTGTGTCTGTAGCACACAGGTTGATGGAGGGGGAGAGGCTCCTTGGAGAGTCGGGAGGCCTCACCTTCCTGCAGATCCCTTAGTGTCCATCCTTCTCGCTCTGATGTAACCTGTGCGCGTTCTCTCCCCCGCCGCCTCTGGTGAGGGCAAGGCTGTGTGTCGCCTCTGGTGAGGGCAAGGCGGTGCGCCCCCAGAGGGTCTGGGGCGCGGCCTCCGTCGTCAGCCGGTCACTCTCGGCCCTGAGACCGCCGTGCGTCTGCAGTGTGCACACACGGAGTGCGGTCCTTGCGCTGCTTCTGGAAACAACCGTCGTCCGAACGGGCTTTCGTTCTGCAGGCTCACGTTGTCCTCTTCTGCTCCCTGGGAGCTGGTGGTCACTGGGGCAGGGACTGCATCAGTGCTCGCCGAGACCTGACCTTCGTTACAGCCCGAGGGGAAGGCCTGCCACCGAGATGAAGCCTGGTCAGCGCCGTGCGGGGTGGGGGAGAAGGGGACGGGTTAACCACTGCAACAGAGAGCCCTTTCAGAAACAAAAACTATTCCCATTAAAATGCTAGTCCCAAACCTCACCAGGTAAATCCGCTCAGAGGACAGCAGACGAAATTTCTCTCCTTGGAGAAAGGGCCTTCAAGGGAGAGGGTCCTCAGAGGTGCAAAGCGCCACTCCCTCCGGAGGCAGTGAGGCTGGGAGAGCCCTGGGCGCCGGCCCCACCCCACCCCCACCCTCATCTCCACGTAACTCTCCAGAAAGTTAAAGACCCCCAAAACAGGAGGCCCGGCCAGGCCCCTCCCAGCTTGAGCCCCCACAGGGCCCCGGTCCCCAAGCACCTCTTCACCCAGGGGTCCTGCAGCTCTCTCTGCCCTCCAGGACAGAAGTGGCCAGCCCCTCCCCTGCCCTCACTGAGCATCTGCACCTGAACTTCTCGGACTCTAGTTTATTTCAGCATGTGTGTACGTATCTTATTTACGGTCCTGGGTCTAGCAGCCCATCCTCGGCACAGGAACTGGGTCCCTGTTCTCTCTCTGGCCTTTCCTGCTCCACCTCCGTCTCTTCTACCTGCGTGTTTCCTGCTTCACAGCAGGACGCTTCATCAGTCAGTTCATCCCCCCGCCCCCCCCCCGCCCCATGCAGCAGACACGTGTCACGGCGAGTTCTCCAGAATCAGGCCGCACGGAGCTAGCCGTGACTCCTGCATGCGAGATGAGCGGAAAGGGGGCACTTGAGAACAGCTCGGGGCGCGTTCTGACCGGTGTGACACTGTCTCGGCAGACGGGCCACGGTCTGATCACGCCCCTCGCGCGCCGTGGCTGCGGGGTGTCCCAGGGCAGGCGTCCTAAAGCCCTGCCGAGGGGCCTTGGCTTGGGGCTCCTTCATTGCAGCGAAACGTGTGTCGCAGCCTGTCGTGGTCTGTCTTTGCACTTACTCGACAAAGGCCCCTGAGAGGCACACCAGGTGCCAGACGTCGTACCTGGTGCTCACTCAGTGCCTGTGACTCAGACGCTCGCAGGGAGGACACAGCCAGCCCAGAGGTGATTGCCTGGAGTTCTCTCTGGAACAGAGCAGGAAGTCAGATGAGTCATCTGTTCCCCCGAGTCCCGGTCTCCCGGGCGCACGGCGTGCTGCTCGGAGCGGTCTGTCAGCCTCGCCCGGTCATTTCTTACTCCCTCATGGGGCTGTATTTCCCTTCGTGGCACCTTTCTTTCTGCGCAGTTATCTCAGAGGTGTGTCCACGCGTGTAGTTGCCCATTGTCCACCCCTTAGCCTGCGGCGTGGACAAGGGGAGGCACCTCACAGGACCGGGCCTTTGTTCCTGTCCGCCCAACACGTGTATCCGTGGAAGCCGTTTCCACTCCTGCCAATCAGACTTCCAAATGATGGAAAGGTAGGGGGCGGGTAACTGATAAGGTGAATCAGAGAATCAAAAGTCATCAGAACAGCATGTGCAGAAGCCCTCAGATCAATAGAAATGTGTAATTCAATGTAAGGCACCATCATGATTTTAAGTGTCTATAAATCGGAGCCAAAACCAAAAAAATGGAGTTAAATACAAGTTCATACAGTTACGTGAGTTCAAGGTGAAGGAGACGAGGGCAGCTCTGGGCACACGGGGGGGATCAGGCCGTGAGAATGATCTCAGAGCTGCCGGCGTGAAGGCAGGGTCCAGGGGCCCCGCTGTCGGGCGTGTCTGGCTTGTCATCCGGTTAGGAGTTCCGTGTCACGAAACGGGCATTGCCAAAGCAGGACGTGGCCGGTGGAGGGTGACCCACTCAGAGAACAGCAGTGGGCATTGGGGGCAGTTAGCCTGAAGGGGAGGGGCGTGGGGGTGGCGGGGGGGCTGCCTGTGACTCCCCGAGGAGTGCTCGCAGGGAGATGCAGGGCCTGTGTGTGCGTTCGGGGCTGGGTGAGAACCGCTGGGTCTGGCGGGCAGGTGTCCTTTCGGGGTGAGGGGGTGATGGCCCGAGCCTGCAGCCCGTCACCTGGAGAGGCCCAAGCCGGCCGTCACTGCGGGTGTCCGGGGAGAAGCTGGACAGCACGGGACCAAGGGGGAAGCTGTCAGAGCTCAGTTGTCTGGGCTCCGTCGTCCCACCTCTTACATGACCGGTCCATCCGTCCGTCTGTTGTAAGTGTGGTGCTGCCATTCCGTCCCCACCGACCCTCGTCCTGTCCTGGCCTGACACCGGATGAAACACTGCCGTGCACACTTGGCTCCCAACACGTGGAAGTGCTTTGACTCCACTGGGCCTGGGGCGTCTGTCCTGGTTCAGTCGGTGACTCTTCCCACCCCCCGGGGGCAGCTCCCCCTCAGTCACCCCGCCCCTCTGTGGGAGGAAGTTGGACGCTTTTGCTGGGTGGAGCCCTCTGAACCCTGCCGTCCCGTCGGGCCTTGTGGATACGTGTGTACACACACAGACTCCTTCACCCTCTCCAGTGGCGCCCACAGGCCCGAGCCTCCCTGGGTGACCTGGGTACAGCCGGAGCTCAAGAAACATGGAGAGAACAACTGAGAAACACCACTTGCATATGTTTTCTAAAGCGCATCCAAGGTTCTTTCTCTTTTCAACACTTCTTCAGAATTGTAACACTTTTAGAACAGAAGGTCAGTTGGGTTTCTTTTTAATGCCAGTTGGAAGATACGGGGGCTTGAGCTGGACGGTGATTCCTGGACACCCGCAGCACCGGGCAGACCCCTGGTGTGTGTTGGAGGTGCAGCTGGCGCCCCCTGCTGGTGAGTTCGGTTCGGGGGTGCAGAAAAGAGGGACCCAGATCCTCTGTGTGCGTGTGCGTTGTAACTGAGGCTCAAAGAGATTTGGGAACTTTCACCTGAGGCCGCCAAGCTGTTCGTGGCAAGGCTGGGCCCCCCCACCCCCACAGATAACAGCTCTTGCTCCTCCTTCTTGCCTAGTTACAAGGTTTGCACAAAAAGGATAAATGAGTACAAAGTCCTGTCAGCTCCCTGATATTTTCTGAAGCTGCACGTGACAGGCACCCAGCTAGCCAGTCGATGTGCGGTGGTTTTCAGCCAGGCCTCGGTGCCTCTGGAATCAATACGCTGTCTCTGGCCATAGGTGTTCAGAACCACAAAGTGCACTTCGGCTGAGCTCTTCTCGGAGGGTGTCCTCTGTTTCCGGGGCACCATTTCCCGGCGACATCATGAATTATTAGCGGGGCGGCGGGCCGCGGAGCACAGCCGTCTCTTGCTGTGGCCTCCTCGCAGGAGCCCGGTCTGCGGGTTCGTGGGGCCGGCCTCAGTCGTCGAGCCAGCCTGTAGCCCCCACTGTGAGCAGCACGTGCTGCAAATCCAGACCTTCATTCCGCCGCTGGTGTGCAGGGTGATGCAGAAGGAGTCCTTTCACCTCCGAGCGGGGTGACCCCAGGCCTCTTGTGAAGCTCGGGACCTGGGAGAACGACGCCGGAAACTAGCACCAGGGGCCCCCTGCGTGCGGCTACTCTGTGCGTTCGTCCCATAAACGAGTCCCCCGCCCACCCCCAGGCCGGCCACCATTCTGTCAGGAGGCCACGTGCACGAGGGGCACCCTGGGTCTCAGGCTGTCTCCCAAGTCTCAGGGGGGCCTCCTCACCAGCATCCCCCTTTGCACAGGTTCCCCTCTTCACCTTTCTCCGAAGCCACCTGCCCTGGGTTTCAGGCCGTGTCACCCGTCTCCCTCAGAGCAGGACCGGCCAGATCTTTTGGGGGGTGTGGGTAGACAGATGCTGGGGGATCGCAACTCAGCTCTGCTGAAATGTTATCCACAAACAACACTGCTGATTGCGAAAGCATGTGCTAAGGCAGGCCGCCAGGGAGAGCCCAGGGCGCCTGCTCCGACACCCCAGGGTCGGCGGGGCAGACACCCGGGGCTTCTTCGGGGCCACTTTCAGGTCCTGTATGAAGGCAGTGCTTTCCTCTGAGGAGTGCCCTAACGCATGACCTCGGAGCGTGCTTCGGGTGGGAGACAGGAGAAAACAAAATGCAAGGGAGAACGCCAGCGAGGATTTTATTAAAGGTGCCGCACATGTACTTTCATACGGTCCTGGAGCCACATTGGGTTATGCAAACCATTGTATCCTGGAACGACTTCTACCCCAGAACCCGGACTCTGAGGCCAGCGTGCTGCATTTTCTGTAAAACACTCCCTTTTGTCTCTGAAGGGACCCAAAAAAAAAAGAAAGAAAATAGAGGGGGGAAAACCTCCCTGCTGGCAAAAACTCTTTTATAAATCAACATTCTCTGAGAAGCTTTTAAGCACAAGGCTCTATTGTTCTATAAATTTTCTTACACAAATGGCAGGACTATTAGAATCTCAGATGAAATTATTCTCAAAAGCTTTCCACCAGGGCGAAAGTTATTTTAAGTAGTTTTTTAGGGATGAATTTTCACACAAACGCTCAGACACACACAAATAATAACCAGAAGCAAAAACGGAGTTTGCACAAACTTCCGGTTTCCGTGTTCCAGGGGCTTGGTGGTGATGGTAGTTATAAGAGCGTATCTTCAGTATTTGGGAGAATTCGCCAAAACCGCACACACACTTAAAATAGGTACAGTTGTTGATTTTAAAAGTTAAAGGTAAACCCCAAAAAAATCAGTGTTCTATTCCATTAATATGTTTGTATCTGTGGTCTCCTGCTCCTGGTATTTTTATTTCCAAGGATTTTAGTCTGAGCACAGAGTTAAAAGTCTCCTGTGTTAGGACTGAAGTTTAGCCCGGAGGTTTACTCTTAGCCCTAAATTCATGTTATTGTGAGATAAAACAAATGCAAAACTTAAGAAAGCTCACAATAAGCCGCTCGTGCAGCCCGTGGGTAGCTTGCACAACTTGAAAACTCGGGTAAACCCCAGAAATCAAAACTTTCGGTTTTGCAAGGCTCAGCGGGTGTCAGGGAGCGACCAGGGAGTCTGCACTATGTTTCAGTGAGCTGCAAAAATCTGGTTTGGAGCCTGTCAGACAAATAAGAGCATCCAGTGTTGTGAAGCAAATCTGAGTTCCAAGTGTTGCATTTCCGTCACGTTTTCCTGGTTCCTCTTGGTAACCAAAACTCTCTTCCTTTGAACCTCTTCACAGAGAGTTCCCTGGCACGGCCGAAAGCCGTCAGGCCCTGCAGGGGATTCAGACTCACCCCTGAGGCCGCATGCTATCTGGGGCGGCCCTGAAGGGGCCCAGGTCTCCCGGGAGTCCCAGAGCACAGGGGCCGGCAGCCTGGGTTTGACTCCGGATGGGGCAGGTGAGGGTTTCCTAAGACACCTCCCGTTTGGGGGCCAAGTGCCCTAAGCAGCACCTTTCCCACCCCTGCAAAGTCAGAAACACACCCATCCTGAACAAAACCCACCGCTTTCCTCTGTCGCCAGGCCCCAGCTCCCCCTCTCGCCCCAGAGTCACCGGCCCCCCTGGCAGGTGAGAAGTTCACAGTCCCCCCTCGGACTTGCCTGCGGACATGGAGCAGCAGGCCCCCGTCCTGGGCCCTGGGAGGTGCAGTGCCCCAGCTCCGGGCCACCACGCAGAGCTCAGACCCCGGATGGGGGCGGAAGGGGCGTCATTACTGACCAAACGGGCAGAACCTCGAACTGATTCCGCACAGGAAAGCTGGGCCTTAAAGGGGCGCGTTTCCGAAAGGCAGCATCTCTGTGCTCTCTGGAAGCTAGAAGTTCAGCAAATGCTGCTACTCTCCTGAGGGTCCCCAGCGTTGATGCTGACATAGAGAAGATAATAAAGCAAACCCGCTTCCTTCCTGTGCCAGGCCAGCTGCCCTCAGAGGACACTCCCCGCACGCTGACCCTCCGATGTTCTTCCCGTGCTAACGGCGTTCAGAGATTGAACCACAAACTCATTTCGTTGGCGGCCTTTCCTCCCTCCCACTCTAAGTGCTGAGAGTTTGCCGAGTTAACTTCAGATCCTCGGCGTCTGTGCTGGCACACGCCCCCGTGCCGGTCCTCTTCCCTGGCCGAGAAGGCAGCCCGTGGGCCGTCCCCACTCACTGATCTGCTCCGTGATTCAAGGCTCCAAGTCCGAGAGGCGGAGGGCAGAGTCGGCCAGGGCTAGCGCCCCCTCGGGAACACTGACCGCCCAGCTCCGGCTCCGACGTGATGGGTCCGTTCGGCATTCCCTTGTGCCCTGAACCAGCGTGGGTTCACCCGGAGTCAGACTGCGTTCTCTCCAGAAACACGTCCCCGAGTCTGAAAGCAGAGTAAGAGGCTGCGCAATGAGAGGGGAGCAGAATCCGTCAAAGAGCTGTCCGCCCACTGAGGAGAGCCACACCACGCACCACGGGCCACATACCAGTCCCCAGGGGGAGCATCCCTTTTTCTAGCTGTGGGAACTCAGGTTTCCAAGAACCGGGGGCAGGCGCAGTAGCCCTGGTTCAGCCATCGGTGAGCTGTGTGACCAGTTACTTAGCAGAACTCGGCCTGGGCTTTCTCCTCTGTAGATTGTAACTGTTGATACTACGCCTCCGCCCCAGCTCTGTGGCCTCTCGGTGGGAGGTCCGTTCCACACCCCAAAGAATCGAGGCTGCCTCCTTGCTTACCGGGGTGCCCAGGCTGCACCTCGAGAGACCGCAAGTATAAAGGCTGCATGTTTCCGTTTGAATTTTTGGAAACAGAACCGGCCTCCTTTATAAATACACATTCTCTCTGCCAGTTTTCAGATCTGCTGCTTTCAACGATCAGAAATGCGTTAGAGCAGAGCAGCTGAGATCAGGGTAAAAGAAGGGTTAAGATATTTAACATCCCGGGCCTGTTTCCTCTGTCAGAGGAAAAGGAAGGTAATAATAGCACCTATTTCACAGAGCGGCAACAAGGATTAAAGGAGGTAATGCATGTAAATTGCTCTGCGCAGGGCATAAAATACGGGCTGTAGATGTCAGCCACTATTATCGCCGCGGTCCCCCTGTGTCAGCCGGTCCTCGCGGAAGGAGAAAAAAATACTCGGGCCCTCAGCTCTTCCAGAACTCTCTCTACGGCCGCAACACTGGCAAAGCCTCCCTTGGTAAATAAGTACACCCCAATGTAGATGTGTTTTCCGTGCTGCACTTGAAGGCAGTGCTTTGTGTTTTTATAGGAAGATCCGGCAGTTCCCATCTTGTATTAACAGTGACTTGTATGCGACCTCACTTCTGTGTGTGTGTGCCGTTCGTGACCCCAGGGAAGGGTCGTGTCAGAGTTCAGAATTTGAAGGTGCAGGCAGTTGTTACATTGCTAGAGAGGCAGGGTGTTTAAGCGATCCTCTGAAAGCTTCCTTTGAGGAAAGTTTGTCTTTTCTCTTGGAAGGCCCTTCACAAAACTCACTCCCTAGGCCAGCATCAAATTATTCAGCTCACAGGGATGTTTTTTGGGGGTGTCTCAAGCTGTCTTGTTGCTGTATGAGTGTTAACAGAGCTCCGCCATCTAAACTGCCTGGAGAGCCCTGACCGCTGTGGCTCAGTCGGTTGGGCGTTGCCGGTTCGATTCCCAGTCAGGGCGCTTGCCTGGGTTTCGGGTTCAGTCCCGGTCAGGGCGTGTACGGGAGGCAACCTGTCCATGTTTCTCTCTCACACGCGTGGATGCTTCTCCCTGTCCCTCTCCTTCCTTTCCCCTCTGTGTAAAGACAAGCGAAGTCTGCGCTGCCTGTGGAGGAAGTGCTTCTCGCTGCCCTGGGACGCACAGGAAATCGTCTCCGTCGCTGGTTTGGTGCGTGTGGGTGGGGGTGCTCTGCCCACTCAGGTGCGGGTGTGGCGCCTTTACAGTCGTCATCACTTTAAAAGATTTGTCGTGTGCTCCTTCACTGAGGACTCTTCTCCCGATGTGAAAAACAGAATAAAATTTCTCAGCGGAAGGACTCTAGGAAGGGCGACCTGTATGTATTTCAGGAGCTTCCGGAGGAATCCGCGGGACTCCTCCAAGGCGTTCAAGAGGCAAAGCCCAGCGCTGCGTGGCAGCTGAGTCCCCGGCGTCACAAAACAGAGCTCCCCGTCAGGCCGCGCGCCATCAGGACAAGTCACCCCGAGCGTCCTGCAGGAACGTAGCCACGAGGCACGGAGCCACAGTGCCCGGGGCTCCAGCCTTGAGAGACCCACGAACGTGTTTCCATTCCTTTTAAAGCCAGAAGGGAAAAACGGTGAACTTTTAAGCGGCAGAAAGTGTTTCAACATCGTAATATTTTCGCCTTCAGTCCTAGAAGATCCCGTTTGTTTGTTACGGAGGACGAGGCCCTCGGGGGCGAACGCAGGGCCCGTGGGAGCCGGGGTGCGGCCTTGTGGTGGTCCCCGTGCTGAAGAAGGCCTCCCAGGCAGCTGCTCAGCCTGAAACACCGAAATGTGGCACTCCGGCCAAGAGCGCCAAATCCTCGGTTACCCAGGAAAACAACCTCTTCAGGCAGATTCATTTTCCCAACAGGATTCGCAATAACATGTTTTAGGAGAGAGATGAATGCCGTTGTCCCGTAAAACACCTTAAGCTTCAGTTCTCTCTGAAACAAAGCACACAGCTTGACACCGAGAGAAAACGACCGCCAGCTCGTTCCAGAAAACGCACGTTCTCCCGGGGGCTGCTGCCAATGCAATCTGCACCTTCCGAAGTGGAGACGGACGTGCCGGGGGCGTGCACGGGCAGCCGGGGGGGCAGAGATCATGACAGGACTGGACACTGGGCCCAGCTAGGAAAGTCAGCCCGCAGCCCGCACAGCGGGAGCTGAAAACACAGGTCCCCACGAAAACACGCCCCAGAGAGCCCCCCGACCTTCGTTAAAAGGGAAGTGAAGACCAACAGCCCTTTCAGCCCCACGGGAGTCACACAGGGCACTGGCGTGAGGGGACTGAGCGGCGGATGCAGGAGGGGTTGGCATCGCCCTGCCTGTTCTTCTGTGCTCTGTCTGTCCGCCCCCCCACCCCACCCTGCTGCCGCCAGGAGTGCCGAACCATTCACAGGGGGCAGAGCTTCGGTGCATTTCCCGAACGCCGGGGTGCTGAGCATTTCCGCTTCCTTTGACTCTGTCCCGTGACAGCTTCAGGCGTGGGGGCCGTGGGCTGCGCACGCCCTGGTTTATCACCGCTGCCTGTCCTGAAGGCTCCGTCCGTCCTTCCGTCCTGAGCCGAACGCCTCCCCGGGCCCATTCTGACCACAATGAGACAGTCTCAGAGACCACAGCGCCGAGACGAGACGCGAGGCCCCGTCCTTTCCTCGTCTCGGCCACGTCCCACTCCTGACTCCCAGCTCACAGTCAGAATCCCCTCATCCCGCGTGGGCTGCAGTGTCGGGGACAGCAGGGAGGAGGGTGCGGGCTGCTGTGAGGTGTGTTCTATACACCGTGAGACTGAGGGTGACTTGGGGGGTGGGAGGAGGCGGGCAGTATTTTCAATCACACAAATCAGGTGTTTGTTTCTGCTCAACTTTTCTAGTCAGATCCAGGCCACCATTTCAGCCTCTCGAAGTCCCTTTGGCTCAGGACCCTGTCCTCTCACGTAGAACCGCCCCTTTCTATGACATGCTGTGACACGTCAGTCAATGTGCCACTGACGTCCTTGTCCAAATAGTGAAGCATAGAACGTCAGGCTGGAGTCACCCCACTGAAATTCTTCCCAGAAGCCAGTTTTCACTCTTCGGTGGATTTCCACCCACAGTTCATCTCGCCGTAACTCCACCTTTGAAACACTCCCCTTGCTATCTCGAGCCCACACACACCTGCCTTCCACACCAAAGAGCCACGAGACACATAGTGACATGCTTTGCTGAAACATAGGTAGCCTCTGTCCATTCCCCCGACCTAGTGGGCTGTCCTTCCGGCCTGAAAAATGATGAGTGGGCTTTAGAGATGGGGCAGGAAGAAGGGGCTGTGGGAAGAAACACGCTGTAGACTCACGGGCCTGCCGTCCACATCTGGACCCCTTCCTTCGCGGCGCAGGGCGAGTATCATCGTGACGTTCAGATCCACGCAATGACCTGCTCAGGTCCAGGGTCAGCCTCAAAGCACATTGTCTCCCAAACATCGTTTCACGGGCCGGGGCCCCAAGATCTGAACCCTGTCTGATATTAATGATGTGACATGCACAGCAAACCGAGGGAACCCCCACCCGCTTTCTGGCAGCTCCCTCTCTCTCTGCAAGCCAGTCAGGCCTCACCACTCAGCCCCGACCTCAGCCGCCCGGGGCCTGATGCTTTAATGACTGCCTGTCACGCAGTCTCAGTCCTCAGAGGATGTCTTTCTCTGGAGTACGACAGCTTGAGGGGCCTCCAGGCGCAGGAATTAAAACACAAGCGAGAACAAAGGCAGGAAACCACTCTTTCTTTTTACTAAATCATTCAAGCTGACATCGTCTGGAACACAACCATTTGTTGGCACACTTTTCCTGGCCTGCCCTGCATTACGCTGCCGGTTATGGGTATGAGGCCAGCACCCTCTGCTGTCCCCAAAGCCCTGCTCCCTGGGGAGCTGGCTGCAAGTCAACAGGGACTGGGCGTGGCTAGAACAGTCTTCCACAGTTTGGAGAAGAATTAAGGAAAAAAACTTAAAAGCTTAATCTCGTTCTCCTTATAGTGTTGACTATAGGACTCTCCTAAGCCTAAAAATAGTCACCCCAATAAATTTAATTACAAAAAAACAGAAGCAGAGCACACAGAGAGAGAGATCATTCTTCTGTGCTGCATTTCACTTTGGACATTTTGTGTGTAAGATGTTGGTGAGGTTTTACTTCTGATGCCTCAGGTTAGGCAGAAGTTGCATAAGAGGCAGTGAGTGAATGAGAAGCGAGGTCCGTGCACGTAGATCCCGCGGGAGATCCAGACCGCACGGCAGTGCCCTGTCCTCCGGCGGCCGAGGGCTCAGACGCGTGGCTTAGATTTGCAAACACTGAGCGGCGGACTCGGACCAGCATTCCCCACGGAGTAAACCTCAGCGCCCAGCTCTGTGGGATGTGACCGACAGCTGCGTCCGTTCTTCCGGCAGGTCTTGTCACCACGTTCGGAGCCTGTTTCTCTCAGCCCCGGACGTCGCGCCGGGCAGCGGGGCCCCGGAGGCTGCAGAGAAGGGCCCGCCGGGCTCTCTGTCTCCTGACTGACAGCCGGGCACACGCAGGGAAAGATGGAGACTTCACCTTCAGACGTGTGTTCCTGTGTGGTGCTGAGTGTGTCTGGGAGCGTCAGGGGGGTCCTCTCTTCCCCTTTGCTTGTAGGCTCGACTGCATCACATTAACCAGCAACCACAGTGAGTCTGCGGTTTCAGACTAGACTTTAGGGGTGAGAAGGACAACCTCAACCCACACATGTATCCCCCAAAGTTCGGGGACTGGGATAAGTTCACACAAATAAAAATGTTGTACTTCCTGTTGTCGCAAAATTGTGTACTAGACTAGCCTCTTCGTATTAAGACATTTCTTTTTATTGCTGTTTCTGAAAAAACAACCCAATTTTATTTTATCAACACTTAGAAAAAGATTTACAGAGACCTTGATGGGGGAGGGAGGAAAAGAAGATTCTGTTTCTCCCCCCAGATCACCTCTTTGTGATTGAGTTAGCAAAGGTCATAGGTCAAGGGCTATTTGAATGACAACTGAATGTTTTAGTCCCGCCTTCCTGCATGCCAGAGAAAAGCATACAGTAAATAACGGTGAAGGATTAATACAACTAGCACACGGTTTACACATCAGGTATGAGTACGATTTAATTCCAGTGGTGCATCTTCTGAAAGGCCGCTGGTCAGGAAGGCGTCACTGATCAAAAAGTTCAGCCTCTCCTGGCCAGGCGCCGACCCTGAGGTCCAGAGCCTACATTTCAGTTCATCCTGTGATCCTGTTAGAACTGAGGGACGAGGTTTACTTGGGTTTTATTTTGCCTTTTTAGCTTAACGCTCAGCTCTCTTGTTACTGTGTTTGGGAGGGGTGGTATCTTTGAGCTACGGTCATTTCCCGCTCACTTACTCTGGGACCCCCCCACACACGTGGGAACGTGTGCACGGTGCTCGGTCCCGTCCCACACAGCCGGACTCGGGCGGACTGCGTCCTGCAGCCTCAGCGACAGTCCAGCCTGCAGTCGCCGGAGGATCACTTCGTGTGGGGCACTGACATAGACATATCGGGGAGCACGAAGATGGGGGATATCCGGGCCCTGTTCTCAGGGCTACAGTTCAGGTTTCCCGCCTGAACGGAGAGGGAGTGAGCACACCTGTCCAGGTAGAGCCAGAAGCAGAATCAGGGAGGGAGCCACAGGAACGCTCCTTTTGAAGGGTGGGGGGGCGGCGATATTCTGTAGTGATTCGTAATCGCCGCATTCTCCTGACAAGTGCTGTTGGGAGCCCTTCCTGTGAAGGTGGTGTCAGGAACGATGTCGGGGTGTTCTAAGTGGGCCGTGTTCTGGGACCACCTCACTGCGGCTCTCAGACCCAATGGTCCCGACTGCAGCCTGAGGACCTGCCGTCCGCGCAGGGACCGCACCGCACTTCCAGGGTCTGCGTTCCCCAGAGCAGGTCCCCACCCTCCGGCGCCGCGGCCCGGGCACCTCCGTGCAGAAAGGAGCTCCCTACGGGAAACCTCCCTTCGGTGTCTCATCTCAGTGTGGGGCCGGCCCAGTCGATCGGCGTAATTAACTTGCGGTAACTCACAGGCGCAGAAGGGACAGCCTCACGATCGCTCGTGAGGGGTTCTTGAGAAGTGCGGGTCTCTGTTCCAGACGGGCGTTGGCAGAACTCGCCGGGCTGTGAGAGGTGCTGCAGAACGCCGACACCAGCTCACGGCACCCCCGAACACCACGCTGTCGGGGCAGTCCCCGGGGAACACGGTCCTGACGCCATCTCCAACGGCCATGAAATAGTCTTTATTTTTAAAAGTCCTCACTCTGCCATTTCCAGAAAGAGTCCCGATGATAAATGCCCAAAGCCCAAACAAATATGAAAACTATACAATACAGCCCCTTGTTCAGACAGAAATTGAGAAAAATACAAAACATTATGTAGTTTTTCTTTTTTATGTGAAAGATAGACACCCACCGGCAAAGCCTTGACCTCCCTAAGTCTCCGTTCCCCTTCCGTGCGGTGGGGGGGACCCTGCCGCGCTCGGACCGCTGTCTGGAGACTCCATGCACAAGCGCTAACCACGCGCCTCACACGTGCACCAGCTGCGGCTCCTAAGAAGCTGTCACTGTTCTTAGCATCACGTGGCCCCGAGCTGGACCCGTCAGGACCAGGAGAAGCAAGAGAACCGATCCAGTCCTGCCCCGCCCCCGGGGGTGTGTCTCAGCCCGGGGTCTTTGGAGGCACGTCAGCCAGCTTTGTGGCACTACCCAGATTTGGAAATACGGCTCCCGCTCTCCTGGGCACCAGGACCCTGGCCTGTGGTGCCCCAGTCACCTGTCAGGAAAGGAGCCACAGCTGACACAATGGGGATTTTCCCCAGTAGAGGGAAAGCACAGAAAGACAAGAGCTAAAGGAGAGAGAGATGAGCAGAGGGAAGGTGCCCCTGAGAGAGTGGACCAGGGTCCTTGCAGCCCGGGCCCCGCCTCTGCCCACCGGGAGCTGACGTTCCCACCGGGGCTTGCAGCCCCGACCTCCTGGCCCCTGCCTGGTCCCACGGCTCCTGTGGTCCTGGATGCACTGTCAGACTCCCCCACCCTGGGGCTCCCCTCTGGCCGCCTTCCTTGTCTGTTATCCCTCCCTGGGGGTCAGTTCACAGGGAGACACCCAAGGGAGGGCAGCTCTTTAAGAAGCGGGGACCCCTCCTTAACATGGGATCCCTCAGACACGCACAGCTTTGAAACCGTTCGCTTCCGGTGGTGTGATTGGGAGCCTGCCCTGCCTACCGTTCGGAGGACCGTGTCAGGGGCCAGTGTATGAAGCGAAGCCGGAGTCGGAAGGTGTCCACCCAGGTCTCCAGCGGGAGAGACAGAACCAGACCCGATTCGCTGTAACCATGTCAGGGCCCAGCGGAGGGCAGGAAGGTGCCGGTGAGAAACAAAGAAGGCGCTGTCCCATCGGGGGTGTGGCTCTGTCCCATCGGGGGTGTGGCCCTGCCTTGGCCAGGCAGACCCCTTCCCAGCCCAGGGAGCTCGTGGGCGCTGCAGGGTAATGAGATCCGCCGCTAACAAGAGTTACCTTTCTTGTCGGTTCCCGTCACCGCCCTCCGCAGAGGAGCCATCTTTGAGTTTCCATGCCTGAAGTGCAAACATCTTAACGTGGCGTTCAGGGCCCTTCCCCATCTGGCCTGAGCCCTTAGACCCCCCGTCAGACTCCCACTGGTCCCAGGACGTAGCAAACCTCACGACAAGGTCACCCTGGAGTTCTTTTTCCTTCCACCCTCGAAGGCTGGCTCTATCGCAGATAGCGAGCAGTGAGGGTGTGGGGGAGCTGGTGGGGGTGGTGTGGAATGGGGGGAGCCGCTATGGAAAACAGGATGGAGGTCCTTCACAAAATTAAAGACAGGACTGCCCTTGCTGGGTGGCTCGGGTGGTTGGAGCATCATCCCGTACACCAACAGGCTATGGGTTCAGTTCCCCATGAGGGCACATACCTAGGTTGTGGATCAGTTCCTGGTCAGGGTGTGTATGGGAGGCAACGAACTGATGTTTCTCTCTCTCTCTCCCCCCTCTTGCTCTCTCTGTTAAATCAATGAATATAAATCCTCAGGTGAGGGCTTAAAACAGTAGAACCACATATGGTCCAGTGACCTCACCTCTGAGTATATGCCCAAAGGGATAGAAATCAGGATCTCGAAGAGGTATTCACACTCCCTGGTTCAGCGCGGCATTACTCACAGCCTAGAACCACGGACACAGCCTAACGTTTCACCCACAGGTGGACGGGTAGAAGCCTGTGCAGTATACACACATGTGGTGGGATGTGGTGCAGCCTTAGAAGAGAAGGAAACCCTGCCGTTTGCTGCATTAGCCGTGAGCTTGGAGGAGGTTATGGGAGGTGAAAGAAGCCAGACCCAGAGAACAAACACCACGTGATCCCTCGAATATCAGGAATTTAAAGTAGCCACACTCAGAAGCAGAGAGGAGAGTGGTGGTTACCTACGGGAGGCTGGGGGGCAGGGAACGGGGGTCCCCGGTCAGAACACAAAGACTTCGGACATGCAGGAGCAGTACGTCCCAGAGACCTACACGGAGCAGAGTGCCCAGAGAGAGCCGTGCTGTGCCGCACGCCTAGCCTTTTGTTCAGTGAGCGAAAACCACAGTCAGCCCTCGTTCCAGCGGGGCCTGCCCCTAAGTCTCCTCCGTACCCCACAAACCTGCTCCCCTGGTTTCCCGTCGTCTCTATCATTTTACCAAACACACGGTCAGGCCCTCAGCTCAGAAAACCACAGCGATTCAGAGACCCAGGGTCCGGCGGCCCAGGGGCCATAACCACAGGCCCCAGTTCCCTTGTGCGTGGCACAGGGGCAATGGCATTCCCTGCTCCACGGGCCTGCTCCGGGAACTAAGTGTCTAGCACATACAAGGCAGCTAGCACGCTTGGAGGGCTCAGCAAACGTTACCTCTTGTTACTCTGCTGCTGGTGCTCGGGTGTGTGTGTTGGTCGGCATGCCTGTTTCCCCAGCGAGGCCGTGAGCTGCTCAGGCTCAGTCGTTACATTACATGTGTCTCTGCCTTCCTGCTGCTCCCACGAGGTGGTCAGCGAGTTGAACTGAACTGAACTGAGTCAAATCGAATTGAATTGAATCGAATTGAATCCACTTGAATTGAACTGAAGCGAACCAAACTGAATGGAACTGAATGGAACTGAAGTCCCAGCAGATGGCAGAAGCCCCAGCCCCTGAAATCTTTTTTCTAGAACTCTCCTCCAGGGCTGGACAGGCTGAAAAGAGCTCTCTGTTTATGGGGGACAAGCAGCTGTTGGAGTTGAGGTGGTTCCCAGTTCTCTGCCACCAGGTGGCCATTGGTCCCCCTGCCCTGACCACAGGTGAAGACAGGCAGCAGGTCCAGAAAGCAAGGAGCTGAGGTTTTCCTTCCGCCCGGAGACAGGGTCAGCTTGAGCCTCCTTGGTCTGAGGATGTTCCAAGGGAGGGAGGGATGGAAACCAAATATCCGAACTGTTTGTGTGGAAGGCAAGCTGGTGACCCCAGAACCAGGAATCCGGGTATTAGACAAGGAGACAAAGAATGAATGCGTGAGTGGTCTGCCATCATCGGGGAGAGAGCGAGGACGGAAAGGGAACGAGCCAGCACAGGTGTCAGTGGGACCAGAGCCGCTTCCTGGTCATCGAAGGAACCTCACGACACGTCTGTGACTGCAGGTGTTTGTACGCAGCCACAGGCGCAGTCTGCCTCCTGTCCCGAGTGGCACGTGCTGTAGCCAGAGTCACAGACTGCAGTGCACTGCAGGGCAGCAAGCAGTATGGGGAGTCATTCGTGCCAGTGTCTTTACGTACCTGTCCGAGACCCTGTTTGAACTCCCAGAGAATTACCGCTCTTCATCTGTCCCGGTTCTCACCTCTCTCCCTGTTCGTCAAATGCACATGGACTAGTACAAGCCGGTCACTGAACCGATTCATTGGTGTGATGAGTGTGAGTACGTCCACTTCTTCTGTCCCCCAAGGTCTGCTCCCTTCTCTACTGAGTTATTCCTTAATTAACGGGGAGTACATTTTTACACAAGGCTACTTTACCTGTGTTCATTCCCCGATGAGAAATATCACCTGCTCTGAAGTCAACTTTTTTGTAAAGATTTTATTTATTTTAGACAGAGGGGAAGGGAGGGTGAAAGAGAAGGAGAGAAACATCAATGTGTGGTTGTCTTTCGCACATTCCCCACTGGGGACCTGGCCCATAACCCAGGCATGTGCGTTGACTGGGAATCAAACCAGTGACCCTTTGGTTCATAGGCCGGCACTCAATCCACTGAGCTGCACCAGCCAGAGCCGAAGTCAACTTTTTAAAATAAATAGCATTCTGGTTCCAGCCTTTGTTATTCACAGTTCACATGCAAGGGTGAGTATGTCACATTCCTGCCCTTGGACTTCAAAGGTAATCACCATGGTAACACCGTCTCCCATCCCCAATACAAATTGCCGAAGCGCCTTTGGCCCCTCACCTAGGTTTGCAGTACCGCGCGGGTGTTGCCTGGGCCGTCCGCGGTTCTCGAGCCCTGGCAGCCTCGGACTCGAGAGGAGGGCTTGTAAAAGTGCACCGACGGCCGGGCCACCCTCCAAGTGTCCGGCTAGAGACCCGCAGTGACACCAGTGCTGCGGGTTCAGGAGCCACGCTGGAGGAACCGCTGGGCAGAAAGCTCTAGGGCTCCTTCCGCCCCCATCCTGCTGGGGAGGGTCTAGAACTCGGGGCGGAGGGCCAGAGAGACGCTCGCTTCTCCTGATGCGGCAACGAGCGGTTGTGCTGGCTGAAACTGCATTGTAAATGCATCTGCTCACCCCCTGATCTGGGTGTTAGTTTAGGAAGAGGTTGAGCTCACAGGTCAGGGGGATGATGGAGATCCTTAAAGGCCTATGTAGGTTTGTGATCGAGTTGGTAATCTGTCCTGACTTCCAGCACACCTGTCAGGTTCTGGCTGGGATGCTGTAAACTCCAGGATGTCAAGGGGGTTGGATTCAGAAGAAAAGGGAACGCCCCATTACTGGCTGTAGGAACTCGTTTTTTTTCTTTTGTTTTTAAATTACAAACTCTAAAGAAGAAGGATAAGAAAGAAATACAAAAGCGGTACAGGAGGGCTGGGCGGGAGGCTTGTTCCACACCCGTGAGAGGGGCACTGCGGCTCAGAAACCGAAGTCACCTGGGACCAAGGTGCATGGTCAGGTTCAGCAGTCTCTCAGGTATCCGGAAGGCGATTACGAGTGCATGTTATTTTAGCAAATACAGCCTCCTTCTCCTCCGCCTGCCGGGTCCTCTAGTAACACAGGAGGTCTTTTCAAGGTGAAGTCTCTAGCCCTAAGCCCTATCGCGTCATGAGTGTTTCGTCTAAAAGAACGTAACATCCTAACCTGAAACCTAGGAGTAAGATCTGGACCCGAGCGTTCAGCGACAAGTGTATTCTGCAGCTGGAATGTAGCCAGTGGGATGAGATCGTTACATCCTCTCTCTCTGTCTTTCAGAAACGGGGAAGATCGACCAGGAGATCCACAAGTACAACACCCCGGGCTTCACGGGGTGCCTGTCCCGAGTGCAGTTCAACCACGTCGCCCCGCTCAAGGCGGCCCTGCGGCAGACCAACGCCTCGGCCCAGGTGCACGTCCAGGGCGCGCTGGTGGAATCCAACTGCGGGGCCTCCCCGCTCACCCTCTCGCCCATGTCGTCCGCCACCGACCCCTGGCACCTCGACCACCTGGACTCAGGTACGGTCTGCGGACCGCGGCTTCCTCGCCCGCGAAGCGGGGGTAACGGCAGCACGTGGCCGCTCATTACCCCAGAATTAGCTTCGTCAGTGACTCCAGGTGGAGGCTCACGTACCTCAGGTCGCAGGGGACAAGGAGAGAGGAGAAGAGGCTGTGAAGGCTAGAGCAGAGAGGTTGGGAGAAGAACGGAGGAGCGGTGACGTTTGCGACCCTGCGTGATCACGCCGGTGTGAGGCGGCTGTCTGTCTGTCTGTCCGCTGCAGGGTGTGAGGCAGTTGTCTGTCTGTCTGTCCACTGCAGGCCGTGAACTGCCCTGCTCGGGGATTCACGGGAGTCTGTTCTTGGTGTCCTTCCTGGGAGTGCAAGCCGCTCCGGTGGGTGGGGGGGCATGTGTATGGCAGCCTCATCTCCCAGAGGTTCCTACTTTGAGTCGGAGAATGGAAGCTCCGGAAAGATTCCTTTCTGCATCTGCCGGATGGCAAACGTCCTCAGTGTAAAATAATCTTCATACAAACTCCGGGGTTCTACGTGGGTCCCCACATCAGTGTGTGCACCCCGGGTCCTGTGAACCTGATTTATCATTCTGAGTGCTGATTCGGGGGTTCCAGTCTTTTCCAGATAATCCTCCGTGTGAGGGTAGAATAGGGATCCCACTGTCAGACAGTCGGAAACAAAACCGCACACGCAGCGGAATGCGGTTGCTCGCTGGGAATCGTGTGTTACTTGAGCGTGCGCAGTTGGTAGGACAGAGAGGGTGCAGGTGAGCGCCACCTGGTCCGGGTCTGAACAGAGGGCGTTGGGAAGAACCGCATCACTGCATCTGGTTAGAAATGCAGATTCTCAGACCCTCGCCCCAGACCCACTGACTGAGTCGGCGTCTGCCTCTCAGCAAGATTCCCAGGCTGCCGACCGTGTGCACGTTCAAGTTTGAAAACCCTAACCCAGTGCAGTGGTTCTCAGTCCCAGGTGCACTTCCCGATCACCCAGGGAGCTTCCAACATCCCGATGTCCAGCCTACACCCCTGGCCGTGAGATCCAATGCCCGGGGGTGAGATCCAGGTGTCCCTCCATGTGAAACCTCCCCAGGCATGTAGCCAAGCTTGAGACTCACCCACCAGATAAGAGGGGAGCTTACTAGCGGCCCCCCTTGGAGAGCCCTTTTAAACAAGGCGGCCAAAAGAAAAGGAAGTTCATACCCAGACTGCAACAACAGCAACAACAGGAAGATGGTTCACAAAGAGCAGTGAAGCCTTTAGGTGGTGAGGTCTCGAAGGGAAAAGCCGTGGCAGTGAGCCTGCGGAAGGTCGAGCCCCCCTGACCGTGTTCTGAGGGAGCCCATGGACACAGAGAAGGCTCTGGGCGAACTGGAGGACAGCGGTCACCCTTCCTGCAGCCGGAAAAGCGGGCGGAAGGCACGTGAGCCAGCGTCTGCAGCGCGGGCCGGACTCAGCGCATCTCACGAAAGCGTGTCGTCGTAGAAGGTGCTGCGCCCCGGGAGGAAACCTCGGTGTGAGGAGATGCCACATTATTACTCGGTCTCTCGAATTGCCCGCAAACCTAGTTTGAAAGGAGACGGGGGCGGGGGGAGGGGATGCTGCTCTACAACTGAAGCAGCACACGCCCCTGGCTGGGAAGACAGGGTGTCTCACGGCCTGGGCACTACAGGGGTGGCCTGGGCCGCCCAGAGCTCCTCGCTCCACAGCCACACGGGGCCTGCGCTCTGCAGAGACCTGGAGATTAGAATGCAAGGCGTCCACCCCTGGGCCTCGTGTTCCTTCTGACCCCTACGTTTCCTTCTTAGTTAGATGCTCTCCAATGATAACACCAGAAATGTTGTCTTGGCGAGGCTGGCTGCGTGAGATAAGACTCCTTCCCTCTCCTGCAACACAGGCCGACAGGGCTGCTCACTGCCTCTCCGACGCCTTAGCCTATTACGTTTCTTCCGTAAAATAAAAACACATTTTTCATTTTCATCAACAGCTTTATTGATTTGGATATTTTTAGGACGTCAGCTACCTCCTGCTGTTGGCTTCTAGTGGGTAGAGGCCAGGGCTGCTGCCCAACATCTTCCAGTGCATCAGACAGCCCACAGCAGAGAATTATTTGACAAAAATATCAGTAGTACAAGAAGCTTCACAAACCACTTTTGACATGTTCGATAGTCACAGCACCTTCTCCATACATGGCACAAATCTTTTTTTGTGTTTCAGTTGAGTTTTTACCTCTCTTGAAATAATGAAGCATAATACACTGAAAATATTGCATATCTTCTTCCATCTTCAATATTAAAACGGCTGCACAGAAATTCACCAATTTTGATAAGTTTTTCTAATGCACGCTGACATGACAGCTGTCCCAATGCAATCTAACAAAATTGTTCTGAGTGAAGTTCAAGATTACTAAGCACAACCAGGGCCATCTTACGGAGAAAACGTAATGGACATTTTGGCCAGCCCAGCACCACTGGCCAGGCTGTGCGCCACACAACTCCAGGGGTGACGTCTGACTCCTGCCTGCCGTGCAGCGTGCTGACTGTGACGGGGGTCACTGGCTCGCTGTGCACAGGAAGCAGACACGGCAGAGCGTGACAGTGTAAAGTCAAAGAGGACGTCTCCATTGGCTCCGACGTGCTTTAACCCCTCCCCCACCTGGCTGTTCGCCCCTCAGGAAGGAGAGAGCAGGCTTCCGTGGAGCCTTGACGGGTAATAGAATTCCCAGTAGGGTTATGAAGTTTTAGCAGTGTATTTTCTTTGCATTAGAAATGAGATCACTTGAGTGAAAATAAGTCAAGAAGTAGTCATGAGGGCTCACTTGCATGGCTATGGCAAAGAATGGGGAGGTGGTTCCCGCGTGCCTGGAGTTTGGAAAAGTCTGGGCGGTGCAGCAGCATCCTCACGGACACCGGGGCGAGCCTGGGGCGGGAGAGTGCGCCGTTGTAGGGGAAGTAGTAAACACGGTTCGGCTGGTTTGAGTACACCCGCTCTGCTCTGTTGGGAACATCCAATGGCTGTTTTTCTGCCTGCTCTCCCCCCAATAAGAGGTACAGCCTGTTTCTGAAGCACATCATTATGGTCCATTAGGGATATTTTTAGAACAATAACTACAAGGTAGAGAAAACCCAGCCCCGAGTTCTGCAGTACTGAAAGGCCACAGAGCAGCCGACAAGTGCCGTGATCCTGCCTCTCACTCATGGGCTCTGCTCTGTCTCCCTGTCCCGTTCAGGGACTCTCCTTTCCTTGGAACAGCAAGGAGTTGCCCACAGGACAACTGCAGACTGGCAATGCACCTGTTCTGTGAAAAAATGAAAACAAAACAGCCCTGGCTGCGTAGCTCAGCTGGTTAGGGCATCATCATGAGGCACCAAGACTGCGGGTTCAGTGCCTGGTCAGGGCACATGCGAGAGTCAACAAATGAGCGTGTGAATAAGTGGGACAGCAAATCTCAATCTCTCTCTCTCTCTCTCTCTCTCTCTCTCTCTCTCTCTCATCAATCAATAAATAGAAGTGTTTTTAAAAGCACCAGGAAAAATATATCCAAGGGCCTTCTGCACGAAGGCACTAAGGCCCACCTCCAGACTGTTCAGCGAGCCACTTTGCAGGGCATTCGCATTAACCCTGGGGGTGTTTTATCGCATTCATGATACTTGATACAGAACCCATCAGATCAAGGGCCACATACTAGGCCCTTTTGTAAAACAGCGTAAGATAGACAAAGCACTTGAAGATGTAAGATTTCATTTCCTAAGGAATCTTCTGGTGATACAGATTATAGCTTGTTGGTATTTTTCAGGGCTCTCTAGTGAGTAGTGCTCTCAGCACAGGTATGTGGTGGGGCACACGCCTCCACTAACTGACAGGTGCACCAGGCCCCAGAAAGGCCCCAGAGAATCGGCCCCTGCTGGGTGCTGGCAGTTTCCACTGACACCTTGACCTCTCGGGCTCCCACCCTGAAGCTACCCTGCATGTGACACTGAGGGGCTGTTGACCAAGAACTCTCAGTGGGCGGGACATGGAGAATCCAGGAAGCACTGAGCGGAGAAGACAATAGTTCACACTGGTCAGATTCTCCTCCTGCTGAGATCCAAGGCCAAGGTTGTCAGGGGGCCAGGAGGATGCAAACCCAGACTTGCCCAGTGGATTCACTCCAGGTTTGCAGAGCTGTTGAAAAGCCAGCCCTCTCCGGAATGGGGGTCTCCCGAATAAACCGGGAGCGCGGTGGGGTGTGGTGCCAGGGATCACTCGAGGCAGCAGCCGAGAGCCCCGTCAGACTCCCGAGTGTGCAGAGCGCCCCGCTCCTGCGAACTGAGAGGCTGATGAGTTTGATGCCTGCAGCCACCCCTGCCCTGCCTCTGACACTGTGATGTCTGATGACTTGATTGCTTGTCTGTGTTCCAGGTTTCCCCTCCACCATCTGAAGATAAAATATTTTTATATCTTCACACGCAAAGGAGTTGTGGGTGTGACGAACATTTAAAAACTGCATATATTTATTCCGTTCCCTTCATAATTACAAGCTGATAGTTGGTTTTCTTTACCACCTGCAAGCACTTAAAATAATCTTTCCAGCTCTTATGATTACATCTTCATTATTTCTGAGCAGATCCCTTTTTCCATCCTTGTGCTAAGACTGCAGGATTCATGCATTTAATCTCTGGTACCTAGTCTCCTTAGCCTCTCCTGTGTCCCCGGCCCTCTTGGGGGACCCACAGCGCACACCTGGTCACGTGCGAAGGACCACTATCATCCCCCCTCACCAGAGCACACTCTTCCTGCGAATGACCCGCCGTCTGCTCTTCTGCACAAGCACCAAGCACGTTTACACAGTTTAAGTTACACATGATAGCAGGGTCGCAGCTCTTCGATCTTAGTCATTTAAATTGTTCCCATTTTTGTTTCCCTTATGAATAGATTTACATACATGATGTTGAGTCAGGGAGATATATATACACACATATACACATATATATTATATATAAATACATATATAAATATATACTTATATACGTGTGTATATTTATATATATACATATATATTATATAGTTTAGATAGAGGAAGGAGAGAGAGAGAGAGGCACCGATCCGTGATTCCACCTCTCTGTGCACTCATTGGCTGATTCCCGCATGCTCCCTGACTGGGGACCAAAGCCCCAATCCTGGCGCACCGGGAGGATGCTCCAACCAGCTCAGCTACCTGGCCAGGGCCCGGGACACATTTCACAGTTTGGTGGCAATTTCGTATCACCCTCCAGTGATACAGCACCTCCAGCCTAATACATATGAGCGTCTTTTTCCCCACACCCTCACTAGATCAGCACATCATGATATTGTTTTAGATTTGCTACATTTTATTTGAAAAAAAATGATACTTCATTGTTTTATTTGGATTTTATTAATTATGAGTGAGCTTAAGTATCTTTGTACATAAGTCAGTTGTATTTATTTTCCCATTAACTGCCTGTTTATATTCTTTGGCCAAATATTTATATTCTTTCCTATTTGTTGGCTATTTACTACTTATAAGAATTCTTTATATGTTAAGTTATTATTTTACTGTGTTTGAATGGTTTCCTAGTCTGAGCTCTATTTTTTTTGAATTTACAGGATTTTTTTCCTGTAAATTTTTAAAAATTCTACATGGTGAATTTAAAACAGTTTTATGGCTTTTTGCCTTCTCCATTCAGAAATTATTTTTAAAATTTTCCACATTTTTTTCTAAGGATTTTGTTTTATTTGTAAACTTGACGTATCCACTCCACCTAAAATTTGTCTGGGAGTAAGGTAGGACTCCAACTGTATTTTCTCCATCTGGCCAGCCAGTTGTCCCGGCAGCGCCTGCCGAGGTATCATCCTTTTTTCTACGTTCATCACACTCAGAACTGCCTTGTATCGTGAGTCTGCCTCTGGCTCCCTGCTCTGCCCCGGCGATCTGGCTCTTCACAAGGTAGTGCCCAGCTGTGGCAATGGCCTGAGCCTTTGTAACAGCATTTAGTAGTTCATAAAGCTAATTTCCCTTTTATTCTCTTTTATCAGAATCCCTTTTGTCTGAACACACTTACTTTTCCTGTGATTTTAGAATTCTAATCATCTTACTAGGATTGTGTAGAGCTTTTATTGGGACTGAATTTTACGTGTAACTCAATGGCAGGATGATTGACGTCTGTATAAATGATGTTTTCCCGTCCAACAAGAGAATGAATGTCTTTCCACGTATCAGACCTTCCCTTCGCATTATACGAAATTTATATGAAGATAACTTCAAAAGTTTCCCTGATAAGTTCATCTCTAAGTTGTGGTTCTTTTTTGGCAAGGCACAAAACCCAATACCCATTTAAAGAAAAAAAAAACTCCCTGTCTTAAGGTCAATTTGGCACCTAATTACATCAGAAAAATCCCCCGGCCCCCCTCCCCCTTCTCCCCCCTGCCCTCCCCCCCACCCAGCAGTACCCAGATGAGCATTCTGTTGAATCCAGTCGGGAGAAGATGCGTGCACACAGGGCAGGGGACCTGAGAGGGGCCACCTCAGAGTCCCCCCTGCACACCTGACTTGCTCAGCGTGTACGATGATGCCTTCCGGATCCCACTTGGATAGGTCTTGTCCGGGACTGGATATTGAATACTACCCTAATGTCATTTCAGTATCAGTGGAGATGACGTGTGGTTCTTCTCCTGCGGCAGCCTAACCAGGCAGACGGCAGTAAGCGCTGTCCCAAGAGTGAGCCACGCCTCCGTCCCCAGCATTAACCACGTTGGTCACGGTGGGGCATTCTCTGAAGGTTTAACTAAAATCGTTTTACTAAAACTTCGTTTAGTTTTTTTTAAATCCATCAGCATCCTTGGGTGAGATGGGTGTGTAGCATCCTTTTACTTGTCGGGGGGAGGGCGTGTTTGGGTTTTGGACTTACGCCTAGCTTCATGACAAGGGAGCGGAAGGGACCACCAGCGGGAATGTGGGGGCCTCCAGGAGAGCAGTCCCAACGACCGGGGCGGGCGGTGGGACCTCAGTCCTACAACCGCAAGGGAGCGAGTGTGGGAGCACGTTTTTTCCTGGGGCCTCAGACACGATCTCAGCCCCACGACACACAGATTTCAGTCCCAGGGCCCCAGTCACACCACGCTGGGCTTCTCCGCTGTTCTCTGACCCGGGAATAACCCCAGTAAGTGCCGTCCAAACGTCAATGTGCCAGAAACACCCGGGGACGTCAGTGAATACAGATTCAGCAGGCCGGGGACCGGACTGGAAATTCCGCATTCCCAGCAAGCTCGCAGGTGAGGTCCACCGGCCACGCTGAGTTACAGGATGTAACGGCCCTGAGCACCACCTGTGCCGTGTAAGTCCACAGATGTCACCTCAAAACCACGGGAGCCCCCTGCTCTGTTTCCTGGGTGTGGGGGCGTGGCTCGCTCCCTTCCTTTAATGATCGTGGGTTTTATTAGATTCACTTTCTCGTCGATGGTGATTTCTCTTACTTTACAGTTTTCTAAAATGTATGCATTTATGCTAGGTTTTCAAATGTATTTCCATAGAGGTGAACAAAATCAGTTTTTGTACTAGTTGAATTTTCTTTCTCTAGAAAATTTCTTCATCTTATTTTTTTATACTATAGGTTTAGGTTTTTCTCCTTTTCTTCTTGATTAGATTTTTTTCTCAAAGAACCAGCTCTGGATTAATTTATTAGTTCTATCATTTTTCTGTTTGCATTTACCGCTTCCTTTTACTGAACTTCTTTAAGTTTGTATCTGCCGCTCTTTAACTTTGTAACTTGAATGTGTGTCTCGTTTCCATTTGGAGGGGGTGGTGTATCATCCTCTTACAGAGGGACGTGGGTCGCAGTTAACAAACCTCAGCCCCAAACTCTCCCTTCTGACCCCACCCCCAAGACTGCGCCTTCCACAGGCAATGTCCCGGCATGAATGTTTCTTACTAGGTTTTTACCTAAGGGTCCTGGAAAGACTTCAGAGGCTGCCTTCAGTTGCCGCAGCCCCCCCCACACCCCGGAAGAACAGAGCTGCCAGGCCTGTGTCTTGACAAGCGGCAGGGGCCCAGGTGAGGAAACAGGAGGTGAGCCGACCTCTCAGCGGCTCCAGGGAAGGGCGGTGGGGTCGGGTCCCTGCACGTGGTCCCCTTCTTCTTCCACGTGCTGCATCCCAGTCCGCTGCAACGCGTCAGGGGGTGCCCTCGCTCCGGGCTCTGTTCTTTCAGAGCCAGAATGGTTTAACTCCCCGAACCTCCACTGTGAATAAATTAAAAGGGTCACAAACCTCCAGCTCTGGGTCCTTGTTTCCTCCCTGTGTGGGCATCTCTTTCAGTCCCAGCTTCCCTCCACCTCTCTTCCCGCCTGTCAATAGATTCTGAGCACCAAGGAGGGTAGGGTGCTCCCCTAATCTTCTCTGTATGCTTACCACCCCACCTGGCGGGGGTCCTCAGAGAGGACCTCCCTTGGGGGATGTGCCTGGCCAGCTTTTCCGCTGTGGTCTCCATCCCCTGCGGCTGGGGAAGGGCAGGGAAACCCAGGGGTCCGTGTTGCTGCGGCAACGTCTCTGGTGATGGCAGAACCACGGACTCCAGCAAGTCCCGGTACTTGTTCCTGTCTTGTTTTCGTGCCGCAGACATGTTACGAGAGGCCGATGAAAATGCAGTAGGTTTCGGTTATCCACAGATGTGTCTGTGCACTACTATTCTTGTGCATGAAGAACACTGTCCAGGCCGGTGGGCACCACCTGCTTCGCTGACTTGCCATTCAGAAAGGCTGCCGTGGGAATCTCCGGGTGTGAGTTTTCCCAGGGAATCCCCGCCAGCTGCCGCCTGGAATGCCAGTTCCGCCTTTGCTGGCCACCAGGGCCCTTGTGTCGCTGGCTATGATTTCTAACGTTGCAGAGACATTGTTCAGACGAGGCTTAGGCCCGATGGCGTCTGCTCTTCGGAGGGAAGTCACCGCGCAAACACACGGCAGTAACAAACAGGTGGTCGCTGGAGAGCTGTGCCGATGCCCTTCTCCTGCCAGACTGTTCGGGACGGGAAGGGCCAGGCGGGTTCTCGATGCTGCTGCTGCGTTTCCGCCCGGAGGGCTCAGGGGAGAGAGTAAACTCAGCTTTGTGCTAAAGCGGGAATGTCCGTCAAGCCCGTGTGAGCGTGGGGGGCGGCGATCTGAAGCACAGAGAGCGAACTGCTCCGAGGTTGCGTCCTCTAGGGCTCGGGAGAGACGCGGAGCGGTTTTCAGCAGCGGACGTGGGAACTTTCGCCTTTTAGCAGACTCGGAGCATAGCAACAGGCACGATGGCAGCTTCAACTGTGCACGGCCTCCGTTGCTGAACGCTGTCAGGGCGTCCTTTTGTTTGGTCCACGGTGGCCCTTTATGTATGAGAGGACATGGTGAGGCCCCGCTTTACAGACGAGGAAAGTGAGACTCAGGGAAAGCGAGTGCCCGCACGCCGTCGGGGAACGTCGGAGTGGCTGCCGCGCACGGCACCCCTGCAGACCCCAGACGCTGCGCCCCCTCCCGAGACCCCTGCTGCGCAGCCAGGCCTGGGGATCAGCCGCCTGCGTCCGGCGCCTGCGCAAAGGCACGCGGAGAAGCGCGTTGCCGGGTCTACATTGCAGGAGCACCTCCCCCACCCCGCTGCAGCGCTCTCCCCACTCTTCCTTCCTCTGGATGGAAATAATCAGATTTGAATATAATATACCCAGTTCTCTGTTCTGGACTGTCTCCCGAGCTTCCGCCATCCCTTCGAATCTCAAGCAGAACTCTGAAGTCACAGGCACTTTGCACGCCTGTGGGTGAGAGTCCTGCTGCTCAGCACACGTCCCCCTTTTTTATTTTTTAATTTGTCCTTTTTCAATCCGGACTAAGTCATGTCTAGGACGGCCGGACCCGATTCGTCATTTTCCACAGTCTGTGGACATGCGCGAGAGGCGGGCCTGTGAGGGGGCCACCTGGCTCGTGTCGGAAGTGGCCCCCGGGAGGAGTTCCTTTGCAGGGAGCACTGGGAAGCTGTAGAGACCTTTTATCTCCCCGGGTTTCTTCGACAGCCGTGCGCCACTCCACCTGCCAACGAGCAAAGACTCTGTCTTTGGAGATCTGAGGTTAGTTCAGGAAGAGAACAGTTCCCCAGACAAGGGGAACGCCCGGCGTGGGGGTTGTGGCGTCCGTTTTCTGAGGTCAGCCTTCTGGGAAGACCAGACCTGTCTTGGGGTCGGAATTACACGCCTTCGCTTCTGCTAATGCAGCTGAAAGGAGGATTTCAAAGCACGAGCCCTGCTGGGCATTGATCAAAGACTTACCATATGTGCAGAATTAACTTTCACAGCACCCTGGCTCTGCTCACAGGCCGCTTTCTAATGGACCGCAGTGTGGGGCCGGGATCGGGTCAGCGGGCCAGATCTGGGTGGAGGCCACCGTGTTCTCGGAAACCCTCCTCATCTGCAGTTCTGGTTTCTGAACACTTAGGAGTGAAAGGAGTCAGGGTTCACATGCTAATGAAAGAGCAATTACAGCAGACATCCTGTGAGGTCAAAGCCGTGTGAGTATCGACAGAGCGAGTCCAGGGGGGGGCAGGAGCACAGGCACATGTCGGAACCTGAGGACACCTTCCGCAGACCGAGAGAGGGGTCACAGCAGCAAACTGAGTGTCTTCTCAAACGCATTCAGTTACTCACTGTGCTCACCTTGGAAGACATAGGCGAGGACAAAAGCAAATCAGCGATACTCACCTGCTTCCAAACCAGGCGAGCTGTGGCCCTGGAACTGACTAGAAACTCACAAAGGGGAAGTGAGGGGAGACCCTTCTTCCCTTGCCTGGCTCCTCGGATGATTAAATGGGCCTCAGGGTGCTCACAAAGGATGAAACTCATCTTTTAACCAGATTTTAGGTGATCAAAAACTCACTGTAATCAAGCTCCCAAGCCATCAGGTGTGGGAATCCGAAGCCTTTTCCGACCCTTGCCCAGGGCCTGGTGGCGGCCACCTGAGCAGACACCTGAAGGCAGTAAACAGCTCCCCGGGCTCCTGGAAACGGCCACCTCGGGAACAGCGCCAGCCCTTGACCGTGGTCTCGGAGACAACGACAGGGAATGTCTTCGAAGGCCTTCGCACAATGTCTGGTGGCTCTGACTTCTCACTGTGGTTATTTTCTCAGCCACCCTGCCCTCAGCGAGGGGGGCTGTGTCCCTGACCCAGCGGGCAGCCCGTCCCGGCCAGTGCTGCCTTGCCGTCAGGAGACCGCACGGCCACATGCTGGGCCAGCAGAGCCCCCGTGTCACAGGCTTCGTCCACGTCTCCCACTGTGACCCAGCTCTTGGTCAAGTGACGGACAGTAGCTCTGGCGGTCCCGGAGGTTGGACACTTCCTGGGTAGCCAGCCAGGCGTCGCACCCCGAGCTGCCACATCTGTCCTGTTGCACCCCCACCCGCGCAAGAACCAGTGGCCAGGAGACAAGAATATGTTTTGGTTTCGACCCAGGAAGGGCCTCCAGGCAGCTGCCCGAGACAGCTGCTTGGCACCCCCCTGGGCTGCTGCTTGGGCCGCCCTTAACACGCAGGAGCAATCACCTCCCCCCTGCACTGGAAACACTGGAGAACCGCACTCAGAAATGGAAGCCGTGTTTCTGCTGTGGCTCTCACCGCCCGAAAAAGAAACGGGGCTAAAGGGAGAGGAACTGGGGGGTGGTCGGTCAGGTAAATCGCTCAAAGCACACCCGTGACCCTGGAAGAGAAAAAAAGACAAGATTCTCAGAAGGAGTTACTTCCTTCCCCTCTTGGGCAACAAATTGGATTATAACACACTCGCCCAAGACCAGCTGGAGCCCTGGACCCCCGAGGGTCTCGGTTACAGCTCCGCGGCTCCGAGTGACCTGTGGTCAAACACCCCACTGCCGGGGAGAGACGCCGCCCGGGAGAGACGCGGGTGCCCAGGCCCCGCCCCAGACCAGCCAGTCAGAAGCTGCGGTTCAACACCACCCCAGGTGGTCTGTACGCACCTGGACATTTGAAAGCTGCCAACCCAAACACTCAGGATCAGTTTATTTGTTTCCTCCTAAAGGCAGGTGAGAACCAGGTGCGAAGAGGAGGAGGAAAGAGCCTGAAGAGCCGCCAGCCACCGGGCACAGGGGCGTCTCCCCCCCACCGCCAGCACCCTCCCTGAGCAGGAGGGGACGGCCCCTGCAGGGGGTCCTTCTGAGGACCATCTGGAAACCACATTGTCCAGCAGAAAAGGGTCCGAATGGTATTTCCCAAATGTATCCTGTCCCTCGGATTTGGGGCCCGTGCATTCCTGCGCTCCCGTTAACGCCAGCACGAATCTGTAACGCCAACACGAGTCTGTAATGCCAGCATGACTCTGTAACGCCAGGATGAATCTGTAATGCCCTGTGGTAGAGGTGAAAAGAGGACCGTGGTGGCTCCACGAGGGAAGGACACGCCACACGCAGGCCTCCCCAGCCCCTCGTTCAGGGGCCGCCTGCTCTGGACTTCCGAGGCGAGGCGAGGCTCGTCGTGGGGCCTGCAGTCAGGTGCGTGGGAAGGGCCCCGATGAGCCCCGGGACACGGCAGTGGGGGCCTCAGCACCTGCCAGCTGCGTGTCTGGGGCCTAAATGCTGCCCCGAGTCCCAGCCCCTGAGACACAGAGACAGCCGGGGGGTGACAAGCCAGCTGTGACAGTCTGTGGTCCTCAAGTGCCTGTGTCAGTATCCAACAAGAGCTTTGGCAATGGACTCCCGAACGGTCATCACTAACAGAAGAAGAAGCGATTGGCCACCGAGGAACAGGAAGACCGCCCTGTCCAACGAGAACACAGAGCCGGAGGGCTCGCCTCCTGTGTTCACGTCACAGAGTGCAAGGTCTGAGCTTCTATCAGTACATGGGCTGTTTTCTATTGAAGTGCCTGTTTACATGTACTCAGACAAGAGAATGTAACGTCAGCCTAGCCTGAGCAGCGTCGGTACACCTTTTCCCAGAAGGCCATTGAGACGACTCAGAAATTGGCTTAAAAAAACACACACACACTGGCAGGAGGGAGTCTAATAAAGCAGGTCACTCAGTCAGCGTTTTTGTGGAAAAGTTGGCACTGTGTAAACCACCCAGACACACAGCAGACGGCAAGCCCCTTTGTTCCGGTTCTCTTCGCCTCGTGACCTCTTTGGACCACCAGGATCCTCGGACACTCACGCAGGCTAACAATGGAAGGTTCTTGTTCAACTTGTCGGAAGCCAACACCTCACCATCTCTCCCCGCTTTCAAACCGGAATTCTGGCCGGCTAGTTCTCTGCGGAAACTGAGGCAAAAGGGTGCGCACATACAGATGCGAGATCGAGGCTCACGTGGGCACAGGCCAGCGTTTGTGGTTCCCTGGGCAGAACCCCGCCGCCCCCCACACACCCCTGCCTCCCAAGCACACTGGCCTGCAGCAGCCTCTCTCGACACAAAACAGGAGCCCCTTACATCTTCAGCATCTCAGTCGACAGCTCTTTGTTTTCACTCTCTTTTCAGGCAATAGCTGAATGCTTAAAGCAAATCAGTTCAGAAAAAGAATTCCCTCCCATGCCGCTCCAGTGTGGAGCGCGAGGACGCGGGGGGGGGGGGGGGGGGGGGGGGGCGGGGGGGCGGCGGAACAGAGAAGCAGGGAGGAGCCGAGGCGCAGACCCGCCGTCCAGCCCGACCCCGCCGCCGCGGAGCCGGGCGGCAGCGGTGGAAATCGAATCACAGCTAACGGCGGTTTTGTTGGCTCGTCTCAGATTGTCACTTCAGATGCCGAAGCTCAAGTGGTTTCCATGGAGATACTTTTCTCAAGGAGATGTCAGCTACTGTCTAATTTCTTTGTCCCCGGTGTATGACAACCTGAAGCTTTCAGTGCCTTTTGTTCGGGGTGGGGGGAGTGGTGTCAGACCACCTCAGTTCATTTTCACGTGTGCATCTAAACGTGTGTTTTATTTGCAATTGGTTCTAAAGTCTGCAGTTTTATGTGTTCTGAAATGTAACAAATAAGAACCACAACTACCTCATTGATATTCTGTAGTGAAAAAAAAAAAACAAGACTTTATTATTTCATCTTCTCCCTACCTGCTCAATGGCACAGGCAAGAAATTGGGGCTAAAGAATGCAAATCCCCTTTTAATATTCTGTTCTTAAAACTGCCTTAGTTCCACTTACTGTACTTAAGCACTTGCCTTGAGACATCTATTACTTTTTTCACAGTCTGTAGAGGCGATCGGAAGTCACCGTCCGACAGGAATGTTTCAAAGCCCAGCGGGGGCGCTGCGGGTCTCTCAAGTGTTTCTGGGACAGTGACCAGCCACTCTCCCTGGGCCGGCTGGGCGCCCTGAGGGGTCAGCGTCTGGAACCAGGAGTGCTGGGTTTCTGTTCTTCTGCGACGCCGGTTCAGAGTCTCAGTTTACTGCACTGGTTCCGCTGACACTGCTCTCAGTGTGGGATTAGCCTTGGCTGCAGTAAGTATCTCTTCCTGCTCAGCTTTTGCAGCCAGAGCCTTCAGTATCACTGGCCCCCTCAGAGAGCCCCCAAGCACAGAGAAACAGCGGGGCTGAGTCCGTGGGTGCACTCAGCGATGCCGACCATCAGAGACGGGTCAGCTGGGTGTTTGCAAGCGGTTCCTGGAGCCAGTTTCTCGGTTCAAGCCCTGACTGCCCCGTTACCTGTCATGGGGCCTCGGCCACGTTTTTAGCTTCCTGAGTGGGATGCATACGACACCCCCCACGGGGGGATGGAGTGAGTTAATGCATTAAAGGACCTAAAGCAGGGCCTGCCTTGCAGGGAGTGCTGTTATTATTACTTCCTAAACAGCTTGTTCCCAAAACTGAATTCCGTGTCCGCTGACTCTCTGTACCCCATGAGAGAAGGGAAACGTGTTCAGGTTGATTCCACCATGACAGCCACCTGCTCTGCTGGGGGCTCTGGGCAGTTCTGTGTGTGACTGAAGGTGTAGTCCGTGCGACTGGAGACGAGTTCCACGTAATTCCAGAACTCAGAGCTTTACTGGTTGTCACGTACAAACACGCCCCCAGCCCCGTGGCAGCCCCGGTGGTGTACGGCGCCCCACATCCGGGCAGTGGGGTTCAGGGTGGGTCACGGGCACCCCAGCCCCGGCTGTCGCGGCTGCCGGAGAAGGACACCACACTCGCCCCCGCCCAGACGGACGCTCATGTGCTTTCCCGGTGAATCCTTCCAGGAAGGAAGCAAAGGGAGGGGCAGCCGCCTTAGAGATGGAGTAAAGCAGCCATGTTTTCGACTCTTGGGTGGGGGAGGAACGTGCCTTCTTACTCGCCCCGTTCTGGTGTCTGACCATTTCATGGCATCCGTACAGTTACGGGGAACAGCTTCCCCTAGGCCTGCTCTTACAGATGTGTGGGCTGTCACTTCCTTTCTTCCCCAAAACCTGAAGACGGAGGGAGGGGAGAAGAACCATGCACCACTGCTGAGCTCTCAGACTGCCCACACACGGAGGGCAGAGGGAGGCCACTCTGTGCGTTAACCAGCAACCCTGGTCTGTGTCTGCATACCCTCCGGTCTGTGACGCGTTCGCCTTCTCTGGGTGAGGAGGGCCGTGGTGCAGTCATGGGCCCTGAAGCCTCAGCCAGGCTGTCTCATGAGCAAGTTCATGGGCGAAGGCTCTCTGATCATCCGTCCCTGCAGGCACACGTTCTGTCTGTCCTGAGCTGGGAGGGCAGGGCTGGTACAGAGGAAGCATGGACTATGGGCCAATAGCAATGACCGAGCAAACAGCCAGGGAGATGAGCAGACACGCACACGCTTCTAGGAGACGCCGGATCAGAGCCCTCTGGTGCAAGCTGGTCTTGAGACTGTTGCTGTCTAAAGTCTCGTTTGCACTACTCACTTCATGAGAACAGGGATCCCAGAACAGGGATCCCGGGGTACTGCAGCGCCACCCCAACTGCCCTGTTCTCCTAGCAGACTTGGGGGTGGGCCGGGCCAGGGAAGCTGGCCGCAGAACGGAGCGTGTGCCATGGACACGCTCTGTGGCCTGGGCGCAGGCGTGTTTCTAGGTATCCGTGTCTCTCTGTGTGCGCATTTCCAAGAGGCTCGTGGTATTCAAGAGAAAGGAGAGTTAACAATGAAATCATCTGGAAAGTCTGTATTACAGTGGCCATCACTCTGCCTGCCAGAATGAAGGTGGATTTGCCTCAAGGAAGTGAGCACTCACATGCATTCAGACAGCCAGGCCTAAGTGTAAACAAGGCCGTGACCATAGGGATGCTCGTGCGAAAACCAGAAACCTGCTCTTGCAGTTTCTGGAGGCCTTCTGCTGTACCCAAGGGCCTCCCACTGATGGTCCTCAGAGAGGAACCGAGGGCTGGTGGACACAGGAGTCATTAGCAGCCGTTCTGTATCAGAGATGCTCATCTCCTTTGTTGGGAAGAATGAGGATGCCACCTTGCTTTTCAAGGGTCGGGTCAGGGTGAGTGCAGGCAGCTGACTTCCAAAATGACGCCAGCATGCGAGACCATGGTTGGAAGGGGTCTCCATGCAAAGCTGTACACGCCTCTCACGGGACGGGGTTCCGCGGCACCAGTCACCAGACATCCGGTACGCCCTGCTCTTCGTCCACACTGTCTGTCACTGGGGCTGTGGACAAGCTGAGGCTCGGCCCCTGCCTTTAAGAGGGTGGCCGCTGCGTGGGGAGTGACAAGAATTAGGGTGACAGCCACTGAAGAGAGGGCCAGACACGCGCTGGGAGGCGGCCGAGGACGGCTTCAGGGGGAGGGGAGGTGTGATGGACAGAGGGGGGGGGCACACCAGACGGAGAGAGCTACGCGCGTGAGCAGAGGCACGTCGCCCGGAGCCCAGGGAGAGCGTGCGGCTAGAACGCTTCGCGGGGAAGGGGCTCCCTGGGGGAAGAGGTGGGGGGTCTTCCACCCAAGGGAGGCCTCACTCCATTGGCCAGAGAGTCCTGACTTCATACCAGAGCCAGCCCTGGGACGTGTTTAATGTTCTCCGCCAGCCCTTGTCACTCTCCTTGGGTCATCTCAGGCCACACCCACGCCTTCCGTGGCTGTTAGGTCGGTGACTTCAAGGGAGCCAGGGGGAGGCCTCTCAGTAGCTCTCCGAATCTGCATTTCCTGCGGTTTTGTGGATGCAGAGCCGTAAAGCAGGCTCTGGAGAAGAGACACTGTGCTGGGTTCTACCGCTCACGTGACCTGCAGCCGCAGAAAGGCAGACCGTTCCCTAGATGTGTGGTTAGCACACATCGTCACAGAGTGACCGCTGTGAATTTCCGTCCCTGTCCTTAATGCGTTTGGGAGGTCCGTATTATTTACAGGACAGGGGATTTCTGTTTTTTTCAAAAGCAACCGAGAACTGTGACCCTACTCACAAAACACCCAAATGTCTAGTAAGTGGGCCTCTCTACCCGGGTGTCCTGTGGGCACCTCAAACTCAGTGTGTCTAAATCAAAGCAAACATTTCCCCCCTAAAAGGGGCTGTTCCTCTCATGGGCCCCACCCACCCTGGCTGACGGAGGCTGGTCCCTCCACAGCCCACCCGGTGCCCCACCTATGTCACTAGACTGAGGACTGGACCAGCTAAAACCAGCGAACGACACCGGAAAGTCTCTTCCACATCCCCCAGTTAAAGACTGGGAGCAGTGTGGACAGTCGGGGATGCTGAGTTCCGCTCTCTGTCGTTGGTACCTTCCTTAGTGTCTGTGGCTCTGACCCCGTCAACAGGTTTGAGTGGTGCCAGCAGCCGAGCTAATCTGGGATATGGTGCATCTGGAAAGGAATATTCTCCTGGGCCTAAGTCAGAATTTCAAGCCCAAGAGAGAAAGGATCAAATGGCATATGCTGGTGGGATCCAGGGTCTCCCTTGGGGTGCAGTTTTTTTAGGGCACAGGAGGAGAAAGGACTCGGCCTAGTCCGTTCTGGGTAGTTTAGGTCATTATTTTGGGGTCTTTGGGGGTCTGTAGCTCCAGAAATATACCAGCCTTAGAAAACCCAAGTCCTTAGCAAGATACTCCCTAAATCCCCACACAAACCTATTTCACCAGTGTGTACGCTTATAACTATGTCAAATAACTACTTTACAGATTGTGATATTAATGGGTGCCATTCAGTAGCACTCAGTGGTTCTTGTTAGACTCAGGTAATCCACCACAGGAGACGCTGCCGCTGTTGGAAGAGTTACAGGAAAGCATAACTTCCCAAGCGGAAGCCCAGCAAATACGAAATCATCGTTGAAGTTGAACTAGCTTGTGGAGATAAATAGTAGATATTCTCCTGACCCATAGGTCAGGCTTCAGGATCTGTTTGCCTTTCACCAGCTTTAAATTTACTTTATCTGAGACAAATGTCTAAGCTCCATGCAACTGATTCCTATTTTTTATAACAGGGGAAGGAAGAGCGTATTTATTACGCCATTAACAGTCTTCTCACCGTCATGCACTATTACCCCCTTATAAAGCATTCCTGAAGCGTACAGTGTTTTATCAGAGCCATGTAAGACATTAATACCGAGAGATGATGACTTTTTAAATGAATGGTGTCCATTCTAAACGGCTCGCCTCTAGGTATAGCCAAGGCCACCGGTTGTGAGTGGGGCGAAAGGGGACAGGAGGCCGGTGCAGCCGAACCGAAGAGAATGCACGGCGATGCGAAGGCTCGTCTGTGAGTGGGACTGAGCAGGCAGCCGGGCAGTGTGAGGCTCTCTGCGGTCCCCTCGAGGGCGGTGCAGTGCGTAGGGCTCGTGCGGGGGAAGCCAGCAGGTGCGCAGGCGGGATGCTGGGTCCTTGGGAAGCAGTGACCAGAGGGTCTGTCTGAAACGGAGACCTCGTTTGGGAAAGCAGGGAGGGAAGACTCCTGCGGAGAGACAGGTGTCAGACCACTCGGGGTCAACAGGACACCTCGCCCTCCTTACCTGACTTTTCGTTTCTTCCCCTGCAGCCAGTGCTGACTTTCCGTACAACCCAGGTCAAGGCCAGGCCATACGAAATGGAGTCAACAGGAACTCGGCCATCATTGGAGGTAGGTGACGGAGAGAACAGGCTTTCAGGTGGCCCCTCCCTGTGGGAGGCGGTCGTTTTCAAGTGAATCATAGTCCAGGGGGAGAAAGCGAGTTGTCTAAGCTTTTGTGACTTGTTTGCTGTTTAAATACGGCTCCAGACTGCGAAGTGCAGACGTGGCCAAGTGGTGGCGGTCAACGTGGCCTGGCTGCTTTCTAGTGCAGACTCGTGAAAGAGTGGCAGTGGGAGCTGGCCAGCCTCTCACCTGTAAGGAGGTGGCTGAGGCCATAGCCAGGGCACTCCTGTCTTCCCACCTGTCTCTTGTGACCCCTTCTCTCTCGTCCCAGATGGTCCAGGATAGCTCACCGCGAAAATGGGAAGGGCTGTGCCGGTCCTGTTTAGGGTATCCAGTGTACCCCAGTCCTTTCTGAGCACGGCTGCTGCAGAGTACCTGGACCCCCTGGCACCGCCCCTCACATCCGGATCAGCACTGAGAACCCCGCTGCCCTCACCTCCCTCTCCCCTGGCCTCTGCCTTAGTTCACAGACCTGTTTCTGCCTCTCTGAGTGTAGCATGCCTCGATACGTCTTATGTATAAATAAGACAGCATTTATATTTATATATATATATATATAGTGGTGCTTGGTCACAATTCCAAAGCTTGGTATACTCCTTATCTCATTGTCCTTTTCTTTATTAAGATCAACTCACTGTATTTTGCGGACTATAAGATGCACCTCCCACACCAAATTTGGGAGGAATAATGGTTGCTAATGCTGCTGTTGAGTTCTGTTTACATTTACGTTGGTGAAATATTATGTTATTCATGATATTAAATATTTCACTACATTTTTTGCTCTAAATTTTTTTTCCTATTTTCCTCCTGTAAAACCTAGGCGCATCTTATGGTCCAAAAAACAGTTGTTGAAGTAGGACAGGTCAGTGATTCTGACACTCGCACGCCCCTGACCACCGCAACGGAGGTGCAGGGCGTCTTCTTCCACGAAAAGCCCTCCCTCGCCCTTCTGTGGCCCATCCTTCCCCGTGCCCCCCCGCCCCCCGCAAGGCGGCCCCTGGGTTGCTCCTGCTCGCACAGATTACTTCTGCCTCTGTCGGAGAGTCATGTGTGAGCATTGTTGCATATCGGTAATTCATTACTTTAGTTCCGAGTTGTATCCACTTCACGAATGTACCACAGTTTGTTTCATCTACTCCCCCCATCAGTAGATGTTTAGTTTGTTTCCAGATTTGGGCTATTTTGAGTAAAGCTGCTATGAATATTCTTTTATAGATCTTGTAAGAACATAAGTTTTCATTTTTCTTTGGTACGTTCTAGGAGTGCAATTGCTGTGTGTTATAGACAGTGGACATTTAACTTTATAAGAAAATGCATTTAGTTTTCCAAGATGATCGGACCATTTTACATTCCCATAATCAGTATCCAAAAGGTTAAGTTTCTCCACAATCTCTTCAGCACTTGGTATTGTCAGTTTTCTTAATTTTAGCTAGGATGTCCTGGTATCTCATTGTGGTTTCAATGTGCAACTATCTGATGACTAGTAATGATGAACATCTTTTTGTATACATACTGTCATTATAAATCTTTTGTGAAGTGTGTCTAAATTGTTCTCCATTAAAAGATTGTTGGATTGTTTGACTTCCTGCTATTGATTTGCAAGAGTTCTTTTTATATTCAGGATACAAGTTATTTGTCAGGCATATATATTGTGAATATTTTCTCCTAGTCCGTGACTTGCCTTTTCATTTTCTCAGTGGTATTTTTTGAAAAGCAGGAGATGTTAACTTTGATATATCAAAGTCCAATTTTTCTACTATTTTTATAGTTTGTTGTTTTTTAGAAAATTCTAAGAAATCTGCCTACCCAAAGGTTGTGAAGATTTTCTTCTATTTTACTATGTTTTATAGCTTTAGTTTTATTATTGAGTCCACAGTCACTTTGAGTTGATGTTTGTACATAGTGTGAGATAAAGGTCAAAGTCATCATTTTCCAAATAAATACCTAGTTAGTCCAAGACCATTTGTTGAAAAAAACAAGATAATTTCCTTGGAACTTTTGGCAAAAAATCAGTAACCAGATGGTGTGTGTCTATTTTGTGAACTCTCTATTCTGTTTGTTTGGTTTTTTTAATCTATATAACTTTCTCTAATCAGTACCATGCTTACTTAATTTCTGTATCTTTATAGTAAGTCTTGAAACAAGCCATATAAGTTCTCCAATTATTTCTTTTTTCCAAAATTATTTTGGCTATTCTAAGTCCTTTGCCATATAAAATTTATAAACAGCTTAGAAAATTTATAATCAACCTATAAATTTCTACCACAAAAATATTTGCTGTGGTTTTCATCGTGATTGCATTAGAGCTACAAAGGAACATCTTGGCAATATTGACCTTGAACATGGTACAGCCATCCATTTATTTAGGTCCTCGGTTTCTCCCAGCAAGGTCCTGTGGTTTTCAGTACACAATCTGGAGTGACTTTATTCAATTTGGTCTATTATAAATAGTATTTTTTTTTACTTTTATTTTCCTAGTCTTTCTTGTTCCTATGTAAAAATACGGTTGACTATTATGTATTGATTTTGTTTCCTGTGACTTTACTAAATTCACTATTAGTTCTGACAATGTTTTTTTTATTCCTGAGAGTTTTCTACATAGATAAGCATGTCATCTGAGAATAAAGAGAGTTTTTACTTCTTCCCAATCTGTACTCTTTTTCTTTCTTTTTCTTGTCGTATTGCACAGGCTAGGACTTCCAGCGCAATTGTGGATAAAAGTGTTGACAGCTGACATTCTTGCATTTTTCTGTATTTTAGGAAGAGTTAGCCTTTCACCATTCAGGAGGATAGTAGCTATAGGTTTCTCACAGATCCCTTTGTCAGCCTGAGATCATTCCCTCCTATGGATAGTTCTCTGAGAGGTTCGATGGTGAATGGGTGAAGTTCGTCATATGTTTCTTCTGCATCTTTGGAGATGATCATATGTTTTTATTTCTCCTTTATTTGTCTAGTGTGGTAAATTACATTGCTTTATTTTGTAATGTTAAACCCATCTTGCATTCCTAGAATTAACACCACTTTCTCGCAATATATTCCTTTTACGTATTGCTGGGTTTCATTTGCTAAAACTTCGTTAAAGAGGAACAATGCTCGACAGTTTTCTATTTTCATAATGTGTCTGGTTTTGGTGTCGGGACAACACTGGCCTCATAAAATGACTCGGGAAGGATTCCCTCCTCCTCTAGCTGAAGAAAGATGTGTTGGATTAGCATTAGTTGCTTAAGTCAAGTTCGTTAATAGTATTTTTTTTAGGCCGTCTGTATTCTTACCGATTTTCTGTTTAATTGTTCTACCAATTGCTGAGAGAAGAATGTGGAAACCTCCGAGTGTGACTGTGAATGGGTCCAATTCTCCTTCCAGTCCTGTCAGGTGTGGGAGTCGGTTTTGTGTGTTTGTGGGAGACGGCAGGTTCTGGGGGCACCGTGGTGAGGTGGGGGGGAGCAGGGGCGGGGGAGATGTGAGATTTGTTGAACCTGTCCCCTGTCCTGTCTCCCCGCCAGGCGTCATCGCTGTGGTGATCTTCACCATCCTCTGCACCTTGGTCTTCCTCATCCGGTACATGTTCCGCCACAAAGGGACCTACCACACCAACGAAGCCAAGGGGGCAGAGTCGGCGGAGAGCGCGGACGCCGCCATCATGAACAACGACCCCAACTTCACAGAGACCATTGACGAGAGCAAAAAGGAGTGGCTCATCTGAGCGGTGGCTCTCGGGCGGCGGGGGAGGGCGGGGGAGGGGAGGGGAGCCGAAGCACCCTGCTTCACACTCCTGGGCACACCCTTTCCAGCGTCGGCACAAGATGGGGGAGGCAAGCAGCAGAAAACTCTTGAGACTGATCGCCACACACAGACACACACACACACAAAAGTAATACTTTTTAATATTTCTTTATAGCTGAGTTTTCCCTTCTGTATCAAAAAAAAAAGAATACAAAAATGCTTTTAGAGTTTTAGCAACGGCTGACGTTTGTAGGTGATACCTGTTTTATTGTGTGTGTGTTTAGAGGTGTTCTGAGAACCCGCGGTAACAGGGCAAGTTTTCTACGTTTTTAGGAGCCCTCGGGAGGTGGGTGTTTTTTCCTGAGGAAAGCTGATGCACAGAGACACGGCCTCCGGCGCTCCCTTCCTTTTGCACAGAGTCGGCCGCTAGTGGGCTGCTGCGGTTACCAGCTCACGTCATCCACTGTTTTGTTTGGTGTCCTGTAAACTGGAGAGGGAAGGAAAGGGGCGAGGAGAACCTGCAGTTCACCAGTTTTCAAAGAGACCGCAGTCTCTGCCGGGTTCCCGAGAGCTCCTGCCTGCAGCAGGCGGAGGAGGAAGGTGTGTGCAGCTGTCGGGCCCGGCGCCAACGCCGACACCACGGAGAGGAGCCTGGAGTGCCAGAGCGAGCGCTTCCCTGCCGGGGGCGTCGGTTTCATCCTCCATCAAATTCTGCGGGATCGCATCGTTCCATGTTTGTGGTCTTAGACCCGTTCAGTATCTAGACCTGCCACTGGCGACCAACTGTTGTGAAAAGGATTTCTTCTCGGCTTTACCTGCAATGTACCGGGTCACCGTCCACGGGCGTGTGAGCAGCTCACGAGGGCGTTAGAGCCGGGTGTCGCGATCCGTTGGCTCTGTTTCTCTCGTGGTGGTGACAAGAGTGTCGACACTTCCTGGTGGATGCATGCAGTAGGTACTCCTCATTTTGCTTTAAGTCTCTAGTTTCTAAGTCCCTGCGACAACATCGCAGACAGTGACCGGACACAGCACGATAAGGCCAAGTCATGACTGCTATTATTATTATGTTCTCTGGAGTCATCGGGGGGAAAAAACACTGCCGTGTTCTGCGTCACCTGCTCCTGGATTGTTGCATCTGCAGTGGTCACACTGCTTTGGTGCTGCATCCTCTCTGGCAGACGCATCTGGAGCTCCAGTCCAGCAGTCACCCTGGTCACCGGCCATTGCTTCTCAGAGGACACACCTGCCTGGTCGGTCACCCCTCCATTCGATCAGGAATCTTGACCAACTTATTTCAACAAATAACTCGTTCATTTTATTTAAAAAATAACAGACAGTGTGTAAACCAATGGGACAAAGCTCCCATTGGCACATCCGAAAAATAATTTCATTTATTTAATAAAAGGTTGAATCAAAGTTATTTCTAGAATAACTACCATTTAGAGTCATCACAGTTCAGGCTCTTAGACTTAATAAATGCTTTTCAAAATTTCTTTAGGCTCCCAACATTTGAGCACCTTTTCCCTTCTCCTGCTAGGTGAGACGAGGTTAAAAAGGTATGAATGCTATTTTTCCGGTAGCCTTCCTCAGTCAGATGGAAATTCTAGTTTGCCTGGGTTGTACATACACACTTTTCAAGATGCTTGGTGTGCTGAGCTTATAGCAAGACCTCCATGTCGCGAGCAGGGAAAGTGTTACCCAGAGCTGCCAGGCATGTGGCAGAGGAACATGACGCAAGAATGTGGCACATTCTGAAGGAGGCTCTGGGCCCGTCCAAGTCAGGGCGACAGAAGCCACGGAGCCCGAACCCCCTTCCCGGTTGCTGACCTCAGGCCCTTACACGGACCCCCTTCTCTGAGAACAGTCCCAATCGCTCCTCCCCCACAGAACGCGTCACAAACGGGAAGCCGTTAACAGGAGGAAGCACCAGAGCACTGTAACCTTCCCAACGACGCTGAAAACCAAGGCTGTTGACGGAACCGAGATGACTGCCATTCGTGGTCCTTTGGTTATCACCAAACTGAAAAAGCGAATTTTGGACGTTATGTTACAGAAAGGTTTCCGACTGCGAAAAACCAGTTTTTAAAAAGGCATTACCTTTGCACTTAACAGATCACGATGGACATCGATGACTCCCTGCATCCCCTGGATGGCTCTGTCCTCTCTGCGTTGTCTCAGCACGTCCCCTTCCTCCCCCGATGGCTGGGGAATGAAAACCACCAAAACATCCTCTGATGCTAAAGTGCCCTCAGCCTTCCCTTTTCTCTCTCCTTCCCACTTCCCTGCTACAAGACGTTAAAAGTAACACCCGACACTCCTCTGACCCAATTTCCACACCCAGGGCACTGGAAAGCCTGCCGGGATCGCCGTCACTGGGGTACGCTTCGCATGCACAGAGGAGGGACAGCCTGTGCCCTCCAGGGGGTTACCCTGCGGCCAGCAGACAGGACACAGAAAGGTGGATGAAGCACTGAGTGTCAAACAAACGGTGCCGGAAATCTTGGCTTCTCTCTGGGACAGGCGGGCTTCAAGGCCATTCCTCAGGCCATTCCCCAGCCTGTCTGCGAAGGCTGCGTCCAGCATGTTCTAAGTGGTGAGTCACCTGCTGACGTCAGGAGAGGAAACTCAGCGTTTCTCCAGCTCCCTCCCTCCCTCGGAAGCGGAGGACGGTGCAGCCTGGACAGCCGGGCCCACGCTCAGGGCCCACAGCCTTGCTTTGACGGTCGCAGTCCCCGGAGTCTCGACACCCACCACCCCGTGTGTTACCAGTCAAGCACAAAAGGCCAGTGGTAGCGACATCTTTACATAATGAGAACAGACAAAAAAAATGAAAGTTTTCTGGGGCTGTTCATGCAGGAGACGTCTTCTGAGTACAAAGTAAGCACCTATGTTCTGAGAAGCCAGGAGTGAGGACTTTGAATGAATGTGAAATCGGTGCCATTGTCAGCTCTCAAGATAAGACATTCCCTGGAGCTCAAGGAAGCTCGCTCCGCTCTGCGGCTCAGCTCTTCTCTGGCCCTTCTTTGTAAGACCATGTTTCCCCTCGTGGCTGTCAACCAACCCCTCAGAAAGGCGACTCGGGCGATGTTGTTGCTAAGAGCTGGAAACAAGAGCGTGGAGTGCCTTCGTTGGGAAGTGTCCTGCTGCTCTGCACTTGACAGATGAGGAGCGGCCCTGACTAAGGGGAGCAGGGATTCAGGGGCGCGGGAGAAAGGCTTGCCGCACACCGAGGAGTCTTCATGTTACGGTGGAACCACCAGGCGCCAGTGGAGAGCGGGCACAGAGGCACCAGCTGCGCCCGGCGTGCACTTACGGGGAAGCTAACAGCCGCCAGACGTGAAAGCACAGTGTCAGGGTGGGGTCAGGGAGAAACTCAGACTCCCTTCTATAACGGGATCAGCGTTTTTCTAGTCTTCCACTTGTTCCTACAGTGTAAACGTTTGAATGGTTCCTTTTTGTCCCCACCTGCAAAGGATTAGCGCCTGATTTGAACCTCTCCAGTCCCTGTGTTCTCCTTTTCACCATCCTACCAAGCTGTTTTCAAAAACGGGCAGCAAGTTATCAAATTGAATTATTAATTTGAATTCCAGTGAGCCAGCCAGAACAGGTCGCAAACTGCCAGTCCCAGCAGGAAGTAGGTAAGAAATCGACAGGCACCATTTTTTTAATGACGTTTGGGGAGCGAGGACCCCGATAGGGTCCTAACCCCTTCTCTCTCTCCCTGCCTTGCTGTGTGACCTTCGCCAAGTCGAGGAACCCCTGTCCCCCTTTGCCCGTGTCTGAGTTACAGCTGTCTTACTTGCTTTATGCTACAGTCTTGAGGTGCGCTGCGTCTTGACTGCAGAACGCTGAGATGCAGACACAAAGGCCCGAGCCCGTGGAGCCTCACCGAAGACACACTTTCTGGCCTGCAGTTAGTTGTAAGCCACGTAGAAAGAAACCCTGTGGACGTGTCCAGGAAGGCGGAGACATGCGGGGCACTGCCGAACAACAGCTGAATTATTTACGAGGTCAGCTGCCGTCAGCACAGCAGGGCGGCCACACACACAGCCCAAGGCCAGAGAAGTCAGGCTGCACTCGTGCCTAAAGCCCTCGGGTCCCGCCCCCCCCCCCCCACGTTGAGCCTCGCAGCTTACCCCCGCCCTCCGGGTGATCGGACTGGCTGAGAAATTAGACAACACAAAAAACCAATGCGGCTTTTTGCATAGTCTGCTGGTAACGTTGGAAACCTCCGATGCCTTTCCCAGCAGTGTTTTCCGGAGACAAGCCGTATGCATGTAAAACAGGTCGTCGGTGCAATGGGAAGCCGTGTGGAAAAGCCGGTTCACTCCTGCTGAGCAAAGCCTGGCAGAAGGTGATGAGGACAGAGGGGCACCTCGGCACCAGCGTCTAACATGCGTCCCCAGGTCTGCTTTCCAGGGGAAAGCGTGCTTTCAGACCAGGCCTCTGTAGACCGTCTGCACCGTTTGTTTCCCAGCCTCGGCTTCTTTCCAGCGATTGCTGGACCACGGAGGCCACCAACACGCGGAAGCCCCTCTCAGGCAGGCCCAGAAGTAGTTCTGAGTGTCACTGACTCCGAGTTTCATTTCTTCGGGTTTTCATTCGTTCAGTGAGCGTGGTGACTACGGAGGTTTAGCGTCGTGAAAAGTCGGGCTAAATATTCCTTCTGTAAAGTCACTTAGGGTTCCGTCCCTGTGAAATACCACGGAATTTCACTCTCTAAAAGCAACAGCATGTAAACTAGAATGAACGAAGGGAATCATGTACGTATGCCTAATATTCTTTGTGAATGTCTTTCATTTAACTGAAATTATATTAGACACCAGATTGATAAATAAAAACAAATCCAAAATAGTTTTAATTATCCTAAAAGCGATTCTTTGTGTTTTGTTCAACTTCAATTCTTGGAGAAGCAACCATCAGCCTTCAGCTAAGACAGCCCCAAGCCCTGAACATGCATCTCTTGGGAATACCATCTTTCCAAAAGCTGGGGAGATGCAGCCCCTCCTCAAAGATGGGTATTACGTGGACGTAGCCACTGGGAACCTCCCTGGGCCACACATTCCCCCCCCTCCCTCGCATTGTTCTTAAAGCAGCTTGATGGGTATCGGCTTCCTGTTTGGGTTTAGTGTACACACAGCTTGGTACAACGTGGTTGGAGTTCAGCGAGGTCCAGAGGGTATTCTGAGCCTCATTTGAAATGAGGAGGCAGTACCGGCTGATGGACACGTGGATGCAGGCCGGTGGACTAGGCAGCCGGGACTCGAGCCGCGTCTGGAGGTGGGAATCTTTCTACCTGCACTTGCTGTGTGGTGAGCGCTGCCGTCCTGGCCTATTACTCCTGCTGCCTGGTCTCCCGTGACCGCTGGGAAGCCGCCTCCTTCTCATCGCTTCCCGGTGGAGCCCTTGAACGTGCCCCAGGTAGTGTGAGGTCCAGGTACAGGCCCGGCCTCTCTGTTCTTCAGCAGCCCCTGAGGCTCGTGGATAGCGAGCGCACCCCACTCCATTTGGAAGGCACTGTGCCATGGGGGTCTTGGCCACGATTCTGCTCCCAGCGGGTGCAGGGAGAAAGTCACAGAGTCCCTTGAGAACAGCAGCGAGCCCGTCTGAAAGTTCCTGACAAACCCGCGTTTGGAGGGGGAGCCCACGAGTCCGGGTGCCACGGTCCGGCAACAAGAGCGTTCGAGGCAGGAGGTGCCAACTTCCTCTCCCACGACATGGAGGCCGGTGAGTTCCAGGATGGGAGGGGCTCCATTTTGCGTAAGGGGGGGGAGGGGCAGGGGAGGGTAGAAGGGGGAGTTCCTGGGGGGTGCATTGAAGAGAACAGGTCTAATTTGACTCTTGGTTGGTGATCACATGGCTTGATAGACTTACCAGAACACAGAAAAGAGGAAATAATCGTATTATTATTTTCTGAGAAGGGGTTTGTGTCCTTCAGAGGAGCCCGCATATGAAAGCTAACTCTTTAAATCAAGTCTTGGATGAGGAGCCCTTGGCGTGGGCCCACCTTGCGTGGGTCACTCTGAAAACCCTGAATTCGGTGAAACCATGGGCTGACCCTGTGCCAGACGATCCCTGCCCGCCGGCAGCCCGCGGTTCCCCCCACGGGCAGCTGGCCGGGCCTGCCGCGGGCCACGGCCCAGAGCAGGTCACCAGGAAGAGAGCGCAAGGGCCTGTTTTCCAAGTCACTGCCTCTGCGATCTCCCATCCGTCTCCGTCTTCATCTGTCCCCCGGGCGTGTGGGGAAACAGTCCTCTCGGCTCAGGGGCAATCAACGTGTGTGCCCGGTCTCCACCGAGGGAATGCAACGGATGGCTTTGAATGTGCCCTGAATTGAAGGATGAGAACGTGAGTCATCTCTCCTAAAGACAGAAATTCGACTGATTAAAATTTAAATTAAGAGGTGACAGAGATGAAAAAGGCGGAGATGATGAAAATAATGAATTTATTTTGTGTTCACGAAGAGAAACGTGGAAGATAAAATGCTTTAGTCCAGCAGGAAGGCGATGGCTGAAATGGGACGCAAGGGAGCAAGCTTTTGAGTGACAGGAGGTACGGAGGGGGGCCCTTTGAGCCTCCTCCCTGAGCCCTGGGAGTGCGGGACCAGGAGCGGCCCCGGACGCCAGAAAGAAGGCACGTTTGGAACAAATAGAGGAAAAGCTGTCTTCTGGGGCAGCTAGTAAGAGGTACTTACTGCAAGCAAAAACAAAAACAAACAATTATCTCCCAAAAATGATGGAGACCATTTCCATAATTATCCGGCTCCATGAATTTTAAAGGGAAATCAAATTAGGGGACTCCATTTGTTGAATGAATATTCATGGAGTCCCTCCGACAACGGCGCACGGCGCTCTCGGGCCTCTCGGGATTCGCCGGAGACCCAGACGGGCACATCCCTGCTCACGTGGGGCGCAGGTTCCAGTAGGAGGAGAAAGACAGGAGGCCGACAAATGAGTAAATACGCAAGAAAACCTCCTTTCTAGGCAGGAAATTAACTGTAACTCCTTTGGGTGGGGCGCTGCGACAGCATGCGGGACCGTTACCCTCGTGGGTGGTGAGGGAAGGGGGTCGGAGACCTGGGGGATGCGAGCCTCGCCGGGATGAGAGAGGACCTCGGTCTGGACGAGGGAACAGCTCAGTGCAAAGGCCCCGAGGGAGCGGCGAGCGTGGAGTTTCAGACACTAAAGGGGGCGAGCGTGTCTGGACGCCACCAGCACGGACCTAGAGATGACGTCTTCACTGCTCACATGCCCCCATGTGTTCCGAGCAAATGCAGAGCTGGAGAAATGAAGAAAAAAAAAAAACAACTCGAAGATTTTCTTAGGTGGGGGGTGGGGGGAGACAGAGAATATGAGAGTGAGAGAAAAGTTCATTTACAAGGAGTTGGCTCGTGCAGCTGTGACTACAGCCGGCCCCAAACGCATAGGTCAGCTTCACGTCTGGAAGCTCGGGCGGGCCGCCTGTGTTACAGGCTTGAGGCAGAACGCCTCTCTTTCCCAGACTCCTCGGTGTCTGCGCTGAAGGCCGTCCACTGATCGGGTGAGGCCCACCCACACTGAGGGCGTAAACATTGATCCCACCTATAGAATAAACACCCTTCCAGCAACATCCAGACAGACTCCTGTCTGACCAAGGCCCCAGGCGCCAGAGCCCGGACAGGCGGACACAGAAAACCACCCGTCAGAGAGGGTGCCTCTCGGGCACCTCGGGGTAGAGGGCAGAAGTGTTTGGAACGCTTATGCGTTCGAGGGAAGAGGCAAATCATTTAGTCTTATTCTTCCAGGTGCGCCAACAGAGACTCTCAAGTTCAGCTAAAAGCTGCACCATCTCAAGCAGACAAGACCGGTTCCTTGATGGGATGGGAAACCTGGAAATACGCGGCAGAAGTAAGGCAGAGGTGTCAGGGCTGGTGAGTCCCCAAGGGAGGTGGGGCGAGGGGCCAGGTGCCCAGGGGGGGAGTGCCCGGCCTGTGCCCTTCTGCCGGGCCGCACGCCCTGGCCTTCACGGGGTGACGCCCACCTCCTCCTGGCCCAGCCCCTCGGGGACACTGTTGGCCCTCAGGGGACACCAGAGGTGTAGGCAGCTTCCCGGCCCTGAGGCCCCAGTCCAGAGGCTGCTGAGGGGCAAGGACGAGGGCCCCACGGCGGACTGTGGCCTGTGGGGCCCTGCTCTGGGCAGGCAGGCAGGCAGGTGTCCTCAGGCCTCAGACTGGGCCCGCTGCTCCCCTCGTCCCAGCTCGTTCTAGGGGACGGGGGCACCCAGTCCCAGAACACCCTGAGGCTCGAGGGCCCATGTGTGGGACACAGGGACCTCCAGGGCCACCAAAGGCTTCCGGGGGCACGTGGAATTTACGTCGATGCGTTGTGCCTGCCCTCACCCCGAGAAGAGATCAGAATAAGCCTTATTCTGTAGTACAGTGAGCAGGGGCGGGGACCACCCCGGATGCCACCCACGCCCCACCACAGGGAAGCAGCTCTGGCCCACAGTGGACTCCAGTCTCAACACAGGTCTGAGAGCCGAGACGGGGGTGACCTGGCCGTGTCCCCACGGACTTGGGACTCAGAAATAACGGCCTCATCTGCGATGATGCTTGTCTCCAATGCCATCTGCCATACGGGTGTATTTGTGTCCTGGGGCCGCTGTAACAAATGCCTGCCAACGTGGATGCCTTAAAGCAACAGAAATTGACCCTCTCACGGTTCTGGAGGCTGGACGCTGGAGATCCAGGGGCCAGCCGGGCCCTGCTCGCTCCCTAAAGGACGTAGCGGGAGTGTCCAACCCTTGGGCCCCATTCGGCTCAGGATGGCTGTGAACGCAGCCAACACAGATTCGTAAACTTAAACCTTTATGAGATGTTTTTGTAATTACGTGTCACAATGTAATATATGACCCAAGACGACAATTCTTCTTCCAGTGTGGCCCAGAGATGCCAGATGTCTGGGCACCACTGCTCCCGTGTGGGACCCTTGCTCCCTCATCCGGCATCTGGCAGCCCCGGGCTCTCCTTGGCTTGTGGCTGTGTCATGCAACTCCCTGCCCTTAGGTCAGTCGTCACACAGCCTTCCTCTCTGCTCTTCTCTTCTTCCTCCCAGGGACACCAGCCATGTTGGGTCAGGGACACGCCACCCCAGCGTGACCTCCTCTTACCTGGTTTCGTCTGCAGTGGCCGCCCCTTCCAGATACAGTCACAGTCACAGGTACCAGGAGTTAGAACGTCAGTGTGTCTTTTGGGGGGAACCCCATGTTACCCCCAAACCATAATCACACAGTCAGTCTGTCTCGAGTGGCATTTTCCCAGCCGACACGCGAACACAGCCCCACTGCGCACCCCTGAACAGTCCCCACGGCGCTCTGCGTGGCGTGCCCACTCCGCTCCCCCATAGTCTGCCGTTTCTCCGCTTTACTTTGCCCCTGTTACTGGACGTGGAGACCACGTCTGAGTTGTCGCTATTGCAATGTTGCTGCGAAGAGCGTACTCATAAATAGATGCTGTGTTTTTCCACCGTGACTCCGTGATGCATTCCTAGACGCAGGGTGCTTCAGCACTGGCACGTCTGTCTGTCTGCTTCGCGTTGCCAAGAGGTCCCCGCCCCCGAGATTTTAGCAGTTTACACTCCTCACAGCCTCCTCAGCTCCGAGCATTAGCATTTCTCCGTTCCTGCCAACTTACCAGTTGGAAAATGCCATCTGAATATTAACCTAATTTGCTCTCATTTGCATTTCACTGATTACTAATGAGGGTAAACAGCTTTTCAGATGGTATTAGTCCTTTCAGAACTCCCCGGGGGATGGGATCGTTTATGAGGCTCTTGATAATTTTTTTTCCAATTTGCACCAGTGCACACCCCCACCAGCAGCCTCCGAGGGCGGCCGGCTGCCGCCCAGTTTCAGAGAAGGGGTGTGTGTGAGGTGGCCTGCCTAGGGGAGACCCAGCCAGGGGGGCCCCCGGGGCTGTGCAGGGCTGGAACAGAAGGGCGTTTTCATCAGCAGGAGTGGGAGGTGTTTAAACCTGAGGGTGGAGAGGAGGTAGGCGGCGAGGCTGAACAGGACACAGAGAGATGAGGGAGGACCGGACACGAGTTCAAGTCAGCTGCCCGTCCTGTGGGCAGAAGTCATGCAGGTTCTTCAGCAAGGGGGCGATTTACAACTACTTCTTGTTTGATCAAATAATTACCTTTTCAACATGGATGGCATCGCTAAAATGTCTGTCTTGATTTTTAGGCTTTTATTGCCCACCCAGTCTCCCAGGCCCTCATCTGTTCAACTCCGTTCCACAAGCACACAGTATCTCCCGCACCCCAACACCACCTCCACGTATGCGGCTCACACACACACACATGCACACACAGCACACTAATGTATGCACACACATGTACTCACTGTGTGCACAGTGTGTGTGTTCATCTGGATGCATGCACAACACATGCATGGGCACACCGTCACACACATGCACACACATGCCCCCACCTCACACTCCTTGCCCCCCAGTGCTGCCCTCGGGCTTTCGTGCCCTGCTCCGCTCCTCCCCCTAATGAGCCCCTGTCCAGTCTTCCGGACCACAGCCCTGGGCTCCTGTCCTCAGTCTCAGTGGCCGAGCTGTACCACGCTTGTTTCCCTGTCAGTCCACCTGCTGACCAGAGACCAAACTGTTTCTCATTCGCGGTCGTCACAGGACTCTTCCCTCCCAGCCTCCCGTGGGCTGGTTCAAGGCTCCCCAGGTAAGCTCTCCCACCTGAGAGTTCCACACATACATTTGCCCAGGACTTGACCTCCACCCCTGTGCAGCTGGGGGCAGGCAGACTCCGGAGGGAGGTGCAGCCCCTGGAATCACATTCAGCGTGAGAAGCGGCTGCGGAAGGGACTCCAGCCCTAGCGCTGGTTCCTGGATTTCAGTTCCCGGCACGTCAGGCTGAGCTGCTCCACCCGCTTTGTGCTGACCTGGACCAGGAAGAGGGAGGAAATGCCCTCTTTCGGACAGCCCCTTGGGAGAAGGTCTTAGGATGCATTTATTCAAAATGCCAGGCATCCTGGCCAGTCTGTAAGTCCATCTTACATAACATCTGTGTCCCCATCTTGGATATAACACATTTCACAACTGACTCCGACCTCCTTGTTCTTTCCGTAAGACTCCTTCCATAGCTGGGGACGCCACCGTGCTTAGGACTTGGAGGTAAAGGACGTCCTTTCGTAGCCTCTCACTCATGTCAGTCCCCTGGGGTGCTGCCTGTCACCCGTGACTCTGTAATGCGGCTCCCTAACACGGCCCTGCCAAAAGCACAGGCACAGGCAGAGTTCATTCTACTGCCTGCCCATCCCAGGAGCGCAGTGGGCCTTGCCGCAGCTTCCCTCTGGCTACAGGGAAAGTTCCAGACAAGAACACGTGCTTCTGATCCTACTCGCTTGGACCCCTCATCAAGTCTGTCCTTCAAAGCCAAAAGGAAGAAACTCTGAACAGCAACCACAGTGGAAAAGTCAGGATCGTGGCTACAGGGTGTGTGGTTTCCATTCTTCTTCTCAAGCACCCTGGGGCAAGGGGGATGCTGGAGCCTGATGGGGTAGCAGGTAGGGTGACTTCCAGCAAACGGGCCAGCTTGCTCTGTGGTTTTAAAAGCCTTGATTAAACAAGTAAGAGTCTGGGGAGCACTCTTCATGCAGCGTCTACCTCCATGCCATTCAGGCTAAGATGCTTCGGTCGATTCTGCAAACGTTCACTGACTACCAGCGACGTGCCCAGCTGGAGGTACAAATGGATGATACAGCCTTCTCTCTGAAACGCCCCCTGTCAGGCAGACGGGACGTGCACACAGGTGACTGACCCTCGGGAGTCTGTAGTAGGTGCTGACTTAAAGGTTCGGGTAGAGATGCAGTGAGAAAAGAGAACAGGGTAATCAGAGAAGCAGGGCAGTTTAGGAAGAACGAATTTCAGCCAGGAGCTGGCTGCCTGACTCGACCCTTTGCCTGGTTTGGCTCGCTCCCACCAAATCCTCAGCCCCTCCCCTGAAACGTGAACTTGACAAACACTAATCTCTTGATTGCATTGTTCTTGAAAGGACTTTGAAAACAATGTAGGTACCCTTCCTGGCATAGTGCCCGGCACATAGGAAGTACTAAGTAACTGTTAGTTATTGTCAGGGCAGTATACATTTTTTAATTATTATAATGTCAACTTTCCATGACCACTGAACAGTTATTTAATTTTTTTCCTTCATCATGGCCGCACCTTGAAAACGTGATGCGAAGTGAGATGAGGCAGACACAAAAGAACAAAGGTTGTACGATTCCCTCATGTGAACAATCTAGAAGGGGCAAAAGCACAGACACAGAAAGTAAAACAGAGCTCACCGGAGACTGGGTCCGGGCGGGAAGGCAGGATTGCTTGGGGCATCTAACCCATTTTAACCGGGGCCACATCAGCCTCGGGGTTGCCTTCAAAAGGCCGAATGTAACTTTAGGACTGTGTACATGTAACTACTCCTTACCTAGGGGCAAGGAGCTCGGTGCTGCCGCCGGGTAGAAACAAGGTGCCGGGCCGGATTCGGCCCACAGGCTGTGTGTCTGCCACGTGTGGAAAGGGTGCAGCGTTCCTGCTTCAGGCGGTTGGGTTTTGAACATGGTGGTGACGGCCGTGCAACAGTGTAAATGTTCCTCAGGGCACCGAACTGTACACTCGACAATGCTAATTTTGCTAAGCGAAATAATGCAGGCAGAGAAAGACAAATACCATACGCTTTCACTTTTATGTGGAGTCTGAAGAACAAAATAATTGAACAAAACAGACACAGACGCATAGATACAGAGAACAAACCTAGGACTGCGGGGCGGGGTCGGGTGAGAGAGGGGGAGGGACTGAGAACTGCAAACTGCCGGTTACAGAAACAGCCACTGGGGACGGGGACCGGACGCCAAGTACCACACAGGGAACGTAGTAATATTGTAACAACCACAGATGCTGCCAGCCGGGAACTGGACTTCACAGGGGGACCACTTCGAAGGAATATAAACATCTAATCGCTGTGCTGTGTGCCTGAAACGAATATAGTATTGCATGTCCATTGTAATTGAAAAAATTTAAATTTTTTAAAAACGGCTAAAATGGCGAATATTTATGTAGTATTTTTTATCACAATACAAGATTTCCTTATGGCTCTCCATCCTGGAGGAGCAACACGGGCTAGTAGTTTTTGTCTAGAGAAACTCCTCAGAGAGAATCGAGGTTCTCAGGCCCCAGACATCGGGCACGAGGCCCCGCTGGGCCCAGCCTCTTCGCCGCCCTCCCCGGAGTCCCACGCAGATGAGTGCAAACGCTCGCACCTGCGAGGCCGCTGCCCGGAGAGGCCGCAGGTGTGCAGAGCCCCACATGCGTGCTCACACGCGGGCCTCGTCCACGTGGACACGCGGGCCTCGTCCACGTGGACACGCGGCGCTTGGCAGCGGGGGCGAGGCCACCCTCCCCGCACTTCCGGGAGAGACGGTCACGACCCAGGCTGGGGTCTCCGCGGCCGAGGGGACTCCCGGCCCCGTCCGCCCAGGAGCGCGGCTCCCGTCTGGAAGGTGAGCACCTGTCCCCTGAGCCCGAACCCGCCGCGCCCTCTCCCGGAGCGCGTGCTCAGGCGCACGGTAGCCGGGCCAACAGGACAGCGGTCAGAGGAGGCGGGCTTGTTAGCGTTACTCTCTCCGCTTCTGTTTTTCTTGGGAGGCTAAAGGGGCAGGGTGGTCTCCCACCTGTCTCTGAGACATGCAGGGAGACGCTGGAGGGGTGTCGATTCGGTTGGTAATACCCAGGTGTTGTGAGAAACGACCTCTGGAGGATCAGAAAGTCCCCAGGTGCCTGGGTCCCCAACGCCCCCGCACATGCTGCCCCTCGGAAGCCCTGTGGCCTCCGGTGGCCCTGGGACCCCAGCTCCCCTTCTGGAGCATGCCCCTCCTATTGCTTCCTCCAGCCCTGCAGGGAAATTCTGTGAAACGAGAACCCAGCAGGACGAGGCGTGATTATGCATTCGTGACAAAGTGTCAGTTCACATGGGTGTGTCACTCAAAGCTGCCTGGTCCCAAATCACTCGCTCCAGGCAGGTGTGTGGTGACATCAGGTACCTGCAGGTACCTCGCTTCTTTGTGCCGCCCGCCCCACCCCCCATCCTGGCTACGGAGCTCAGGTGCTCTCTGAGACCCAATTATGGCCCAAGATTGCTCCACTTTCTTCTTGTCAAAATGCTGTTGAAAACAGTGTGTATGAAGAGAGAACTTCAGAACTTCCTCTTGATGGACTAGCAATGGGCAACTTTGGTTTCGCTGCCTTCTGCCCTGGGCCTCAGACCTGGCGTGTGTGCTGTCTCAAACACGTCTGAAGGCCTCCTGGGACGCCTCCCCCCCCCCCCCAAGGAAGGTCTAACTCCGGACTCGCTGTCCTTTGGACGCTGGGACCCTGCTAAGGGAAGGTCGGGGTGCGTCGCCTGGGGAGGGGAGATTGAGTGTCACACACAAACTGGAAAAATGTCTTTGGAACGGAAGAGTCGGTCTCCCCAAAGTCCCCAGCAGGCCAGGTAGTGAGGGGAAGGAGCTAACCCTTGACCCCCTGGTGGGCACGCAGGGAGTCCTGTGACATTGTGACTCGTAAGGAACATGTGTCTGCCCGGTTATAACAGTGGTCTCTAGTACTCAGTTCCTGCAATCAGTTCAGGGCCATACAGGTGAAGTGGGTGTCCTTTTGTGTGTGTTGTGTTATTTAAGTGTAGTTGGTATACAATTTTATATTGGTTATATTGGTTTCAGGTGTACAGTATGGTGACTTGACATTTGTACACCTTACGATGTGATCGCGCCACTCATTCTGATAACCGTCTGTCGCTGTGTAAACTGATCACAATATCATTGGCCGTTTTCCTCTTCACCTCTCTCACCCATCCCACCACCCCCTCCCTACCAGCAACCATCCCTTTGGTCTCTGTTTCTGTGAGTCTGTTTTTGGTTTGGTTTTCCGTTTTGCTTTTTTAGATTCTACATGTAAGTGAAACCATATGGTAGCTGTCTTTCTCTGTCTGAGTTGTTTCACTTAGTGTAGTACCCTCCAGGTCCATCCAGGTCACAAATGACAGGATTTCATTTCTTTTCATTGCTGTGTAATATTCCATTGTATTGGGTTGGCCAAAAAGTCTGTTACGTTTTTCCCATACTGATGGCTCTAGCAGTGCTTAGCTTCTTTAACTTCATTCAAAACAATTATCATAGATTGTACTAGGGACAGGTGTCATATCAACGTACATTTAAAAAAAACTTATCAAAATTGGTGAATTTTTGTGCAGTCATTTTAATAGCGAAGATAGAAGAAGACATGCAACATTTTGGGCATATTATGCTTTATTATTTCAAGAAAGGTAAAAACTCAACTGCAACAAAAAAGATTGGTGCAGTGTATAGAGAAGGTGCTATGACTGATCAAATGTGTCAAAAGTGGTATGTGAAGTTTCTGGTACTGTTGACAATTTGGACAAATAATTCTTTGCTGTGGGCTGTCTTATGCACTGGAAGATGTTTAGCAGCACCCCTGGCCTCTCCCCCACTAGAAGCCAATAGCAGGAGACAGCTCACATACTCAAAATATCCAAATCAATAAAGTTATTGGTGAAAATGAAAAACGTGTCTTTTGTTTTATGGGGGGGAAAGTAACAGGACATTTTGGCCAATGCAATATAAATGCACCACCTCTCCTTTACTCACTCACCTGTCCATGGACACTTGGGTTGCTTCTGTAACTTGTAAATAATGCTGCAGTGAACCAAGGGATGTGCATATCTTTCAAGTTAGTGTTTTCACTTTCTTTGGATAAATACTCAGAAGCGGGATTGCTGAGTCATACGGCATATCTATTTTTAATGTTTAGAGGAACCTCTGTACTGTTTGCCTTAGGAGCTGCACCAGTTGACTGCATCCCACCCACAGCACGAGGGTTCTCTTTCCTCCGTCTCCTCATCAACACTTGTTTATTGACTTGTTGATAAGAACCGTTCTGATTGGTTCTAGGTGGTAGCTCATTGTGGCTCTGATTTGCATGTCCCTCACAGTAAGTGATGTTGAACATCCTTTCCTACATCTGTCGGCCATCTGTATGTCCTTTTTGGAGAAATGTCTGTCCTTCTATGTCCTCTGCCCCGGAGTGGGCATTCATAACAAGCTGGTTATTCATAACAAGCCCTTTCCACCACCTCTGGGTTCATGCGAATAAGATGACTTTGGAGAAGCCCCTGAGGATGGGGGCTGGTTGCCAGGGGAACCACCCAAAAGATGGAAGGCTGGAACTTTTAGTCCCACCCCCTGATCTCCAGGGAGAGGAGAGGGGCTGAGGGCTGACTCAGTGATGTCATCGGTGTGCCTGTGGAACGAAGCCTCCATAAAACCCAAAGGGCAGGGTTCAAGAGCGTCCAGGTCGGTGAACACGTGGAGATTCCGGAGAGCGGTGAGCTGGGAGAGGCTGTGGACTCTCCAAGTCCCATCCCGCACACCTGGCCCTGTGCACCTTGCATCTGTTCCTCAGTTAGACCCTTTTATAGTAAACTCAGTGATCCAGCAAGTCACATTTCTCTGAGTTCTGTGAGCCGCTCCAGAACATCGGTCAAACTCAAGACGGGGGTCACTGGGACTCTCAGCCTACAGCCGGTGGGTCAGAAGCACAGGTGACACCCTGGACTGGTGACTGGCACGGTGTGAGAATAAACTGTTCACCTGTGAGGTCGGGTGCTGGCTCCAGGTAGGCAGTATCGGAACTGGGTTGAACCGCAGAACACCCAGCTGGTGTCTGAGAACCGCCTGTTGGGACTGAGTCCCCAACCAGAGAGCACGTTCAGTGGAGTTACCGAGCAGAATGTGAGCCGACTTCAGGCTTTCTTGGGAAACTGGTCCTGGTAATTTGGGCAAATGACTCGGCATCTAGGGGACAGCAAACACATTTCTGAAAATTAACTGAAAACCATCAGCAAGCCCTCCCCTTGTGTTGTAAACCCCATCACGTGCCCTGCTGGGGGAGCACCCCCGTGCAGCCACTATGCAAGCAAACAGAACTAGAGCTTCTCCCGGGCGTTTCCCCGTGTGGCTTCCACCCCGCGAACTGAGGAATCTCCCTGGCTCTCCGTAGAAATGCCCAGGGGAGTGCTCTGGGCACTGTGTGTACCCTCTGCCAGGGACTCGCCACCTGCTGGGTCGGAAGCTGTGCTCTCCTGCACCCCCTGCCGCGTCCACAGGGGGCGTGTGGGCGGGGCCCCGTGCAGCTCCCCTGGGGCCACTGGCCGTGCCCAGAAGACCGTACACGGGCACCGGGCGGCCTTTCCCAAGGAAGGGTCTCTGCAGGAGCTGTCAGGACAGGACTTAAACCAAGGCCCTCGTTTGTCATTTTTGACCTTCGATGACCTTGAGTACTCAACCTGCCCTTCCCCCCTGAACCTCTGCCATCCTTTCCTCCACCCTCATTTCCCCGCACCATTATCTGGGCGCGCTGCCCGGCACAGTTGCATGTTCAGTCCTACGTATGGAGACTAATCACTTAAAGAGAATATTCATCGCCAGTGTATACATCCCTATTAAAATGTACATGATTATAAATTTTAGTTCCCTCCTCCTCAACAGCTGTCGCCTCCGGGATGCTTTTTAAGACTTATTTGCAGTCCTACCTCTTTTTCTTCCCTTGGCCCAAACCCTTACCAGTGAGCAGCCACAGGGGCGGTGCCGGTCGATCGCCCTTGGTCGATCAGATGAGCACCCACTCTTGCACTTCTCGGGGGGCCACCGAGCACATCAGACGCTGTGGGAAAGGAGTCCCCGCCGGCTTTGCGGCCTCCGCGCTGTATCCATCCGCGGGCCCTGCGCAGTGCGGCAGCGGAAGCACGGGCGGGCCGCTCACATGGCGGCACATGTCTGTCGTGGTCCTAGAGGCTGCAGGTGCTCACCTGACCAAGGTGTGGGCGGGCTGCTCGCTTCTGAGGCCTCTCTCTCCGCCTTGCGGACGGCTGCCTGCTCCCTGTGTCCTCACAGGGCCGCCTCTCTGTGCACACCTGCGTCTCAGTCTCACCTTCTCGCGAGGGCTCCCACGCCGACGACCTCATTTTCACTCGGTCACCTCTCGAAAGGCCCTCGCTCCAGGTAGGGCCCCATGGTGGGGAACGGGAGGTTAGGACGTCGGCATACGGGTTTGGTTGGGGGGGGGGGGGGTCACAGTTCGGTCCATAGGCCCACCGTATACAGAGAAAATGCACCTTTAAAACACCTTCTCTCCAAGCAGCTACTCCAGGGCAAGCCCCAGGGCCAGGGCTACGGGGCACTCACTAGAACCCACACAAAGAGCGGGTCCCCGTGGGTGCTCACACATCCCCAAGGGTTAGAAGCAACAAGAACACTCCTGGCCAGTGTGGCTCAGCTGGCTGGAGCGTCGTCCTGTAAGCCAGAAGGTCACGGTTCGGCCCTAGGTCAGGGTATGTACCTAGGTCCCAGTCAGACTGCATACAGGAGGCCACCAGTCCATGTTTCTCTCTCGACCTGATGTTTCTCCCTCCCTCACTCTCTCTTAAAACACATACATACACACACAATGAAAAAAAGGTCCTCAGATGATTTTTTTTAAAAAGCAACAAGAGCCCTGGCTGGCGTAGCTCAGTGGATTGAGCGGGGGCTGTGAACCAAAGCATCGCAGGTTCGATTCCCAGTCAGGGCACATGCCTGGGTTGCAGGCCATGGCCCCCAGCAACTGCACATTGATGTTTCTCTCTCTCTCTCTCTTTCTCCCTCCCTTCCCTCTCTAAAAATAAATAAATAAAAATCTTTTTAAAAAAAGCAACAAGAACACCCAGCCCGTGTCTGGGCAGGCGCACACCTGAAGGCAGCAGACCCCTGGGGAAGGGGGGAGGGTGGGGAGGGCAGGAGGGGGAATAGGCAGCTGAGGATATGGAAACAACTGGGACAATTTTGCCCCTAGGGGTCATTTGTCACTGGCTAGAGACGTGTTAACTGAATTGTCACCAGTGGGGGAGAGGCTGCTCCCGATATCAGGGCGTAGAGACCAGGGGTGCTGCCAACCCCCCAACAGTGCACAGGACAGCCCCCAGCAAAGGCTCACCCGGCTGATGTCAACTGTGCTGCCTGCGGTGGGGAAACCCCAGCCAACAGTGACGGCCAAACAGAGCTCAGTGATTGGGTCGTGTGCCTGAGATCCCAGCCCAACCGGAGGGAGAACAGGGATCTCCCGTCAAGGAAAGACCGAGGGGCTAAGCCCAGTGCACTCAGGACAGCTGTGACCAGCTGCGCATTTGACTGTTCTGCAAATTCGGCCAACAAGTCTATCGATGGACTGATCGCATTATTCTCTGGCAACTTCTCTGTTTTTTAAATTCCAAGTTTGATTTACAAGTGAAGGAGCATGTCATAGACCTGGGAGGTGACTTTAAACTTCAGATTCATCGTTTTCTTAGTAGTGTGTCTTCAGACCGTGACTCAAACTGTCCACGCCTCGGTTTCCTCTCCCAGGAGCTGGAGAGCATCACACTCGCCTTTATAGAGTTGCTGTGAATCAGAGGAAGCAGTAAGTGAAAAGAATCTCGGATGTGATAGGCACTGAATTAATGAGAACTACTTCTAGAATTATTCTGTGAGGAACTGGCCCAGTGAAACCATTGGTCTCCAGAGTTCTGCCAACCAGCTGGTTATTAGAGCAGTGGCCAGGCAGGGGAGGGCTGCCCCTGAGGAGGTGCATGAACTTCACTTTACCGAGGAGAGTGGCACCCCCAAAATCTAATATCTTATCCCTCAGATTCCTGGTAGAAAAGACAATGAAACATGGACACAAGCAGGCCCAGCTGACCTTGCCTTCCCAGGCACCTGGAGGTGCCAGGCCCAGCTGACCTTGCCTTCCCAGGCACCTGGAGGTGCCAGGCCCAGCTGACCTTGCCTTCCCAGGCACCTGGAGGTGCCAGGCCCAGCTGACCTTGCCTTCCCTGGCACCTGGAGGTGCCAGGACAGCTGACTCAGAAGAGACTAGACTTTGGGTTCTTAAAAGCAGAATTAAACACAACAGTTAAACTTTGTCTCGTCCAGGTAGGGCAGCAAATTCAAAGTTTTTCTGGTCACAGAGATTGAGAAACTTCACGTGCAAAGGCTCTGTGGTCAGCCCTCTTGACGGAGCGAAACGATCCCACGCGCCTCTGGCTCTGTCCCCGTGTGTGAAGCCGAAGTGGTCTGGCTGAGAGTGGCAGAACTGCGTGTGCAGCCACGTCCCCCACGGGGCTCGCCTGTCCCACACGCTCAGCCTGGCCTCCTTCCCCCTCGAGCCTCCCCCCTCCCTGGGGCGGGGCTCGTCCAACCTGCAGCCAACTCAGCGCCCTCAGGCGCGTAGACGGGGAGACAGCCCTTCCCTTCTCTCCGAAGCTTCCTAACACTTCCCAAGCCAACCGCAGTCTTGTGGCACGTGGCTGTGCAGGCAGATGACATCTCTGGAGTTCACACACTCTGAAGGGATTCCAGATGACACATGCAGCCCCAGGGAAGTGCCAGTGTTCATAGTTAATATTATTTGAATAGCTGCTGTTCGTCTTACTTAGCATGGCAGGCACCGGTGGACGGCAGGTGGGCGGCGTGTCTCCTGGGTGATTGTCAGGGACGCGGCTGGTAGAGAATGCCTGACCAGCAAGATGTTCAATAATTCAGACGTGGGAGTCGGGTTTGCTCTGCGACGTTACATTAAAGTCGTTCGACGTGACTCAGGGAGACCCCAAAACACAGGGCGCACAGAATCCCCTTCATCCAAAGGTGCCTTATCAATCTTTGAACAGGTCATCCCTTGGGGAAGGGACACCCTTTTCTGGGACAGGGATTGTGAGGACACGCTGGCTGCCTTGAGAGTTCAGCCACTCTGAGTAGTCAATTGCAGCGATACTCCTTGATTAATTCATCCCTTTGACGTAGACGTTACTGGAATGATGTTCAAGTGGCAGATGAGAGAACTGAAACCATAGCAACGTGGTTCTGTTTAGGCTCTTTTCTGACCATGTGATTAATTTTGAGTTAGGTTCCATTTCTAACGGCATGTTCTCACCTGTCTTACGGCTCCAGGACACACGTTTCTGTTCATGTAGTGAGACATCTCCACGCGGAGGGACTAGGGCACACGCACACGACGGAAGGGTGGACTTCCGAGTGGGAAGAAGGGGACAGAAGTCAAATGACAGTACTGGGCACTCTGGGATTCCTGCTCACACGGCCCTAAGCCATGGACAGCGCTAGAACGTGATGCAGTCTGGGCTGTGGGTGCACAAGCCCCTCCCCACCCCCAGGGCCTGGACTCCTCACAGCAGGAGGGGCCAGCACAGACCTCCAAGGACTCTAAATTATATCCAAATGTGAACCTGCCATTTTGGGTCATTGTGAAGGTGTGTTTGTCAAAGTCGAAGGCTCGCACCTATTTGCAGGACCTGCTTACCTGATGTGTGACTTTTAAATGTTTAGGTACATGATTACTTTTGCCCTGGGCCCAACAAACCAAAAAAAGCCTGATGCTCCTATTCAAAAACATAATCAGGATTGTAAACAAAGTCATATGCATGAAAAATGATATTTAAAGTGTATTTTATAAGAGCAAAAAAGAGACATCTTCAAAGTCTAATATTAAATCACATATGAACTAAATTATATTTTGCTCCTGGTGTAGGATCACTCCAAGATTTTAGGCTCGCATGACTGGAAATGGAGGAAGGTGATTGAAGTTGTGAGGTTAGAGCTCCACATAGACATGTTATGTTCTAGATGCCTAGAAGATATCAAATATAATCCTGGCTGGTATGGCTCAGTGGTTTGAGTGCTGGCCTATAAACCAAAGGGTTGCTGGTTTGATCCCTACTCAGGGCACATGCCTGGGTTTCGGACCACACCCCCAGCTGGGGGCGTCCAAGAGGCAAACTATCAATGTTTTTCTCCCTCTTTCCCTCTCTCCTTTTCCTTCTCTCTAAAAAAGTAAATAAATAAAATCTTTTTTAAAAAACAAGATATCAAAGATAGCCCTGGCCAGGTGGCTTGGTTCGTTGGAGCATCATCCCTTACACCAAAAGGTAGTGGGTTTGACCCCTAGTTAGGACACATGCCTAGGCTGTGGGTTCAGTCCCTGGGCAGGGCATGTACATGAGGTAACCAAGTGATATTTCTCTCTCTCCCTCTCTCTCTCTTCAGTAAACATCCGTGGGTGAGAATTTTAAAAAGATATCAAATATACAGGTGGTTAAGTGGTTGTTAGACAAACTAGAAACACAGGGCTAGAGAAATAATTTGAGGTGCATGTATAGAGAATTATCACATATGTAATCATATTGATATGATTAGCTCCATATACAGAACCATATATAATCATCTAGACAGCAGTACTAAGCCTGAAAACGATGCTACATCAGAAAACCTGATAAAGTATAGGTGTTAGGGGCCGAAGGCTTCCTGACTGTTACGCTGAGGCCCTGTGAGGTCATGGAGAGATCACTGGTCTCTGCCCCGGGTCCTGGCACCGAGCTCCTGAACCCCTCGGCATGGCCCGGGGCGACGGGACTATGGGCTCCTGCATAGCTTCAGGGAGGGGCTCGTCACCCGAAGGACCGGCCACGATTAGAAGTTTGGAGCTTCCAGGCTCCCCGTCCAGGAAGAGGACAGGGGCTGAAGACTGACTAACGGCCTGCGGGATAAAGTCTCCATCCAAATCCCAAATGCACAGGGCAGGTTGCCAGAGCTTTTGGCCTGGTGCTGTGCCCCCACGCCACCAGGACAGAAGCCCCTGCCCTTCGGGACCCTTCCCAACCTTGCCATGCTTATCTCTTTCTCTAGCTCATCATCTGCATCTTTTATATGTACCAAACCAGTTAGCATAAGGAAGGCCTTCCCTGAGTTCTATGAGCTGTTCCAGCAGATGTCCAAATTCGAGCAGGGGGTCATGGAAGCTCTGATTTGTAGCTGCGTTGGACAGAAGTTGTGGGTACTTCCTGTTGGCATGCGAAGTGGGGGCAGTCTCGTGGGACTGAGCCCTTCACCGGCGGGGTCTGCGCTGGCCCGGGTTAGACTCACACACCTGTCGTCGAAACTGGCGTGTGAGCGAAGGAGATGTGGTGTGCTCTTCCCAGACGGGCCTCTGCTTCCCTGGTCCTGGGGGTCTGCAAGCTGCAGGGGGGGGCCACAGGAAGGATCTTCATATATCCATGGCCCCCAGCAACTGCACATTGATCTCTCTCTCTCTCTCCCTCTCCCCCCTTCCCTCTCTAAATAAATAAATAAATAAAATCTAAAAAAAAAAAAAAAGAATAGGAAAGTTAAGACCAAAGAGAAAACTTTCCACCTGTCCACCGACTGGTAGAAGGCTGTTGTTCCCTTGTGAGAATTCTGATTTTGCATTAAATCTATCATCAGATTCAGAAAGACAGGAAAACTCCATGGCTACCATAGGGGAAAGGTTCACCAAAAAATGGGGGTCTGACGTCATTCCTGTTTTTTTTTCCTATCTTAATAAACAACTGTAATGTTTTCCAGGATGGGAAATTTCCACACCCTGGAGCATGAAAACATTTTCATGCTTCCCTATGAGTCCAAAATGAAAATAATACTAAACCGCCAACTTTTTATGTTGCAAATGGACACGAAGCGTAGAGAAGCGCTGAACTTGAAGAGAACAACTCCCTAGCTTTTCCCGGTCCTGGTTGTTAACCGGCCTTGGTTACTGCTGGCCCTGCCGTGGCCGCATCGGCCACCCAAACGCGTGGCTAGTGAGCGCGTTGTGATCCGGCAGCGTTCGGGGGACGCACTGATACAAAGCACCCGCCCAGCGACAACCGCTAGCACTTAAAAATTCATAAAAGTGAAGAGTTGGAAACACACATTAGATTTATCTAATCCAAACTCACATCATCCAAAAACAAAAATTACACTTTAACATTCACAGGACCGAATTTCACACACATCAGCTTCTGCTCAGCCCCTCCCTGCTGGGCGGCCCGCCCGCGGTCAGTCTGCGGCCTTTGCCCCGGCGTTGGTTTGCCGCCTGCACCCGCTGAGAGCGCCAGTGCGCGCAGACCCTGTCCCCGGCCTGCGGTCCGGTTGGCCCCTGCTCCGTGCCAGGGGGAGTCTGCGGGTTGCATGGGCGGCTATTCCTGTAAGAAATCTCTCTCACGGGGTAGATGGCACTGCTTGCTCACCACACTGGGTCCGAGACTCTGTCTCCTGCGGCCAAAAGAACCCTAGGCAGAATAGGTGGGCATTTGAATTCCATTAAACAGATGAGGAGCTGAGGCTCAGAGAGGTTAAGTTACTTCCCCAAAAAGCACAGCAGCAGGGTCAGCTCTTGCCCCCAGCTCCACCCCCATACAGGCACTGCCATCCATTCTTCTACCCACCCCACCCCACCCCCCGAGTCTCAGCTGATGCTTAAACCTCCTGCATATAGGTTCAGCTCACGTTTTATGTATTAAAACCCCAAAGACGCCTGAGACTGGGGGGAGGCAATGAGGGAGATGTAAGAAAGCTGTGGTTCTTGTCGTAATCGAATCATTCTTTCCCACGCTTACCTGGCCGCTGTCTCAAGGTGCGGTTCAGTGGCCACCTGTTAACTAGGCAGGCAGACGAGAAGCAGGGGAGTCTCCAGCTGCTGTCTGGAGTGTGGGCTCGGGATCACGGCAAGGGCAGCCACGGTGTCTTCCACATCTGCTGTCCATCCCTGGCTTGAGAGACCTGGTCCCTCAGCCCAGCTGGAAGCATGGCTTCCTCCGGGGCTCCAGGGTGTCAGAGGGGGCCGGGACCTGGTCCAAGGCCATCGTTTCGCAGCTCATCACTCTGAGCGACCAGAGCCAGGGTATTTCTTGGAGCAATCTCCTGGGTACGGCCTGGACTTCTTCCTGACCTACAATTCTTGCACAGAAATGCGCTTTGCTTAGGCATGGAGATCCCTGCGTGGGTCTGAACTGTGCTCACCCCTGGACCCCAGCATGTCTGGGGGACCACAGGCCAGGACCTCTAGGACCTTATTGCATGCGGAACCCCTTTGGCTCCTGGGAATAAGCCACCCTCAAAGGGGACCGGCCAGTGGCACATGCTAGACCCGCCTCGGTGGGCATTCACATTGTCACACCATGTGCAAGGTGCTTGCCCTCTGTCATCTCCATCTTTCCAATCACCCCAGGAATAGTCACAGTCCGTCCTGTTTTATTCACAAGGAAGCCAAGACCTTCAGGAACTGCCTCACTGCCCCCAGGTCACACAGCTGATAAGTCACAGAGCCATGTCCCCACCCCTGTCTGGGACAACTGTCCATGCTGTTACAGTGCCAACTGGCCCTAGGAAGGAACAGGCAGCTGACATTTGTCTATTGCTAGTCTGTTCAAAGGACAGTCACAGGACCTTCTACCAGGGACTTATTTGACACAGGGACCCCTGGTCCAGGCTTCTGTCTCCGCCTGGTAACGAATTGTCAGAAGTCTGGTGGCTTAAAACAGCAGGAATGCGCCGTCTCACAGGTCAGGTGTCCCACATCTGACACAGAGGTGCAGGCAGGGCCCTGCTCCCTCTGAAGACTCCAGGGGAGGGTCCCTCCTGCCTCTTCCGGCTCTGGGGGCCCCGGCCACTTGGGGACCTTGATGGCATCACTGATTCTGCACCTCTGTGTCCACACTGGTCCCCACATGCCCTCTTCCCTGCGTCTCTGTGTCTCCCTCCTCTCCAGTATGGACACCAGCCACTGGCTGCACAGCCCGCCCTATACCCAGCAGGATTCCCCTTCGAGATCTGAACCAATCACATCTGCAAAGAGTCGCTTTTCAAGTAAAGTCACACTCTGAGATTTTGAGTGGACACGAATTCCGGGGACACAGTATTCAACCCACTCTACTTTCCTACAAGGAGAGCACTAACTTTTATCCCCATTTTACAGATGAGGGAACCGAAGCTCAGCATAAGTCACCTACAGTTATCCAGATGGCAAATAGCTGATTGGAGCTCAAGCAATCTTCCTCCGATTGGGGGAGTGGCGTCCGGGGCTCTGCTGCATGCCCCCTCCTCCAAGTGCTGCAGTGTGCAGCCCTCCCCCCCACCCCCCCACCCACCCCCCACTCCTGGGCAGCGGGGCTGCAATGTCATAAAGACATTAGTGTGCTACTGAGCTTCCCAAAAAGTCCAATAAGGCATTTTTCATCTTCACCAATAACATCATTGATTTGGATATGTTGAGGATGTCAGCTACCTCCCGCTATTGGCTTCTAGTAGGGAGAGGCCAGGGGTGCTGCTAAGCATCTCCCAGTGCAGAAGACAGCCCCACAGTGAAGAATTATTTGTCCAAAATATCAACAGCACCAAGAAACTTCTCAAAGCCACTTTTGACACATTCAGTCAGTCACAGCACCTTCTCCACACACTGCACAGATCTTTTTTTTTGAGTTGCAGTTGTGTTTTTACTTTTCTTGAAATAATAAAGCATCATATGCCAGAAACGTTGCATATATTCTTCCCTCTTCAATGTTAAAGTGGCTGCACAAAAATTCACCAATTTTGATGAGTTTTTTAAGTGTACACTGGCATGACAGCTGTCCCAGTACAATCTAACAAAACTGTTTCAAATGAAGCTCAGGATAACTAAGCGCTCCAAGAGCCACGGTTGGGCAAAGAACAAAGGAGTGTTTTGGCCAGCACCCAAGACTATGGGAGTGCAAGGCAGCACTGAGTGGTGGGGTCCCATGCCACCGAACGTGACACAGAAATTTTGATCAGGGAAGAGAATGCAGAGTACCCACCCTGGAGACCCTGCCTGTCAAAAGGATCCATTGGTTCAGCTGCTAGGACCTGGGCAGAGACTTTAATAACTTGCCCAAGGTCGAATCCAGGAGGTCTGGCTCAGGAACCCTCTGCACCAGCGACAGGCCTGTGACAAGAAGCCAGAAGGGGTGACCTCCTGGGAACACTCAGGGCTCATGGGAGGTGCCCAGGGGGTTAAGTGGCTGAGGAAGGGCCTGCAGTAATGGACGGGAAATGAGCAGATAATCGCTTTTTTTTTTTTTTTTTTTTACTATTAATGATGTCCCCTTCTTACCCATAGACCTGCGTGTCCTGAGAAATATTGTCTGTGCTTTAACCAGGAGAAATTTACAACTCAGAGTGTGTACCTAGGTCTGTCAGTGATTGGAACCTACTAGACACTCGTTACCTCTCAATGTCACTGTTATTCAACATTTTTAGGAAAACATGGACATTTTCACCATCAGAGGCCCAGTAACACCAGGAAACCAGTGCTGATGTTGTTGTTAAGTCTCCTACAACCTCGTTCTCTACACACGTATCCTCTATATACATGTTTAAAACTTTACCTTTTAATAAGGAAGTTTTGCTGATTTAACTCTGACTGATCACTTTCTGTTTGTAAATGAAGAGAACCGGCTGAAATTCTCTGAACACTCAACACCAAGGGGAAAGTAATTTCAGCATTCAGCCACTAGATGGCAGACTCCCACAGTTTGTGGCACAGGCAGAAACTAAATCACCATCAACAAGAACTTCCTTTTTTTCAGTATATCCAGAATAAACTACAGCTTCGTATGTGATCAAGACGGTGTTAGTAAATATTCCCTGGCCGTGTTGGCTCAGTGGCTGGAGCATCTTCCCGTAACCGAAGGGTTGCAGTTTAATTTCCACTGAGAGCACATAACCTGAGGGGGGGGGGGGTGCGGGAGGGCGTTCTTCCCCTGTCTGGTCACTTGCAATTCCCCATCCCGGAGCTGATCCCGGGTCAGGGTGGGTCTGGGTGCAAAGGCAACCAATTGATGCATCTCTCTCACATCGCTCCTTCTCTCTCTCCCTTCCTCTCTCTCTCTCTAGAAAAAAAGCAAACAAAAATCTCCTCGAGTGAAGATTTTAAAAAAGTAATGTAAAGAAAGTGTTAGTAAATATAGGCCCTGGCTGGCGTAGCTCAGTGGATTGAGCTCGGGCTGCAAACCCAAGTGTCGCAGGTTCAATTCCCAGTCAGGGTACATGCCTGGGTTGCAGGCCACGGACCCCCAGCAACCACACATTGATATTTCTCTCTCTCTCTTTCTCCCTCCCTTCCCTCTCTAAAAATAAATACATAAAATCTTTTTTTTAAAGTGAGAATATGGAAGATTAAAAAAAAGTGTTAGTAAATATAACTGGTGCCTGCAGGAAGGAAATGAGAGAATAAACATCTAACCTGCACCTACCATCTACTCCTGCCTCTGATGGTCGGTCCACGGACTGGGGCCCACGGGGGTGAGTGGAGGAAAGGAAACAGGTTCTCCACCTGCTTCCAGCTGACCCTTAGGTACCAACATCCTCAGACAGGAGAGAGGGAGCTTCACGGTGGGTCCGAGGTTCTGACACCCTCTCTCTCAGACACCAGCAGCCTGGCACCCGTGGCACCCAGGGGCCCCCCTGCTGTCAGCTGTTTGCAGTGAGGGGGCAGCCTTAGTCTGTGGCAGTGGAAGGGGCCCGAGCATGGAGACGGGTTTGGCCTCTGGCCCTGGCCCTGACCGCTTGGCAGGTCGCTTTACCTCTCTAAGGCGCAAGGGCCTTGTCTACGTTAATCATCTCTTTCATAAAACGTCAGTACAATATAAAACATAGATGATATTAACATAATTTCTATTTGGCAGGGTTATTGTAATGGTCATAAATAATGACAATGAAGCATCGTCCACACGGTTGTCCTGGCACCGTGCAGCTCTGTGTGGTCCTGGGCGGGTCACCTGCCCGTCCTCAGAACCTGCTATTGGTTCCCTGGAACACTCCTTCATCGTCATTTGGTACAGGGAACCTGTCCGCATGGCATGGCGAGTGTAGCCCAGCCCCCGACTGAGAAAACCAGTGGGAGCAAGTCGGCACACAGGAGCCGAGCCCACAAATGGGTTTGGTTTTCCCGTGGGGAATCAGGCCTGCGTTGTGCCTAGGCTGCTACGAGACTTGCTTTCTGCCAAAACTCCCTCACCCTGAATTGAGGCAGCACATGTTTACTGCATATCTTTAAAGTAACTTCCTAAAGTCTGTGCTAAACCTCCCAAGGATGGAGTGTAACCAGTTCAACCACTTTCCCTTTTCCACCAAAGAGAAGGATGCTGGTCTGCAACATCCTTCTCTTTGATGTAATTAGCAACATTCTTTCCTTTGTTTTCTGTAAAAGGTAATCACCTACAGGGAGCCTATGCATAGTAAATGAGGACCATCCTTGATGTAATGTGCCCAGGAAAGCAACAAAAGCCTGTCCGGGCAGGGGTCGGATCCCTCTCTCGCTGTCTCAGAGAGTGGCCGTGCTGTCCCTTTGTCTCCACAGGACTCTGCAGTCCACGTGAATTTGTTCGTCGCAGCCACAGCACACAGACCCCACGGGCCGGAGTCCGCATCAATTCTGCCTTTCCTGATGGAGTTAAAACTATAACCCCCTGCCACTCCCCCCCATCCCAGCATTCTCCTTCTCCCTTCCTTGATTTATTTTATTATTATCATTGTAACCCTCACCTGGAGGACAAGCTTACTGATTTTAGAGAGGGGAAAGGAAGGGAGACAGAAAGAGGGAGAGAAGCATCAATCAGCTGCCTCCTGCACATGCCTTTACTGGGGACCAAACCTGCAACCTTTGGGTTGACGAGTTGACGCTCCAAACCAACCGAGCCACACTGGCCAGGGTTTCCCTGATTTGTTTTTCTCCGTAGCTCTTGCAGCAGCCGTAACATTTGACTGCCTTACTAGTTCATCGCCTGTGTCAGCGTCTGCTCTCTTGTTCCCTGCCGTGTGCCCAACACCTGGGACGATATCTGGCACCCAGTAGGTGCTCAGTGAATGGTCATTCATATTATTGCTTGTGAATCCTTGGGCGAGTGCAACTTCATCTCTCAAAAGCTTAGTTACCCTGTTTCTAAGTAGACCTGATAGCCAGGTCCCAGGTTTGCTACGAGGGTGAACTTGGAAGGCCCGTGTAACTCAGCTCCGGGCCCGCCGTGTGTCTGTCTACCAGGGCTCTCCCTGCAGAGTCGAGGCTGTGGGCGGTGGCGGCCCTAGGGTTGACCATGAAAAGAAGGAAGGTAGGGTGGGGGGCTCACAAAGTGCTCTGTATTCATTTACTGGGTTGGCCAAAGTGCATCACACAGACATGATGACTGAAAGCAGCAGAATCCCACCGTCTCGCCGCTCTGGGGACCGGAAGTCCAAAGTCAAGGCATTGGCAGGGCCACGGCCAGCCCCTTGAAAGATCTGGGGAGAGCCTTCCTAGTCTCCGCCAGTGTCTAGCAGCCCCTGGCATTTCTTGACTTGTGACTAGCACCTCACCCGTGTCTGCCTCTGTCTGCATGTGGCTTCTCTTCTCTGTGTGTGTGTCTCCTCTTTGTGTCTCTTAGGACACTTGTCCTTGGGTTGGAAGCCCACCCAGGTACTGCAAGGTCATTTCATCTTGAGATCCTTAACTTAATGACATTTGTAGAGACCCTATTTCCAAATGAGGTCTCATTCACAAACTGGGGTTTGGTCTGGGACATCTGTTCTGGGGGGCTACCTTTAAACCTGCCGCATCACCCTGTAAGGCCTGTCACGGGAAGAAATGTGGGGTTCACAAAGAACTGGAAAGGTTAAGCGCCTCTGCATTTGCTGGTTGTGAGGCCTAAGAGTCACAGGCAGGGGTGAATCAGGGAGGTCTCAGACCCTGCACCCCTGCCAAGGCCTCCGGCCTCCACACGGGCTGCCTTCCAAAGGGGTGTTTGAAATTTAACCCGTGCTTCCCAAAGCAGGGGTGTCATCACGCACAGGGTTCATCCAGTGTTTCTCTGAGCAGTAATGCAGTGGGGGTCGCAGTGGTGCAAATTTCAAAATTGTGCTGTCATCACAATGTGTGTCCGTAAAGGTGCAGAGCAACCCAAGTAAACAGTCTACCGTCTGGAACTGTCACCGCTAGTCCACACTTATTTGGAGGAAAGTGAGGAATTCAAGCAAATTTTTGAGGGCAATCCCGAGGGACTTTGAAGGATGGGCTCCCGATCCTCAGTCTCCTTCTCCTTTCCTGCTCCACGGGTTTGCTGTGTTAACGAGTGGGGTCTTCTTAGGGTGGGGGGTGGGGGGGGCGGTTGTCAATCGAGTCAGCAGAGGGAAGAAAGAAACGGGGAGATTTTCCCGAAACAACTCAGTAAGTCCCTTTGTCCAAACTCGGTCTGTGAGACTCTCAAACTTCACACATGGACAGCACTGTCACTTGATCACGGTGACAGTTTTGTTTCTTCCTTTATGAGGCTTCGATATTTGATTTCTTTCTCCTGTTTGACTGGTCTTGGTGGGCCCTCTGGCGCAGTGGGGAGCAGAAGGTACTTATGCTGGTTGACCGTCCTCATCTCGAGTCCGATTCTAAAGGGCAGACTTTTAAAATTATGCCAGGAGCTGTTAAGGTTCCTGGTCCTGTAGGGTGTTTGTTTGTTGTTTGTTTGTTTGTTTGTTTCATGGACCTCTTTCAAAACAAAGAAGTTTGCTTAAAAGCCAGGAAGGCTAAGAGGCTTGTTTTTGCTTTTGTTTTTTAATCATAAGACACTGAACTGTTTTAGCTTTTCGAGATCGTTATAAAGTCGCATACAGTTGTAAGATAAAACAGAAGCCCTTTACTGGGTTTCCCTCAGTGGCACACTCTTGTATAATTATAGTACAATAAACATTACAACCAGGAAATGGACACCGATACCACCCATTGATCTTACTTGGCTCACGTTTTTTTTCTTTTCACGAGGCCAGCCTAACTTTAATGCCAAAACCTGACAAAGCGATCACAAGGTAACTATTGACCAGTACTCCTCACGAACGCAGCTGCAGAGCCCTGCAGACCGCCTCACCCAGCAGCTCTGCTGCCGTGCGCTTATCCCAAGGATGTGCTGTCACAGGCGGAACCAAGACGTCGATGCTAAGATGTCTAGCCACAGCACTGTGGTTGTTGTCAGTTTGCCTGAACTTCTTTTAAAATTAAGCTTTATTTTGACATCATTGTAGCTTCACGTGCAGTTGCGAGAAATAACGAGAGATCCCATGAACTTTCTACCCCGTTCCCCCAAAATAACATCTTGCCAAACTCTGGGGCCGCCTCAGACCCAGATACCGACTGAGAACTTTTCACTCCTTTCTGAAAGCAGAGAGTCGACTTTCTTCTTTGCACTAAATCTCAGGGAAGGGGCCTCTCACCCTTGAAAGCTGGGAGAGAGGGAGGAGCAGAGTTTTGATGCACTGCGTCCGCTCTGGAAGGTACTGCCTCCTGTTTCCTCAGCATTTTCGGAAATGCTCTTTAAGCGCGCTTCGTAACACAGCACCAGCTCCTTTTTCTGGTCCACACGTGTGAGGGAGCAGTGCCAGTCAGTCCCCTGGCCATTGAACCTCCCTGGACTGTTAGACATCCCCATGGTTTCTTAGCTCAGCGTGACGGAGAATCACCTCTCGGTCCTAAGTGATAGACGGAGCTTCGCATCGTGCTGGCCGTCTTTCAGACTCACCGCCGGGCCTGCCCCCGTGAATCAGAAGGAACAAGGAGCCTGTGTGAGTGTTCCATGCTTGAAGGAAAGCTTTGTCTTAGCCCCCGTATGATGACCCACGTAAGCACCTTCCCCCGCGAGAGACGGTGGACTTGGGTGTGGGGAGGCGGCTTTCTGTCCCCTCTGCCCACCTCATCTCCCAGCTTGCTGAAAAGACGGGCCCTGACTAGCATACATCGTCACATTGATTACACGGTCACATTTCTAAAACTTCCTTCCCTTCTGGCGAAAGACCAGGGCCCTGGCACTGGCCTCCAGCTGTTTTCCGTGGGTTGTTGCCTGGTGCGGCTCCTTCCCTGCACGGGTAGCTGCGCTCCCTCAGCAGCTGCCCCGACCTCGGGGTCTGCTCTGGATCGAGGTGCCTGGAATAGTCACTCACACACTTTTAGAGACCTCTTCTTCCGTAGCATGTGCTTGTGACGATAAGCAGGACGAGATGTCACCGAGTGCTTCTCCTCTGCATCTTTGTCAAGCACAGACCCCTATTTCACATGCAGCAACTTGGTCCAACTGTAAGGCGGAACTGCTGCTGTGCTCTTTCATGTCTTACGCCGCCTAAGTTACGTGCCGGCCTGCAGAGCCGGCCGATGCGGGAATGCAGCCCCTGGCTTGTTCTGCATGCTCCCTAAGCACTGGTCCGTCGTGGCACTCATTTTTGTAGCCAGGTCTACAGACTCTTCCGTGACCATGAACTTGATAATAGTCCAGGTAGGAGGGTGCAGCTGCGAAGCCTGTGAGTTTTCATCTCAATTTTGCCGTTAGTAATGAGGTCGACTCACTTCATGCTGGGAGGCATTACTTGGTCCTCGGCAGGGGTGAAAATAAAATCTTGGGGGTTTTTTGATGGCCACCGTGTTTTATATAAAATGATATGAACAAATTAATAGCTGTATGTTATTACTTGAAAAGTTTCTAAAGAAGATACACTGGGAGAAGGTGGCCAATGGGCCGATAAAATGGAGCAGTTTGATCTGTTTTTATTGCGCTTCCCACCCGCAGTTCTCTCTCCGGCTGATTTTGAGAATCCTCACTCACCTCCGTCTTTCCCACTTCACGCAGGTGTGCAGTTCTGGATTGCACGCTCACTGATCACCTCTCTTTGCTACTCTGAATTGCAATCCGTACATTTCTGTTTGAATCCCTTTGGAGTCATCGATCCACTTCTGTGCGTGGAGAATATGACATAACCTAAGAATAATTTTTGAAAAATGCACATTTAAGAAACCGTTGTGAACCCCGTGGGAAGGGCCCGGAGACCACTGCTCCCCGTGAGGCGCACAGGTGTGCTCACCTCCGCGTCCCAGCGCGTCAGCGCCTGCGCTGGAGATGACAGTCCCGGCCTCTGGGGGCGTTAGCACGCCCCTGGAAAGGGCCTGCCTGGCGTGTAGCGAATTACCGCTTGTCCAGGGTGATCGTGGTGAAATCGGCGCTCACACACCGAAAATCCCAGGTGTCCCTCGGGACCTTTTTCTGCAATGAGAAGCGGTGAGAGCGCGAAGGGGGACAGAGGCATCGAGGGCCTGATCTGCAGCTGCCGGGGGCGGCGATCCGTCCATCCAGCAGCAGAGGGAACCGGGGCCTGCGAGTCTGGCCGCTGCAGGCCGAGTCCCAGACCCCACTAAAGGGCACGTCACGTGCTCTGTTCACGTGACCAGCATAAAACCAGAAACTCTCCCAAGTTCATTTTAAAGAGACGAAAAGCACATGTAGGGGGGTTCAACTCGAATGAAGCACAATAAAAATGTCTTACCCGGAGTGGTGCCCGCTGCCAGAGTGGGTGTCGGCATGTTGGCAGATGTGGGGCACCTGCCACCCGAACGCCTTCCGGAAAGGCTGCACCAGGCTGCACGCTCCTTCGCCCTCCAGTCGTTGACTTGCTAGGAGGAATAGGGATCTGACCCCCGAACCTGGCCATTCTAGCCCCCGGTATGACTCACGAGCCAGAGCAGCAAGCCTGAGCCAAGGGGGCAGGGGACAGTCACGGGACGTGTCAGGTCGGGTACAGCCTGGCTTTCCCTTCATGGGGCGTGAGGTGAGCTGCTGAGGCACGTGGGGTCCCGTCGTTCCGAGCGAGGTGTGGCCAGCGAGTCTGTGGAGGGTGGGCGCTCAGGAGAGGGCGCCCAGGAGCACGGGCAGTGAGCAGCGCCCCCTGCCTGCGGCCTCCGCAGGGCGCCGTAGTTGTGCAGTGTCAGAAGGCCGTGGGAAAGGGACAGGGATGTGTCAGCTGGCCCCAGAGCCTTGCTAGAGGACAGGACTCTGTCCCCTCGAGTTAGATGCAGGGCATGAGCACCGCCCGCTTCAGGATGCTGGGGCGGGGAGAGTGGGTGCAGTCCTAACTCAGCTACGGTCCGCAGAACACCCAGGGGACCCCACACATCGAGGATGACGCGTGCAAGAGAGAACAGCATTCAAACAGGGAGCGTGAACGGCAACACGGGGTCTGGGACAAGGCGTCCGTGGCTCTGTGCAGCCCAGAACGTTCCCAGGGCGCCGTGCGGTTTGGGGGCCACCTCCCAGCGGGGTTTCAGGGACCTGGGGCGGCTTTTCAGGGCCCTAACGGGAGGGTGAGTGATTTCCGACAAATTCAGGTGACGACGTGGAAGAGACACGAACGGATGCTCTGAGAAGGGCAGGGCCAGAGGAATTAGGTTTGTTCTGTTTACCTGCGGGGGAGGAAAGAAAGATTAGCAAGCTCAGAAGTCACTTTTTGTTTCATCTCAGGAAACACCGTGTGTTTCCTTTTAACATATCTGTTTGAGATTGCGAAAGCAGCGGATGTTTCTTGTGGGAAACTCAGAGATGCAAAAAGTTTAATAATTTAAAGTGTTATCCAGCCACTGCCCACCGTCCTGTGAGCCAGAGGTAACTGTTCGTGGGATTTCCTTCCAATCTGTCTGCCTGCACATGCATGCACGTGCATGCACACACATGCATATATGTTACATATGTGTTGAAAATTGGGGTCATCGTATATACCTATATATACACATGCTGGTTTATTCAATTAAACAATACATAATGAATATTTTCATATACTTCAAAGTGCTTGTAAAATATTACACAGGTGCAAATACTTCTTACGAAAGTGCCCATGTTCTATTATTATTTTTAATTTCTTATTAGTATAAATAATTCTAGGATGACTGTCTCTGAGCATCGCCGGCTGTGTCCTTGAGACACATCACCAGGAATTAAGCTACTGGGTCAAAGGGTGAGACATGGACAGGTTTTGGTCGCCTGCCGCCCACCTGCCTTATTGCTGGGCTGCATCATCCGGTCGCCCACCTGCCACGGCAGAGACCGGTCCCACAGTCTCCCTCCCCCTCAGCCCTGGGTGCTACTTTTTTTTATTTACCAGTTTTCTTGGAAACATTGGTATCTCGTTTTAACTTGAATTTCTTTTGATTACTGATGAGGTCGGAGGTGTTTGTAGAAAATTCCTTATTTCTAACATTCGTAACTTACTCAAGTTTTTCTGTCTCACCCTATAGGAGTGTTTACCTAGTTCCAGTTTACCTGCATTTATTATATAATCAGGACTCAATTCCTGTGTCGTTTATAGTGGAAATGTTTTCCCTGGTTCTTCACTTACCTTTAATATTATCGCTTATGTTTTCTGATACACAGAAGGTTTTCATTTTAATGTACAGTAATCAAATCCGCTGGTCTTTCCCCTTGGAGGGAAAAGCACTCATGTTTAGAATAGTCTTCCTTTCAGCCACATTGGAAAAGCTCTGATAAGTGTTCACATGTTTTTCTTCTGGGTCCTTGCATAGTTTCATCACGGACACTGACCGCGTGTTAGTGATCATGTGAACGCCGCTTTGGAGCAGGGCGGAGGAGGGGCGCCCGGATTTTGTTGCCTATGTTTAACCAGTTATCTCCCCACCACTGTCGTTTTCTTCACCCAGGCTCCGACGTTTATGAAGATGATTTCCAAGGATTGCGTGTGTTGCTGCTATCGTGAGTAAGGTTTTTATTATCTTTACCACTTGGCTCTTTTTGAATATAAGGCACTATTAATTTTTTTAGATGTTAGTTTTGTAACGAGCATCTTCATGAAACCTGCTAACTTGGACTTGTGTGTTGGTTAATTGCCGTGGATTTTCTGCATGTCAAGTTTTATCTATTACAAATAATGAAAATTTGTTTTCCGCCTTTCTAATAATGATGAAATTCCTTTTCCTTGTTTTTTTACATTCACTGAAAAAAAAAGTGCTGAATAACAGCTAAACCAGCTCATTTCAGATTTAAATATAAAGTATGATTCCATTAATCCATTCAATGGCTACTTATTGAACTCCTGGTATGTGCCAAAGACACGTTAGGGTGCTGAGAATACAATAATGGGCAAAACAGTAAAAAAAAAAAAAAAAATCAGTTTTCACGTGGTTAAGTGTTGGTTCCTATTCCCAGACAGACTGCCGTTCCTAGAAAGAATTCTCTGGACAGCCAGGGCCACCCACAGGCTGGTGGCTTTCTCCCGTGTCAGGACTTCCTGATACCTAGAAGTGTTTCCGCTTAGATCCCCACCCCCACCACCAGTGTCCTGTAAACTGTGCCGGCACTGGGTGGGTGGGCGGGCGGGCTGGATTATTTTATTTAACAAGGATTTGTTAAGCATCTGTCATCTGCTAGGTGCAAGAGAGATGAATAGATCATTCCCTGCTCTCCACAGCCCCTGAGTCTAGAGGGGAAACAGCGATATGGACAAAAATCATAGTAAAGCAAAATGTGGAGTGCGTGGTTTAAATGGGATTTTATACAAACATGGAGAAGGACGTGTGAGGGAATGAGATTCCTAAGTCCATGCCCAGTTAGGGAGTCACAATACAGCACATTCATGGTGAACCGTAAATGGGTCAGTATGGCTGGAACACAGAACCTTGGAGTCGATTCCCTTGGAAGTCCAAGGTTACATGAGATTGTGTAACTTACTATTAAGTTCTGCAAGTGTTTCTAGGGTGTTGCATTCAAATTTCTTACTGAGCCTCTTTCCTCAGAGTCTTTACTATGCTGATATGCATTACGAAGCTCTATAAAATATGTGCTTATAATGTATAAGCTAGTTGTCTTTAGGAGGAGTTAGAGGGCTTGAGGTAGGGAGCAAAGCAGTGAAAAGATAAAGAAGAGAAAGTAAAAACCACGTTAAAACAAGTATCCAACACAATGATATCCATCAGTTGGACAAGTGTGTCCCAGTAGCGTATTCTATAGCAGTGGGATGGCGGCCGCCAGGGCATGGGGGAGGGAGACGGGGATGGTTATTGCGTAAGCGGAAGTTTGGGAAGTGGAAAAGTGTTGAGATGGGTGGGGTAGTAGTTCCAGAACAGTGTCACTGTGCTCAGCGCCACTCAATTCTGTGCTTTCAAATGGCTACAATGGTAAGTTTTTTAAGTTATGTATATTTTACCGCGATTTTTAAAATGTGCATTTTATGGAACGCTAATTCCAAGAAATGTTAATAGATGTCATATGGGGTGGGGGAGGGTTTCTTTCCTCAAATAAACCAAGGTGGGGAGGGAGGGTTGTGTTAAAGTAATGTAGGTTTCTTTTTTAAAGACTTCTCTGACCTTCTAGTCTACTCGTGTGTCTTCTGGAACCTGGGATCCGGCATTTCCCGATTGCCCTGCCTCCCAGAGGGCCCTGGGGGAGCCCCCTCTGGGAACCCACCCCAGGCAGTGCCCGTATGGGAAAATAGAGCATCCACTGTAATTGGCTGATTGCTAGAGTTACTGTCCTCTCTTTTCCTTGGACTGCTAAAACCAGAAAATGCAGTCCGTTGTAGCTCAGAAAAGGAAATAATATTTTTTCCTCACACTAAATCCTTAAAAGAAGTGATTATATGAATCCTTCTATGAAAAAAAACAAAGCAAATAAAATTAACTTTAAGGGTTTTACACAAGGTGCAGAAAGCTCCTTCACATAGCTCTTTCTAACGTGGACCCGCAATAAATGTTAAAGCTAAGATAGGAGCACATGACTTAGTAACGGCGTCTAAGGTGGTGTGCCGGGATTCGGGTATCTGCAGGAGAACTTTACAGAAGTAAATTTATAAATTACGGAATAGTGGTTATAAAAATGAGCCTTAAATTCCTGGAGATTGCACATATGGTCATAGTGCTAAGAAATTGACCCCTCTTGTGAAGTTTCCAGAAACCAGCAGTCTCCATATTTTGGCATTTTGTGTCTCTCATCTACTTTTCTTCACCACTTTCCATTATTACTTCTTTGCAGCAGGGACCATAGAGGCAAGGTGACGATATTTTACAACTTTTTCCAACACTGGGAGGGTGATGGTCCAGGACTTACTGCAGGTTTTAAATATCCTCCCATCTGAGACACGGACCAAAGGCAGTTTTCAACTGCTGGCCTCCAACAAACTTCACCATGGTGACTCCCCAAAGTTCTCTGACAAATCGGGCTTGGAAAGTTCACTCTAAAACACTCGTTCTTGTCTCTGACCCTTTCTGACAGACCGGGCTAGCCAGTTGTGTCATAATAGATCGCTGTAATTAAGCATTTTGACAGGAAAGAGACTCGCTTGTGTTCCTAGCCAACGCCCCCTGCTAGGTTTCACACCTCGAGCTGCAGGCTGATACTGAACAGAGACGCTTGAAAACAAAACAGAGAAATCTGTGGGACGTCTCATCTCCACATCTCTGCCAGATCTCAGAGCCTGAGGCTTCAGTGTCAGTCTTGCCTACACTTGCTCCATGACACCCACTGTATGGATCCAGGAAGCAATGAACCAACATGGTTTACACAAGGCAGCCATGCTGGACATTCTCCTGCATTTCCAGTCTTAGGTAACAGCGTAACCGTCCATCTGGCCAACCAAGCTGGATTCCCTCAGGGCAACCCCGCTGTCCATGTTTCAGCCCATCCCATGCACTCACAGTCCCACCTCAGAAAAGTGTCTGGACAAGATCTGTCATCCTCTGTCTCCATGATCCCTGCCAATACTTTGTGCCCTCATTTCTCCTGGACTATTACAGTATTTTCTTGATTTTGGTTAGATCCCTTTGCTTAACTTGAGTTTACCTTTCTCCCATAGCGATTTTAAATTTTATGTTTCCCTACGTGGTAATGAGGGTAAATATTTTTCATAAGTTTATTGGCCACTTGTCTTTTCTCTTCTGAAAAATGTTCATTCGTGTTTTTTACCTATTTTTCTTGGGTTTTTCTCTTAGTGATTGATTTTTTTTTCATTGACTTTGTTGTCTTTTTATTATGGATTCATGGGCGTTTTATGACTCTGGACACTAACCTTTTGTCTGTGATGTGTGTTGCAAAGAAATTCTCTGGGACTTCTGGAGGGCCCCTGGTGGGGGTTCAGGTGCCGAGGAACTTGCCCCACAGAGATCCAGGCCCCCAGAACTAAATCTTGTGACTCAGTTCAAATCTTGGGAATCAGTGTCAGACTCTCGTGAACTGTGACTGTCCCAGTCAGCCCCGGTCTTGCTTTTCCTACCGGCCCTGTGTGCATCCCGGGAGGCCTGTGATGATTTGATCCGTAGTGCTGGTCATAAAAGACTAGTGATTCAGGGGCTCCAGACAGTGTTCAGGACACGATGGCCGAACGACACAGCCTGTGCATCGTGTGCAAGCATTAGTTGTCTCTTCTGTGGCCAAGTTCTCAGCATCCTGGCTGGGAGGAGATCCCAGAGCTGTCTTCTCCAGAGTAACTTGGTCCAGGGGAGATGGCGAGCCTGCTGACCACTCCCGCTCTGGGCTACTCACCGTCCAAAAGCTCTCTGCCTCAGCAAAGAGCCTTTAGCTGACCAGCCGGGCCTCTCCCAGCAAGGTCGCAGCTGGCTGGGCTCTTTCAAGGTTCAGCCACTCTGAGAAACAGCTTGGCATCCTCCTCCCTGGCCTGGAGAAAGCGAGCCAGTGTCACACTCTGGAGCATGTCACCCCAAGCTCCCTCTAGGCTCTCTTGTAACAGGCAGAGAGGCCAGACACGGTCAGGTTTCCTCGTGCCCTGCAGAAGCCGAGTCAACACACATCTCCGGCCCTGCCGCGTGCAGGTCACAGGGGCCGGGAAGTGGCCCCTTGGTCGAGATGTGTCTCCTGCTTGAAACAGAAAAACACAAAAATAAAGTCTTCAGTTGTGTTCTGCAAAGGGGATATTTTCAATAAGTTTTCACCCTTCATTTTCAGTACGTTTTCCAGATCTGAGACGGTTCCCCAAATTAAAAATCCGACATCGATTGTGTTGGCACGTTTGAAAACAGCTGCTTCTCTGCTTTAGCTGTTTTAAAATTCTGGGGCAGGAGAATTAGTGCCCTTCGTCCTCTGAAGGGGCAGTGCCCTTCCTGGAGACGAGTTCATCATTCCTCCACTGCAACTGCTTCCAGTGGTCTGCGCTAATCCCCACCAGGTGGTGACAAGTAACTGGCATCGGTGAGTGCCACAGAAACTCCGCTCAGCTGTTCATTTCAACTTCCTTTCCTGGGAAAATAGGAAAAGGGCATCAGAGTTGATTTTATTTTGTAAAATCACCTTAATAGGAGTGTACTTTGCCAACAAGCTAACACAAAGTGAAGAAGAAGGAGAGACTGTCCAGAAACTAAGCAAATCCACCCTCCTATAGAGCTGATGAAACAAGACCTCCTTCTGGAAGAGAAATGATATTCTTCCAACAGCAATAAAAACTAATGAGCACAGGATCAAATAAATCCTGAGTTAAAGACATGAGAATATGTTTGCACCCTCACCTCCCGCTTATTTGTCCCATAGACTTAAAGCAATTGTGACATGTTGGAAAAATCATCAGAACATTAAATTCCAAAACAATAAATAAGGTATCAGAGGACGCTGCCTGCTTGATTCTCATTTTTTCATCAGAAAACGCAAGAGGATCACTGTAAGTACAACCTAGAGCGTGAAAGATGAGCACATAAAAGTTATTGTGGCAGGAGGAGGCTGTTAAATACATCATTTCAGGACTCATATGTAGTGGGAGAAGAAGAGAGAGAGAGGGGAGGAAGGAAGGAAACCAGTTTGAAAGTGGGAACGAGTTTTAAGTTAGAAGAATGCTGAGCAAGATTGCAGAGCAACGTGAAAATAACCGATCACTAAGCCCTACTCTTAAGCATTCCTCTGAGTCGCCCCTTCTCTAGGGTACGCCCACTCAAAGCCAGCTTCTTAAATAGCCTTCCTGCCTTCATCTCTCCCACCTCAGCATGATACACCTCCAAAGTGCTTTTATCAAAATGCAGGTCAAATGAAAAACAGTTCCTCCATGCCTGCAGCATTGAATCACCTCCTGTTGGCGTGGCACGTGCAGTCCTTTATGGTCTGACCACTCCCCCCACCCCCGTCTCTCCAGCCCAGCGTTTCCCAGGTGGGTTTGCAGATGACCAGTGCTAGTGGATGTTAGCAACACACCCACACAGAATAGTTTCTCGGTTAAACCCTAAGTAATAATACTTACAAACTATAGGTAATAGTACTTACATGCTAAGAGCTGCTATGGAGCCTTGGCTGGTGTGGCTCAGTGAACTGAGGGCCAGCCTGGGAACAAAAGGGTCACCGGTTCAATTCCCGGTCAGGGCACATGCCTGGGTTGTGGGCCAGGTCCCCAGTAGGGGGCTCATGAGAGGCAACCACACATTGACGTTTCTCTCCGTCTTTTTCTCCCTCCCTCCCTTTCCCTCTCTCTAGAAATAAATAAATAAAATCTCTAAACGCTTAGCACAGTACAATCTGCACCTACTGTCATTGCCATTAAAATGCTCAAGGCCAAAAACTCAATGGGGAAACTGAGGCCCTGGAGTTTACTGGCTCTCCTTTAAGCCTGTCTGACGGCCTTAACACTGAATGCAGGTAGGAATCCACTTCCTCTGGTTTCTAGACCAGACCCTTGGAGTCCCGTTTCATACGAACGAGTAGGAAGGACCCGAAAGTCGCCCAGAGCTCAGCGGCTGCTGGCAGTAACGTTTTCTGTGAAGGCGGGAACAAAATGGTGACCTGCTTTTTTAAGTGCGTACCCAGCCAGATGCTTTCAAAAAATGACTTAAATTTCTGATATGATGAGGACTATTTACTCTCCACTGCTTTCTTTTAAAATAACCCAAACCAGCCCCAAGCGCAGGTGTAAACTGTTTCTGCAAGCACCGCGCGCCGTGCTGATGGGAGCTGACAGGCTACAAGCCCTGACAAATGCACCCGCTGTGGAATGCCAAAGTACCCTTTCGGGCAATTTTCCAGCGCAATGGATTCCATTTATTCCTGTCACCATAGTAACAAGGGGAATCACTCTATTATTTTCATCATGGCATCTCCAATTATTTTCTCTCCCAGTTTAAGCTGTCAACAGAACCCGAAAGAACGGCGTTGGCCACCAAACAAACTGGAAACCCGTCATTTCCTCCAAGGGTTAGAAGTTACCGCCGGGGAGCTAACAGCCTTCGGCCATTATGAACCCCATAATAGTCTCGCCTCCAGATGTTCAGCTGTGCTGATCACAGACTGTTACCATTCGAGTGTCCCTGGCAGTTTTAAAGATAAGCCTTTATTGCTTCCTCTGAATTACTGGTACTTCGTGGCTTGAAAACCTGAGCTTTGAAGATAGTTCCTTGAAGGCTTTCTTCGGTGACAAATTTTTAAATTCAGTATCTTAAATCATAAATACATAGTTGTTGTATAAATCTGGACAACTTGAGACAATAGATGATTTAAATCATCCACTGCTATTGACTTTAACAACCAGACAGTCCCCCGCCCCCCGCCCCCAGTGGCAGGTGCCTCCTTCTCGACCACGCCCTCGTCCGAGGCACGTCTCTGCAAGAGGGAAACTGAGCGTCAGCTCCAGGGCCTGGCCTTCTTCTCCTCGCAGCTTGGCTTCTGCCAGAAAGGCCTCCCGGCGCACCCGGAGGCCTCCTGGCTGCCCTTTCTTTTGCAGAGGCATCAAAGCTGCTCTTCCAAAAGCCAGATACTTCATCTGGACACAAACAGAATGATCGCAAGTCAGAGATGTATTTTCCTCCTAACGAGACAGCCAGCAGCAGGCGGGCGAAGCTGGTTAAGGAGTGTGTGAGGAAGTGAGTATTTACGGGTAGTTGAGACAGGAACGTTAGAATCGGAGTTTTGGGTTGTACAAACCGGACTAGTGTCCTCCAGCATAATCCCTGCCGGTTACCTCTCTACCCGACAGAAATCGTTTGCTTCTCTTCCAGACAGATATCTCAAGATAACATGCAGCTTCCTAGACTCGGCCTTTTAATCATTAACAGCTAGCAAGACAAACAGGTGCATTGCCCTAAATAGTTAAACAAATCCTCAAGAGGCCTGTTCAATGTGCTTTAGAGCAACACTGAGTGAGCACACTCTCTTCTTTTTGTCTTATTTCCAAGTTTTTAATACAAAATGTGTCTTTTTAAAAAATATTTTATTTATTTATTTTTAGAGAGGGAAGGAGCAGAGGAGAGAGACAGAGAGAAACATCAATGTGCGGTTGCTGGGGGTCATGGCCTACAACCCAGGCATGTGCCCTGACTGGGAATCGAACCTGCGATGCTTTGGTTCCCAGCCAGCGCTCAAAATATGCCTTTAAAAAAACTTCCAACAGTTTCTTTTCTGAATATATTTGAGCACTCTAGAATAGACTTTTCAACAGTAACCTGCCCAGTAAGTTTCTCCGCAGGGTGATGGTGATGTTGCTGGTGCCTGGGAGAGAGCTCTATGGCCGGGTTGCCAGGGTAAGCGAATAAAAGTACCAGACGCTCAGTTAAATTTAGACTTGAGATAAACAACAAATACATCTTCATGCGATGAGAGTGGAATCAGCACGTGAGCAAGGACTAATTTTCAGTACAAGGAGGTCGCGAATACCGCCCTGCTGCACGCTACTCTTTCTTGGGTCCCTTCCAGCTCTAATACTCGATGGAAATGTCCCCGTAACAACACGCCATGAATACAACAGACACATTTTTTCTAAATGCATTTCAAATCATTTCATATTTTCAGCATATCACGTTCCACAAATGCACTGTGTGTTAGAATACTGGACTCCATTTGGTTTGCCCTGAACCAAGCAATTGAAAATGTCACGAATCTCAGAGCTCGGTGGTACAAGGGACACAAGGAGAGAGCTTTGTAGCCTTACAACACCTGGGGTTTGGCGCCTGGTCAGACAAACAGAATCACAAACCCCTGCTTTGTCCCTGACCTTCCCGAGGCAAGGGCTTGAATAAGCCCCCATTGTTTATACTGACCCAATTCAAAGCTCTCTGCAGCTTACCTCATGGCACTGGCTGAAGACGGGTCTCCAGGTGCTCCTGGGTGGTGGTGTCTCACCTGATTCTTTCCACCCAGTAGTGGGAAGGTTTCCCGATCCTTTTGATGAAATAAATTTTACTTCAAATGTTTTTCAGGCGTACCTGGGACTAGGGCACTTGACCCTCCACTCTCTTACGAAGAGTGACCAATGGGTACCATTCTGCAAAATAAAAGCCTGACTGAGAACCTGACGTCATTAGGGTCAATGCATTCATACACTCTCATCTAGCCTCTAGAACCTTCTTAAGCTGAACAGTCAGAGAGGGATCCTTCTCAGAGGGGCAGAGATGCACACACGGGCCATTCTCCCGATGACTGACCACAGCCATGGTGCGTCAGGAAGCAGAAGCAGATCTGAACCGCTGTCCCACTCAGCAGCTATCCCAAGGCCACACGCTCTCAGACTCTGGAAAAATGCAAACTGTCTAGACTGTTGTTTCAGCCTTGGGGGGCAGGAAATAGCGCATTATGTAGAATTCAGTTCCCGTCCCTGGTGGTGGATCCTAATTAATTCAGCCATGGGCATGGTCTTTCACTCAGTGAGACGCACTTCGGGCCGAGGGAAAGGAATTCAAGACAAATGGTCTGAAATGCAAGAATTATGAACAACGAAAGAGATAAATCTGTAGATTAATGTGCATGAGTAATGACTGAGTAACTTTATGTAAATTAGTAATAACAATGTCTAGGGATGTTAAAAATTAAAATGCATGACAGTATGTAAGTTGAGAAGGAGATTAATGGATTTAAACTGCTCTAAATTACTCATATGGTCCAAAACCAAGGTAAAGATACAGACTAATTTAGAATTTGGTACAATAAAGATGCCAGTAAAAGAACAGAGACAGGAAGAAAAATGTCAAAGCCAGGCTTAAAAAGCAGCTGAACGTTGAAAAACACCACATCCTTTAAAACTAAAGCAAGAAAGGAAAGTTAGGAAAGGAAATGAAAAGAAAAATGGAAAGCACAAAATAAAGCACTTAATTATTAATACCTCATCAATTATATTAAATGGGACGAGAGTGACTTCTCCAGATAAAAGAAAAATATTGTCAGACTGGGTTTTAAAAATTAAATTCGACCTGTGTTGTTTATAAAAGACACAGCCAATGCAATAACACGGAAAAGTTAAAAATAAAAAGATGCAAATACTAACAAAGAGAAAGATGGTGTCACTAAAAAGGCAAAATGGATTAAGGCAAGGAGCAATACTGTAGAAAAAAGAGCCATATCAAAACAACGGAAAGATAAAATTTTAACTTATGTGCATCTAACGTAAAACCCATAAAGCAATTGCAGAACTATAAGGATTAATGGGATGGTTCCCAAGTGTCATACATTCCCAAGTTGTTAGTATAGAAAGCAGAAAAAAAAGGTACGGATTTAAAAGATTTGAACGACATGATTAAGAAACAATCTAATTATACCCAATTCTGCAGAACATACATTCTTTTCAAGAACACACAGAACATTGGCAAAAATTGACCACAATTGGTCATTCATCAAGTCTCAAAAAATGTTAAAGAATATGAACATATTTACACTTGACAGAGCATGACGGAATCCATTAATATATTAAAATAGATAAATATATAAAAGTCACATCAGGGTTCATCCCAGGAAGTGAGGGCCGATTTAACGTTGCAGAATTCATTCACGTGCACAGTGATGGATTACAGAAGGAAAATGCATCATGGAGACAGGGGAAGTGTTTTGATAATGATGTAATCTCTATCCATGCTTAAAACCTATAGCAAATTAGGAATAGATTAATTCCTAATTTGCTATAAGGGTTTCCCTAAGAGGAAACCCTTAATGCGATATAGGACATCTACTACAAAAAACCTACAGTGAGCCGGCCTCCCCATTTGTACTAAAACACTAAGGTTCTTCTCCTTGGAAGCAGTGCCCAAGGCCGCCTGCTGTCTCCACGTCTTATCCGCTCTGGGCCAGAAGTGCTGGCTCACATGACCAGCCAGGAAGAAGCAGAGAAGAAGGAGAAGAAATATCAGGTGATGTACCCAAAAGCTGTGTATATAAAGGAATCCAAATTTACTCACAGGTATTTTTTAAAGTAAGAAGAGAATTTAGCAAAGTAGCCGAAAACAACACCAAAATACCTAAATGAAGTCCAGTTTACAAGCAGCAATCGGAAAATTAAATTTTAGAAACATCCCTTACAATAACATCAAAAGCTAGGAAATTTCTAGGTGTAAAGATGTGCAAGACTTCTACAGAGAAAATTAAAATTTTATATGGAGAGATATTAAAGACTTCTAAAAGTGGAGAGAGATTGTCTTCAGGAATTCTAATATTCACTGTTTCAAAGCTATTCATACCCGATCAATTAACTGATTATAGAGTTAATGTGACTCTAAGCAACATCACAGTATTTTTGTTTTGTTTTTGTTACTGTTAACAAACGGATTCTCAAATGTCCACTTAAAAGTGAATGGCCAAGAATAGCCAGTAAATTCTTGAAGATGAAGAAAAGCATGGAAAGATTTGCTTGGTCCAATGTCAAAACTCTGATAATTCAGCCAGTGTGAACAGACTAGTAAAGCAGATTAGAAGGCAGGACACAGACCACACATTTCTAGAGACTTGATAAAGACAGATTCGAAATGGCAAAGAGTGGAGAAGGAAGGGCTTTTCAATCAAAGCATGGGGGGCCAGTGGACTCCTGTAAAAAATGCAGCTGCATCCAAGCCGAAGTGCCAGCCTGCAAACAGAAAGGCCACTGGTTTGAATCCCAGTCAGGGCACATGCCTGGACTGCAGGCCAAGGTCCTGTTGTGGGGGCCTGTGAGAGGCAACAGATCAATGCAGTCTCTCTCACATCGATGTTTCTCTCCCTCTCCTTCCCTTCCTGTCTCTCTAAAAATAAACAAATAAAATCTCTTTAAAAAATCAATTCCAAAGGCATCAAAGGCCTAAATATGAAATTAAAAAGTATAAAGCTCCTGAAAATTATATAGAGAAGCACGTCTTCGTGACTGCTAGGTGAGATTAAGTTTAAGGACCAAAGCAAACACAGCCCCAAGGCAACTGGGAAGATGTCTGTCAGATTCCCGTGGCTAAACCAGGAAGGGAAGCCACGGTCTGCAGGGACAGCGACCAGTTTCAGGAGCATCCCAGGCATCGGTCGCAAAGATCAGGGAAACATTTCTGAAAGTGAACTCACAGTACATCGCATTATGGCTTTTTTACATTTGCAAGTTCTGCCAAATGAATTTGGAAACTTCCCTTGAATTCTTTTCATTCCCCTTTCATGCAGACTCTTATTTTTTGCCTCTCTGGGTGGAATGTAACTTGTTCAACTTCTTTCATGCCAGCCGCTCTAATTATTTTCTTTTTACTTCTTTCTATAGAAAGTCTATAAAATTGCCTTCCTTAAAACAAGATCTATGCTCATTCCATTTTTAGAGCATAGTATATGCCCCTAGAAATCTTTTTAAACTAAAAAAGAAAATTAGTTTCAGAAATATTTCAAATACGGCTTCATATATGATCACATTATGATTGCATAATTATAACTTCTGATTACACACATTTTTTTTAACCGGGTCTGCTTTTGCAGTATTTCTGAATGGCTACATTAACAAATGTTAACTTAATACTTCAGAGCAGCTTTAGGGTTGCAACAGCATGGGAGGAAGGTACAGAGGGGTCTCCCATACACCCCCAGCCCCCCCATCATCAACATAGCTCACTCGAGTGGCACAGTTTTCATCAAGGATGAGCCTGCACGGACACGTCATAGTCACCCAGACTCCGCAGTCAGCCTTAGAATTCCCTCTTGATGTTGTATGTTCCAGGGTCTGGACAGATGTATAGTGAAGGACTTGTGTCCATCACCCCAGTACCTTACAGAGCAGTGCCACTGCCCTAAAAGTCCTCCATGCTCAGCCTCTCCATCCCTCCTTCCCCGTCCCTGGCACCCCCGGGTCTTTCTGCTGTTCACTGTTTTGTCTTTCCCAGAATCGCCTATAGTTGGAATCATACAGCAGGTAGCCTTGTTCAGGTCGGCTTCTTTCCCTTAGCCATGTGCATTTGAGGTCCCCCCCCCCATGCCTTTGCTTCCTTAGCTTGTGAGTGCTGGCGGCATCCCCTGTGTGGGGAGGGAGCAGGTGGGGGATGTGTGGGGGTCTGTGCTAGGACACAAAGTCCTGTGGATACAAGAGACACATTGTCTAATCCTAAGAATGTACATGGGCGCTGTTTCTCCGCTGACCCTGAGGTACTCACATCTCTAATTTTTCTGGGAAACAGGGTAAATTTACTTGCTCCACTAAATACGTGTGTGCATAATGAAATGAATACCCATAGTATCAAACCGCTTTTTGGGGAGAAATACAGCTTAATGGTTGTAACCAACCTTCTTTGGGTGATTGAATATATTCCTATGCTGCTTTAATCTCTTATTTTAGATGATTAGAGTATTGAATCTATTCTGAATGTTCTAGGTTTATTTTGCTCTTATTTTTCTAGGATCTCGAAGAGGGGGCTTAGGTTGTTGAAATAAGACATTTCCTCTTTTATAATGTGTACATTTAGCTATCAACTTCTCTCTGAACACTGATGTAGCTGTGTCCCATACATTTTGACACTTTATATTTTTATATTTATTCAGTTCAATGTGTAATTTATTCAGTTCAACGTGTGTTTCTAAATTTCCCTCAAGACTTTCTCTTTGATCCATGGGTTATTAGAAGTGTGCTTTATTTAGTTTCCAATTATGGGGAAATTCTCTTGTTTGTTTTATTTTTTTTTACTTCTAGTTTGAATCTAGTTTGGATAGAATTATAGTGGGAGAGCAAAGAATTCTTTTCAACTTGCTGAGGTTCGTTGATGGCTTAGCATGTGCTCTCTACGTCCCACGGGCATTTGAAGAGAATGTGCGTTCTCTCCAGGGATGGAGAGTTTTACAAATGTCAATTCGATCCTACTGACGGATGGCATTGCTTACTTTCTGTTGCTGCTGATTCTCTTTCTACTTGTTCTGTGAATGGTTGAGAGAGGGGAGTCGATGTCCCCAGCTATGAATGTGGGTTTGTTTTTGGTCCTTTAAGCTCTATGAATTTTTCTTCATATACATTCAGTTTTTTTAATTTTTTTTTTAATTTTTAAGTTACAATAGGGCCCTGGCTGGTGTGACTCAGTAGATTGAGTGCCACCCTGCGAACCAAAGGGTAGCAGGTTCAATTCGCAGTCAGGGCACATGCCTGGGTTTCAGGCCAGGTCGCCAGTAGGAGGTGCTCAAGAGGCAACCACACATTGATATTTCCCTCCCTCTCTCCCTCCCTTCCCCTCTCTCTAAAAATAAATAAATGAAATATTTTTAAGACATTACAGTTCACATATAATATATTAGTTTCAGCTATACAGCATAGTAATTAGACTTTTATACATCTTACAAGGTGATCTTCCCCACAAGTCCAATGCCCGTCTGACGCCAGCTGTAGCTACTACAGCAGTACTGACTACACCTCCTATGCTGTACTTTACACCCCCCGTGACTGTTTGTATAACGCAATTACACTTCCTAATCCCTTCACCTTCCTCGCCCTCCAACTCACCTCCCATTTGGCAGCCATGTATTTGTTCTCTGTATCTGTGAGTTTCTGTTTCGTTTGGTCATTTATTTATGTTTTTTACATTCCGCATATAGGTGAAATTACATGGTATTTGTCTTTCTGTTAGTTATTCACTTAGCCGGATACCCAGCTAGGTCCATCCACGTTGTCACAAATGGCAGGATTTCCTTGTTTGTTATGATTGACTAGCAGTCCCATCGTTTTCCCGCCACATCTCCTTGACCCGCGTGCCTACTGATGGGCACCTGGGCGGCTTCCAAAGCTTGGCTATTGTAAACAACGCTGCAATGAACATAGGGGTGCATGCATCTCTTCGAATTAGCATTTTGAATTAGTCCAAATAAATACCCAGGAACGGAATTGCTGGGTCATAGGTGGGTCTAGTTTTCATTTTTGAGGACCGTCCGTACAGTTTCCCGTGGTGGCTGCCTCAGTGGACAATCCCCCCCCCACCCCCCCACCCCCCGCCAACAGTGCACGAGGGTTGCTTATCTCTACATTCTCCCCAACGCTTGCTCCAAGAAAAAAAAATCTAACAGGGTTCAACATGTATGGTTTTGAGTGGGGAAAGAAAAAAAGCCTGTTTGCATGCGTTGCTTCAAAACTGAGGAACTGAGGAACCAATGTGAAATGTCTGGATTTTTAATAGTTCTTTAAATTAGTGAATAATATAACCAACATGTAGTCTAAACAGATATTTGCACAGTCAGTGTTCCTCCTCTGTAATTCATTCTCCCCCCCCCCCACGCCACCTCAGAAAAGAGGAACCTGTGGGAATGTCCATGCCCCACCCCCAGCTCTGCTACTGAGATCAAAGAGAGAATAGAAAGTAGTTCCGACCTAAAACAAGGAGAGAGAGGATCAGCATCCTGATCAGACAGCAAGATGAATTTACCCACACGATAAGCATTTACGCCCTGAACTTTTGTCAGCAACGCGTGTCTCTTAAAGCAGTGATTTTATTCTATTTCCTGCAGATGGGGAAATGCAGACCAAATTTCCACTACCTATTAGTGTAAAAAAAGCACGTGCCACCTTAATTCATTTTCTGCATTCTGCATTCTTTGTTTCCTCTAGGGAGATGGTAACTGCAACTTAGACAGACAGACAGACACAGCGGAAAACATATTCCACTAGGTGATATTTATCTCTTCTTTCGGCTTCAAGGTGAATTCCAGGGCTTAAAATTGTAGTTACCTCAGATGATTACCAAAATGGAAGTGTAATGATATCCTCCGTGTATGATTATTGATGTACCTTTTTATAGATTCGTTTTTATGTTGAGCTGATTATTTTATATGCATTGATGAGCGTAATTGTAATTAGTTGTCTAGTTTGGTAAATGAGTATCTGGGATAATTTATGGGTGCTTCTAATTTTTAGTTTTCGGAGTTGACATTTTGATATTGACTTGGGTGTTTTACGTCTCTTGCTGGAAACATTTGATAACTCACATTTACAATGAAGAATGTTGCTACGGATATAAATATGTAGGTAAGCCTTGAGTTTATTTATTCAATATTTATTTTCTTCGAAGTGTAGTGAGCTTCTGTGGCCCAAAAAGGACCCTCCAGCATAGAAAGGAATTCCTAAAAATAGATCTGATTCCCTAACTTTAAATTTATTAAAGTTACAAATTGGAAACTAGTTTTGAAAGCTTTGATCTTAATTGATAAATCTTACTATTTTTTTTCTATAACTCACAAGTTTTTTAGAAAAAAATAACAATACTTTGATTGGTTCCTTTATTAGTATTTCAGTGAAGACTTCTTCACCAGATCATCTTTAAAAATGTAACGTAGAAAATTCATTATGGTCAATTCCCTTAGACAGTTGAACTTTAATTACAAATTTAATGCACCTGGTTCTCTTACACACTTCCAACACCTAAGGCAATGTCGTAGGTCAGGTTCATCAGTCCCATCCCCTGAGACGAGAATTCATGCAAAGTGACTTATTAGAAAAAACAGCTGGTGCGGAAACCCCAATGAAAACTGACAAGCCAGATGGGGAGCTTATGGGTTTGCAAAAACGGAGAAAGGGCAGGCAGTGTTCTCAGCTGGGGCGTGGCTTGAGCAGAGGCTCAGAGACTGTGGTCGGGATCCAGATTCCCTTCCCAGGTCTATTTGGTTCTGTGTGCTCTCACCTCCAGGGGCAGGCCCCTGGCAGCTGTAGGCTCATTTGTCCCAGAAGCCCCAGGGAGTCCTAGGGCTGTCTCTCATGGACCCAGCCCTGGTCCTGAACCAATCACTACGGCCGGGGGTGCACAGCACGCCCAGGAAGACCTGGAATGGGACCAGCCATGTCCGAAACCCAGGAAATAGGTGGGGAGTCCAGCTGCCTGAAGGAAATGAAAGGTGGAAACAACAGATGTCCCTACCCTTGGGCACAATAGAAAGGGGCAGCAGTAGTACAGAAATCCTTGGAAACTGCTCGCTAGACAGTGCTGCTTCCTCGAATGTATAGGCGCAGACCGCCCCGCGTGGGTCCCTCTCAGCCGGGAGGCCCAGGGAAGGCGTCTCTCCACCTGCTCTTCCTGGCCGAGGCCCACTGTCCCTGGACTCGCTCCCAGTCCCAGGGTTTACCTCCTCCCACAATCAGTGGTGGTGGGAGTATCCACTCCCTTGAAGAAAAGCGCAATTCCCACCCTGGGTGGTGCGGCTCAGTGGACTGAGTGCCAGCCTGTGAACCTAAAGGTCAAAGGTTCGATTCCCAGTCAGGGCACATGCCTGGGTTGTGGGCCAGGTCCCCCCAGTGGGGGTCATGCAAGAGGCAACTGGTCAACATATCTCTCACACATCAATGTTTCTCTCCCTTTCTGTCTCCCTCCCTTCCCCTCTAAAAATAAATAAAATAGGTTTTTAAAAAAAGAAGGAAAAATCACCACTCCCACCCATGGTCTGGCCATAGGATTCCAACACAGTGTTCATATCAAAACAAGCCAGTTCAGAAATGCATTTGATTCCTGGCATCTGGCTCACTCAGTCTGGAACAACACCAGCATCTCAGGGCACACCAGGCTTGGCCCAGCCGAGGCCCATTTCTTCTCCGGGGGCAGAGGAGGCCTGTACGTCTTTCCTCGTCTCCAGGTCCATGGCAGTACCTCCTTGGCTAGGAAGCTGTATCACCCTAAGAACAAGCTATAAGTTACTGGTCTGGACTTGTTCGCACGAAGTGGTTTGGGGGGATACTTCCCCGGAAGTACTTAGCATTGAAGAGCTCAAGACACGTTAGGTACCCGTTTCTAAAGTCATCGTACACGTACCCCAGGCAGGGGCTACCGCTCTGGTAGAGACGGACGAGTGGACGCTGCTGGTGGAAAAAGCCTGCAGTTAGGAGAGCGGACGGGAGGGAGGGCAGAGGAAGAAGCCCTCAAGGGTGGAAAGAGAAGGATGGACACAGCAGCTGCCCCTCTGATCCCAGGGGGTCCCCAGAGCCCCCAGGCAGCTGTTGTCAGCCCCCAGGAGGCCAATGTCCCGAATAGAAACGGGGCTGGTGGGGGGAGAGGGTCTAACCCACTGAGGACTCAGCCCTGGGCACGAGACATGTAGCTTTCCGCAACACCACCGCCCTCCATGAAACAGTTAAGTTCACGGGGAAAGGGGCCAAAATCTCTCTGGCACCCCTGTGGCTGAACGTAGGCATTTCTAAGTCAGGTGTCAGCGTCTCAGGGACTGCGGAAGGCTTATTTCTGGAATGATTCCTGAGGCTCTTGCCATTAAGTGCATCAGCCCTGGCTGGTGTGGCTCAGTGCCAGCCTGTGAACCAAAGGGTCCCTGGTTGGATTCCCAGTGAGAGCACATGCCTGGGTTGTGGGCCCGGTCCCCAGTAGGGGGCGTGTGAGAGGCAACCACACATTAATGTTTCTCTCCCTCTCTTTCTCCTACCCTCCTCCCTCTAAAAAATAAATAAATAAATAAAACCTTAAAGAAATTGAATGCATCAGAATAAACATAGTGAAGATAAACACTGTAATAGTAGCCTTTCACACATGACACAGACCAAAGGTACCTGTAATCAGTGAGAAAAGGAAGTGTTTCAAGCAATGAAAAGCAAGGGTTGGTCCTATGCGTACTCTGGCGCAGGCTGTGTTTTAAGTAGCTCAGCTACAGTGCGCCGACTTCGGCTGCACAGACTCTGAACACTGAGCAAGGCCCTAGAAAGTACCGGAGACCCTCCTCAGTCAGGGATACTCAAACCCCATCGCCCACCGTCAGAGTCCAGCCCGGCCCGCCGCAGTTCCCCGCTGTGGCCAATGGCGAAGGTGGCGGTTTGCAGGAGCCCTTCCAGTCCCCGGGCACTGTGCTTGGAATTCGGGTTTCGGGCGCCAGCTGAACGCCGGCAGCTGCCCGCGGGGTTCAACAGTGAACAGCCACGGATGGAATATAAGGGTGTTTCTCTTGCACAGGAGGCAATACCAGACAATGAGGGTTTTTCTGCGAAAACAAACTGTTGTTGATGAATGTACTGTGAAGGCGATGAAGCATCAATGTGAACTAATTACTAACTTGGGCAGAAAAACGTGTTTCAGAGTAAAGGTGAAGGGCACAGCCACAGAGACAGCAGGGGCTGGTGAGCACTTCGTGTAACCCTGGTTTTCCCCGGACTTGAAAGGCGAACCTCAGCTCTCCCGTTCGCACACGAAACTTGGTCACTCGAAAGAGTATAAGGTTTTGCAGTGCTCACGTTCCTTAAAACTCGACTGCGGTTTTTGCTTTTCTCGCAGTGAAAAGCTGTCAGAACTTTCTCAAAGAGAAAAGGCACCAGCCTGCCCGTTTGGGTCCTTTAATTTTGGTCCTGGGCGCTCTGCACCCTCGGTTCCTCCCGTGTTCTCTGCACGCGGGATGGCGTCTTCCCAGCTAGGACTGTGACTTCCACCCCGTCCCTACCGACATGCCAGCTCCACACATGTTCAAGGGAGCCCCAGCGTGTGCCGAACTACCGCCATTTACTGCCCAGCTCCTACCAGGGCCGCTGTGCTCCCATGAGCTCACGCACCCCTCGCGAGCACATCCATCAGTTCGGGTAGTTACACGTCCCAGACAGACTCAGTGGATTGGCGGCCGGCTCTGGGCCTTGGTGCACCCCACCGTCTGGTGCGGCACGGAGGTGGCCAGGCGTGGTAGATGACAGGGCTGCGGTCCCTTTGTCGGTGGGTTTCAGGATGAAGTCCTCCAGCAGGGCTCCGCGAGGGGACCAGGGTTGGGTTCTTTACGATGTCCCCAGAGGGGTTCCTGGCTGATGAGACCGCAGGCCCCAGCACCTAGAAATCCCCGAGTGTCAATCCTGTCCAGAAAGCTGGGGGAGTGGAGGCAGAGAGGGCCGGAGCACAGGTGCAGTGTGGGGTGGGGCATCCAGGTCTCTGTTCTAGGGGCAGAGATCTTCATTCGTCCCTAAAAAGTCATCATCTGAGCCCCTCCCAGCCCGGGCGTAACAGGTGGGGGAAGCTCAGTGCTGATGGACAAACCACAGAAATGCCCCGACATTCTCTGAATCCAGCTCAGGTCATTAAAACGAGTAGGCTGGTGCGTCCCCCGGGGTGGCCGGCTGTCTCACTCCTCACTCCAGCTGCAGGAAATCCTCTGTCTGGGAGTAACTTCCAGAATTTTCCGAGTGACTCCCATCTAGGCGCAGTGGTCCTGACCAGATGTTACGAGTTCCCGACTTAAGGAACGTTAACCTCTTTCAGAGGCAGGGCAGGAAACAACGCCAGGAGGTGTTCGGCCGTTGCTCTGATGGCCAAAGGCGGAGAAGCAGACAGGGAGAAGCAGAGGCAGCGCCGACAGCCGAGGGTTCCAGCTTCCACGCTGAGGTCTCGGGCCCCGGCTCTGCCAGCCCTGCTCCGGGGCCACACTCTTTCTCCCGCCTCCCACGGGAATATTTGCAGAAAAAAATTCCCCCTCACCCTCCCTAAAGGGCAGTTAGTGTCGAGCCCATCCAACTTTCTCCCAGCAGTATACAAAGTAATACAAGGCATTCTGGCAGCAAAAAAAAAAAATCTCAAATTCTGTTGCTTTTATTTCCCCAGATGGCCCTAGGGTGCATATGCTAATTAAGTGCCAGGGATGGCTTCAGGTCTCCCATATCGCCATCTCCCATAATTCCCATAATTCTCCCATAATTCCCCCCAAGGTGCAAACGCACTTTAGCAGCAAGGCCGTCTTCTCCGTGGGTCTGCATCTTTCTAGGCATCTCTTGTCATTCTAACCTGTTTGGCTTTGCCCAGAAACTCTAACATTTCCGCCATTGTAACTAATCCTGAGGGATTAAATTGCACGGCATGACCTTCTTACCAACAAACAGCATTTCGACCGGTGATTTATGAAAAAAGGTTTTCGATCGATGGGCTGAGCCCATCCCCGATGATTTATGAAACTGTCAGTCTAGGTGGAGACTCTCCCATTAATTCCTCCTAATTGCAAGAGCCACAACAGAAGGGAAAACATTCCACTAAATGACAGTCCCCATTTGTAAATCTTGTGTTTTTGCATTTATGATATGATTCTACACACACACACACAAATAACTGAGATTTTTCCGGAAGGTCTCCCCAATGCTTTATTTTTGCTTCTTGGTTTAGTCAACTCCCAACCACGTTTTCTTCCACACACACACAAAAAAAAGTTTTCCATTATGATCTGAAACGTTAATTCTGATGTTTGAGGCTTTAGATCACTTCCTCTCGGTGTTCATCAGCTCTGGCCACATGGTGAGCGTGAGGTATTTCATTTTCACTTTACGTGGAAGGCCCTTGATGACACATTTAGCAGCCCTATTAGTGTGTCCGTTTATCTGAGTTCCTAAGAGCCGCGGGCAACGTGATTGGAATGGCACGCAGGACGCGCTCCAGCTGGCTGTCTGTAAACCTGAGTTCGGGTTCTAATCGGAGCAGACAAGAGCAGGTGGGGTGAGGAGCCAGGGGGCCACCCACGTTACCACCTCCTCCCACCCCCACCGGCCCCTCTTTCACCTCCGGTCTGCTGCTGGCATGTCATACTTAGCTGTGACCTCACCGGTGGCCATGCCTGTCTGGCGGTCAGCAGCCAGGCGCCCGTCCTATTTCTGAGTCCTCCAGCTGCCTCTGGGGAGAGGCTCGATTTCAGCTATGGGTGGTGTGAGTCGCTGCCCCCCTTGTCGGCGTCCAGGAGGGTCATGACCTTGTCAGAATGCAAGCCAGCGTTCAGGAGCCTCAGCCTGGGAGAGCGATCCTGGGAATCTCCGGGCTCCTGGTGTGAATGGGTAGAGCGGGTTCCCGGGGGGAGTCTGAGGGACAGGGCAGCGCCACCTGGGCCTGTTCTGGGGGTGAGGGGGGTTGATTTCCCATCCACAGGAAGAGGTGAGGTGGGTCAACCCGTTCGTCAATCAGTATCACCTCTTGCGCATCTGTTCATTCATTCTTCCAAGGATTGTAGCTGTTTCCTGTGTGTCAGGGCCCTGGGCTAATGGACATTTAAGAGAGAGAGAGAGAGAGACCATTTTGCTGCCCACAAGAGCCCAGGAATCTCCTTCAGGAGAATAGTCCTCACAAAGTAGACCTCTGGGTCCTCTTTTGTTTGGCCCCCGGGGCACTCAGACTTGAAATCTTCCAGCATAAAAAATGTGCCTCTCAGCCCTGGCTGGCGTAGCTCAGTGGATTGCGCGCGGGCTGGGAACCAAAGTGTCCCAGGTTCGATTCCCATCCAGGGTACATTCCTGGGTTGCAGGCCATAACCCCCAGCAACCGCACATTGATGTTTCTCTCTGTCTCTCTCCCTCTCTCCCTCTCCCCCCTCCCTCCCTTCCCTCTCTAAAAATAAATAAATAAAATCTTTAAAAAAAAATGTGTCTCTGTAACCACGAAGGTAGGACTAGTCTGTGCTCCTCTCTGTTCTGGAGCCTGGGCGGGACTCCCAGACGAGGCCCTAGCAGCCAGTAGGAGGCCTGGGTCTCACTCCCCCTTTGGCACAGAGCCCGGCACCTTCCTCACAGGCCTGGCACCTGTTCTCAGTCTTCTGGCCTGGGGCCCTCTCTGTGGAGGCCAGCCCTCCGGCGCCCCGTCACCCCTCAGGCCCTGCCGTGCCCGTCTCCCCAGACCGCTCCCTCCTGCCGGGTGTGCATCTTGGGCGGACACGGGTGCCTCTTTATGACTCTGTCTCGGCCTTGGGTGTCTGGTTCCCCAGGACCTCAGGCTTCCTCGTCTAGCTCCCTGCCACTCACTGGCTTTCCTCCCGCTGTCCACATCCTGGCTCCTTCCAGCTGCCCACACTCTGCCTGCACGTGGCACAGCGCCCCAAACTGGCACATGGACACATGCCATGGGCTCGGGGTGTTTTCCGGGCCAGGCGTCAGATGGCAGGATAGGGCTTACGGACCTTCCCCTGGGGACAGCTGCATGGACTGAGGGGTCAGCGAGAGGGTGAGGCGCGCCTGAGGGGGTGGGAGCAGCAGCAGCTGTGCTGAGATGGGCCCGCTCCCCGAGTCAGGAAAAACCTATTTAGCATCAAAAGATGAAGGGCGGGTGTCGGGGCGGGGGCGGGGCAGGAATAAAGGAAGAAAAGCGTCTCCTCAGCCAGGGGTATTTTGATGTGAACCAAGGGGCATTGTGTTTGAACTAGGAATATGAGTAACTAAATGACATACAGGTGTTTAAAGGAAGATGTGAGCAGATCATCACTGCCCGACCCCCACCCCCCACACACTTGAAGGAGCCTACAGGCAGTGGGCGGAGCATGTGGGGTTCATCTGATTCACACCTAATCACTGCGTGTGGCCATGTATAGGACACACTCTTCCACCCAAATTTTTGAGGGAAAAATAAGGATGCGCGAGTTACACATGGGTAGTACCGGAAATACCTCGTACCTGTTCTTGTGTTTTGTAATTATTTGTTACATAGAATTTCTTCTACCATACTGTGTTTGAAAATAAGTGCTAAAATTCCTTTATCATACAAGACACAAGTATCTGAATATAAATAAATAATTGAATTAAAAATTAAAATGAAAGATTTTTTTTACCCCTGAAAGTTTGGGCCAAAAAATGTGGGTACATGTTATACACGACAAAACATGGTAAGTCACAGGAATGTACATCAAAGTCTTACATGTAATTGTCTCTGGATGGCACTATGGGTTCCATAAGATTTTCCCAAAATTCAAAATATTCTGAATTTTTAAAGTGAAAGAAGCCCTGGCTGGTGTGGCTCAGTGGGATTGAGTGCCAGGACTGCAAAGCAAAGAGTTGCCAGTTCAATTCCCAGTCAGGGCACAGGCCTGGGTTGTGGGCCAGGTCCCCAGTAGGGGGCGTGCAAGAGGCAACCACACATTGATGTTTCTCACCCTTTCTCCCTCCCTCCCTTCCCCTCTCTCTAAAAATAAATAAATTTTTAAAAGTATTTTTAAAGTAAAAGAATATATACATGTTGCTTTCATAATAAGACTTTTTCACTGCATTTTATCTGAAATGGTCAGGTATGTTAGGTAATTCACAGCGTCTGTCCTCTGACTCACTGTCTAACGCACACGGAGAAGGCTGAGCCTGCATCGGGTCAGGGGGCACAGCCTGTTCGGGAGGGAAGATGAAAAGGGGAAGTCCGAGCTGGCACCAGGCAGGAAGGGGCAGAGCCCAGAGCGATGTCACTGAAAATGAAGCAAGAGGAGAGACTGGGCCCACTTCCCAGTAAAGGGTGAGCTGGGCTGACAGCTGAGTGGAAAGCCTGTCCAGTTATTGCCTTGATGTGCTCAGAGAGGGTGGATGTGAGTTTGTAGGGACACACGTTTGTAATCCATCCACGTGATTTCAGGAAGAGGTGATGGACTCTGAGGTGTCGGGTGTATCCTTAGAGATTAAGACTTGTCCTGACCACCTCCAGTCATCTGTCTTCTGTTCAATAGATGGTGCCATGGATGTGCATGTGTGGCTCAGGAACCTCAATGATAAGAGAACCTATGTGCACGGCCACTGCGTGGCTGTGCAAGGACAGCGAGGGGGGCGGGCACTTTCGGGTCCACACACTGAGTGGCCCTGGGAAGCAGCGACTCCGGCAGCAGCGCAGTCAGAGAAGTCCCAGCCACAGAAGGAGGAGTACCAGGGTTGCAGACTTAATAGCTCCTGAGCATTCCGCAGGTCACTCTGGTTGGTTGGTTTGGTTACTTGCTTACTTGCTTGCTTCTTTTTTTTTTTTTAGCCTACAATAGTCTTGACTACTTACCTTAAACTTCTAGCTGATTCAGTCCTGGTACTATGAAAGGACAGCTTCAGCTTAACCACGTCACGAACAATTAAAATTTTATCACAAATTACTGAGAATACTGGCAAGAATGAGCAACTACAAAATCACAGTAGATCATGGGCCACTTCCAGTTGTTTTCCCAAATAGATTTCACTTCAAACACTCCAGAGTTGCAGCCTCTATTCTGTGGTTGATGCATTTGAGTTGGAAAAAAAGAATGAACTTCTTCACAGGAATGTGGATTTTTTAAATATATTTTTAATAAACTAACTATATGTAGCATAGATTTAGGTTCACAGCAAAATTGAGCAGAAGGTACAAGGGACTCCCCACAGGCCCCTGCTCCCCCCCCACACCTGCACAGCCTCCCCCACTAGCAACAACCCCCCACCAGGCAGTACGTTTGCTATGATCTGTGAGCCCACACGAACACGTCATCACCTCCCTAAGTCCGTGGCTGACGCTAGGACTGGCTCTTGGCGTTGCACGTTCTGTGGTTTGGAAAGACGTAGGAAGACCGGCGGCCACCATAACTGCAGCACACAGAGCGGTCTCGCTGCCCTGCAGTCCTCTGTTCTCTGCCCGTCCCACTGACCGCTGGCAACCGCTGGCCCTTCTCCCGCCTCCCCAGTTTTGCCTCTTTCAGGATGTCACACAGTTGGCGCCACACGGTACTTAGCCTGTTCAGGCTGGTTTCTTTCCCTTAGTGATACTCATGGAAGGTTCCTCTGTGTCCTTTCACAGCTCGGTGGATAATTTCCATTTAGCGCTGAGTAATATTGCATCGTCGGATGGACCCCAGTTTGTTTATCTACCTCCCACCGGAGGGCCTCTTGGTTGCTGCGGGTGCGGGCAGTTACTGAGCAGACCTGCTATGACCATCCCGGGCAGCTTTGTGTACGGACCTAAGTGTTCAGTCTATCCGAGGCAATACTAAGGAGTGCCATTGCCAGGTTGTATGAATGGTGATAAAATAAATGTTTTCCAAAAGGGTGCTTAAGTCAAAATTAAAATCAAAGAGTTTTCTAGATGCACTGTAACATATTTCAGACCAAAAGGCATACAATAAAAAGTGCAGGACTGCCACACCCGCTGCCCCGTCTGGTCCTTCCGAAACCCCGTGCTCCCCCCTCTTAAGCAACCGTCGCCCTGGATCAGTTTGATTCTTCTCTTGTATTTCTTATACCTTGACGCCTCGACCGTGTATTCCTAAACATCACACAGTGCTTTTGGCATGGGTTTTTTTCACTTTATACAAACGGTATTATCCAGGTGTCTTTAGTAACCGGTCTTCCCCCTCCCACCAACACCAGGCTTCTCAAACCCAGCCGCACTGCACCGTGCGGTCCTGATCCACCGACTCAGTGCTATGTTGCCTTCTGCACACACGCCACAGTCTGATTTCCCCTTCTCTTGCTGATGAACATCAAGGTCGCCCCCAGAGTGGTGCCATTCATTGCAAACAATGCTGTTCTAAAGGTCCCGGCACAGGACTCCTTGGTGACACAGACCAGCCTTTCTCTAGCATGGTGCTAGTCAAGGTGTGGTCTGAGAGCTGCTGGTTTCTGGCAAATCAGTGCCTTGCTTCCTCCACCAGGAAAGTCCTACCGAGAAACACACTCACGCTGCGCTTAACAGTGTGCTTCGCGATGACGCCAATTTACGTCCTGGGGCCGGCCCTTCTTCCTCACGGCAGACCGGCTCGCCACGCGGCACTGCTCTCGGTGTATATGCAGAAATAGAATTTTTGGCTTGGGTGGTGCACGGTCTACTTTCTGAATAACGGGCAAACTGCTTCCCGGAGCTTGACCCCTAACACCAGAGCATGTGTTCCCGTAAACCTGAACTTCTAAAACACAGGTCCACCTCCAACCCTGCAGGACCTGGGGCAAGGGGGCAATGGAAACCCACAAACCGTATATCTAAGTATTCAAGGTCTTGCCTGAGTTCTAGCTGCTTAGTCAAAGGACCATCTCTTGTTTTTTATTCATCTCCTTTATGTTGCTTTTTTCTCTATTTCCTTGACTTCTTTAAGATTACTTTTGGGAATTCATTTTATAGAACATTTTTGTTGCCTGATACATTTATTTTGAGCTAAAAATTTTCCTCTAAATTCTGCTTTGGCAATTTCTTATAGATTTTGACAAGTAGTGTTTTTACTATTGCCTAATTCTACATGCTTCTTATTTTTTATGATTTTCTAATCTTTTTTTAAATGTATGTTTCCGTTATGGTTTACATATAATATTGTATTAGTTTCAGGTGTACGTAGTGATTACATTTAGATACCTTACAAAGTGACCACCTGTTAAGTCTGGTGCCCATCTGACACCATGCGTAGTTATTACAATATCACTGACTGTATTCCCTATGCTGTCCTTTACATCCCTCTGCCTGTTTTCATACTATGATTTTGTCCTTCTTAATCCCTTCATCTTTTTCACCCATCCCTCCAACGCACCTCCCATCTGGCAATCATGTTCTCTGTGTCTGTGATTTGTTTCTGTTTTGTTTGTTTGTTTCTAGATTCCACATACAAGTGACATCATACATATCCGTCTTTGTCTGACTAATTTCACTTAGCACAACGCCCTCTAGGTCGGTCCATGTCGTCACAAATGGCAAGATTTCATTCTTCTCTAATGGCTGAGTATATTCTATTATACATGTGTACCACGTCTTCTTTGTCCACTCATCTGTCGAGGGACCCTTACTTTGCTTGCACATCCTGGCTGTTGTAAATAATACTGCAATGAACGTAGGAATGCATATATCTTTTCGCACTTAGTATTTTGGATTTCTTCGGATAAATAAAGACCCAGAAGTAAAATTGCTGGTCGTATGGTAGTTCTACTTTTGTTTTTTGAGGAACCTTCTTACTGTTTTCCACAGTGTCTGCACCACTGCAGCCCCACCAACAGGGCCGGAGAGTTCCCTCTTCTCCACGTCCCCGCTAACACTTGCTTGTTGATTTCTTGATGACAGCCATTCTGACAGGTGCAAGGTGATCTCTCATTGTGATTTTAATTTGAACTTGCCTGGTGATTACTGTTGTTGAGCATCTGTATGTCTACGGCCATCTGTGTGTCCTCTTCGGAGAAATATCTAGTCAGGTCCTCTGTGCCAATTTTTATTCGGATTTTTTGGGGGGTTGTTGGTGTTAAGTTATATGAGTTTCTTATATATTTTGTATACTAAACCCTTATCTGGTGTGTCATTGGCAAATATCTTCTTCCATTCACTAGGCTGTGTTTTTGTCTGAGGTTTGTTGAGGTTTTCTTTGCTGTGCAAAAACATTTTATTTTGATGTAGTCCCATTTATTTATTTATTCCTTTTGTTTCCCTTGCCTGGGGAGACATATCCAAGAAATATTGCTAAGATCAATGTCAAAGAGTTTACCGCCTATGTTTTCTTCTAGGAGTTTTATGGTTACAGGTCCTAGATTTCATTCTTTAATCCCTGTTGAGTCTAGTTTTGTATCTGTTGTAAGAGAGTAGGCCTAGTTTCATTTTTTTTTTTTTTTTGCATGCATCTGTGCAGTTTTCCCAACACTTCTGAAGGAACTGCTTTTACCACATTGTATGTGTTTGCCTCCTTTGTTGTAGATTTGTTGACCAGACAGGTGTGGGTTTCTTTCTGGGTTCTCTATTCTGTTCCTTTGATCTTTGTGTCTGCTTTTATGCCAATACCATGCTTTCTTGATTGCCTTGTAATATAGTTTGATATCAGGCAACATGAGAACTCCAGCTTTGTTCTTTTTCAATATTACTTTGGCTTTTAGGGGCTTTTGTGGTTCCATATGAATTGACATTTCAATTATTAATATGTTTAGGGTTATTCTAGTTCTGTGAAAAATCCCATTGACATGCCCATAAGGATTGCATTGAATCTGTCCATTGCTTTGAGTAGTATGGACATTTTCATGATGTTAATTCTTCCTGCCCATGAGCATGATATATGCTTCCATTTAGGTGTCTCTTCCTTGATTTCTTTCTACATTGTCTTGTAGTTTTCCAAATAAAGGTCTTTTTACCTCCTTGGTTAAATTTTATTCCTAGGTATTTTATTGTTTTTGAATTGTAAGTGGGATTGCTTTCTTAAGTTCTCTTTCTGATAGTTTGTTATGGGTGCATAAAAATGTGACTGACTTTTGAATGTTAATTTTGTATCCTGCTACTTTACTGAATTTCTTTATAAGTTCCGATAGTTTATTTGGTGGGATCTTTAGGGTTTTCTATATATAGTAGCATGTCATCTACAAATGATAGCAGCTTATTTCCTCCTTTCTAATTTGGATATCTTTTATTTTTTCTTGCCTGATTGCTGTGGATAGCACTTTCAGTAGTATGTTGAATAGGAGTGAAGATAGACATACCTGTCTTGTTCCTGCTCCTAAAAGAAAAATCTTTCAGCTTTTCACTGTTGAGAATAATGTTAGCTGTGGGTTTGTCATTTATGGCCTTTATTATCATGAGGCATGTTCCCTCTATACCCACTTTGCTGTGAGTTTTTATCATAAATGGATGTAGGATCTTGTCAAATGCTTTTTCTGCATTTATTGATATGATTGATTATATGAGTTTCATCCTTCACTTTATTTATGTGGTATCAGGCTCATGCTGGCCATGATGTGGGAAGCCATCTGGCCCAGAAACCTATAGTTTAGACCAACGTTACTACTCAAGATCAGAATTTGTAAAAATTATCTGGTGTGCTAGTCAAAAATATCCTATCCCCAGGGATTTGGGGATCATTCAGACTAGTACAGAGCCTTGTGGTGCTTTTTAACAAGTGTCCCAGGGGATTCTGAGGTCAGTAGCCCACAGACCATGCTGAGAAGCATTAACCTACATGTTACAAAAAAAAAAAAAAGGAACCAATGTAGCCGATGGATAAAATTATATATGTGGAAGAAATGGTCAAATTCTCCAAAATGTGTGTTTGTTGATTTAAAAAAAAATACACAAAGAAGGAAATGAGTAAGGGTTCGGTTTTATGAAACTGCAGAACTTCAGAGAGAGATCAGGTTCTTCCTGCTTGATTTTAGGTGATAAATGCTCATTGACTGACCAGGACACTATGGCCTTTAGATAAATACAGTTGAGCACAAATAACGCCTCCTTTTGTATTACACAATCTTTTTTACAAAATCATAAGCATGTAATTCTATAACATGACACTATCACACTCAAGTGTACCATATGACATTTTAGATGAAATATTCAAATTAAAACTGTTAATTATTACACCCATAATATCTCCCTACCAACCACACTCGAGCAGGTGTTACTTCTGCCGGACCCTGTGTAACTAGAGAATCTGCTTGTTTTACTTGTTGAACCACTCATTGTTCTAACCAGCCTTTAAAAGAATCCTGCAGGGGTCTTTCCACTTAGCAGTCACCAGTGAATGCAACCATGTCACTGTGCACAAGCATGTCGGCTTCGAATATGTTTCTTTCATTGTTCCCTGGTGAGCCTTCCACTTCTCTCTTGTCATGTTTCTGTGTTATCTTATTCTTTTTTAAGATGTTGTCTATTTATTCTTAGAGAAAGGGGAATGGAGGGAGAAAACAAGGGAGAGAAACATCAAGGTGGGAGAGAAACATCACTCAGTTGCTTCCCATATGGATCCTTACTAGGGACCAGGGTTTCGACCCAGCCTTGTGCCCTGACTAGGAACTGAACCCCCACGACCTTGCGCTTTGCAGAGGAGGTCCAACCAGCTGAGCTGCAGCGGTCATCACTATGTTTTCTTATTCTTTAACTGTGGCTTTTCTTCTCTGGGGGAGAAGAGGGGGAGAAGAGGGGGAGAAGAGGGGGCTCCGCCTACAGGGCCCCACCCCCAGCCGCCACAGATGAGAATAAGTCTCCCAAGACATGATCTCCTTGGGGAGGAAAGGTGGTCGATCTCTCAAAGGAGAAGGGCCAGGAGCCTGTTTGTTCCTCAGTGGGCTTTAATTGGGTTCATTTGCACAGGAATTCAGGTGAAGCTCATTACTCATTGCCAGGCAGTAAGGATCAAACAATAGATAACAAAGGACTCTGAGGGCCTATTTTGAGTCAGGGTCAGATAGCTAAAGAGCTGTAAAACTTTAAGAAACAAACTTACTTCTTGTTTGGACCCTTATCATTTCATTGAGAGCATTCTAAACAAAGCAGGTTTCACAAGATTTTACATATTCTTTCTTAGGCCTGATCACCTGGGGAACCCGCCCTTTCCAGCACAGGGCTGCACCAACCTCATTGTTTCAGGCTTAGGTGGAGCAAGGGAAGTAAGCCAGCCAAGAGATTAGACTTCTCGCAGACAATGAGGACTCAGGCTATGTCAAAGCCGAGGGGCAAGGGTCCAGCACCCCCTTTTGCTGTAGCCTCCAAAGTCATTCCTCAGGGGCCTCCCACGTGATCGTGCCTGTCTTAGGTAGTTCCCCCCTTGGGGAATCTTACCTGTCATTGGCTAACAGATCAAGCATTGGGGGCCAGTTATGGATGAAGTAAAAGGTGCAGAAGCAGCGCTCCTGCCAGGGAGATAAGCTTTGTCTCCTTGGTGGCTTATGGTCCAAGGTCGCTCCTTCAGCCTTAGCCTTGGCGGGGGTCACAGCTCCTGAAACCAGGCAGGGCGGTTCTCAACACTTCTTCAGTGAAGAGAAGGGGTTCCTGGCACCAAACCCCTTAATTCACCCTGTTTCCCAGTAAATTTTTCGTGATTTTTTTTTCAATTCTTCAGCCACAAATAACCTTAATAAAATGATTATCAGTCCTATCTCCAGTGCGGTATTTCCCATCCTCTCAAACTCTAATGAAAAGTTTTTGGCCATTCCTACTTAGAAAGATAGGTGGGGGAAAATGAGATCTTTTTCGACCCAGAAAGACAAGTCCCTGGACAATACCAATAAAGTAACCAGAAGTTCTATTAACACCCAGCCCCCTCCCCTGGACTACTGAATGCCTCCAGTAGTCACTGCACACGGACCTTAATTTACACAAGAGCTGGTTTTATCTCCCATCAAAATGGCAAGGAAAGGCGAAGTCAATCTTCCTGGGAACTTGGCCTGTCGATGTACGACATACGTAGCCCTGTTTCTTCCCCGTTGTGAAGCTCCCGGTTCTGCCGAGAGTTCCGGGTAGAAGGCCCCTCTGGGAAACGTGACTGTGCTTTGCAAACCACTGTGTGGGCCACCCTCAGTGCAGAGCTGAAGGGCTTAGGACTCACTCCTACTTTGAAGAAGCCAAGGCTTTTTCATGTGTATGAAAAACATCTTCAACACTTCAGAAACACTATTTTAAAACATTCAGGCTCAGTGAAATGGGCGAGAGGCAGCACGTGAAAACAAGATGCCCCAGTGACGGCAGAGCAAACTCCAGCCTCCGGAGGACCCGCTGCTGTGGAAGGATACATGATGCTCGGACTTGCCGGGGGCTCTCGGGCATGAGCTGTCCCTGCGTTCCAGGGTGCAGGGTGAGTCTAAACATTCCGAGGGCCTATTCAATCACGTTTGGGCTCCTGTCACAGAAGAATCGCAGAGGAAAACAATGGCAGGGTGTGTGGGCCTGCTTTCAAGATACAGAGCAAACAGAAGACGCAGCTCAAAGGTCGTTCCAGAAAAGGGAATCTATTTATTCACAGAAGGAGAAGTCCAGAGATAAAGCAGGCTTCGTTCGAGTGGCCCTCAATCCCTGTTCTTTCAAATCCCTGTTCTGCCATCCACAGCGACATCCTTATCTCGAGGCTGGAGCTTCTCCTCACAGTGGCAAAGTGGCTGCCAGTAACAGCTGGAGCGTCTCTCGCAAGAGGGAGGAAGGACTGTCTCGGGTGTCACAGCAACCTCTCTCCAAGGCTCCAAGGCCAGAACTTGGGTGTTGTGTCCGCTCCTAAACCAAATTCTGGCAGGGGGAAAGGCACTGCCCTTAATTTACTCTCGTGGGGCAGCAGGAGCCAGGTTCCCCTCTGACACATGGCTGTGAGGCCGGCAGGAGAGGCTTGAACGAGATCACGGCTCCACGGGAGGGGAGGGAGAGATGTGAAGCAGGCCACCAACAGTGCCCCCACCTGGAGCCTTCGCTAAATGGGGGGCATGAAACAGCTACCTTAATGATGCAAAGACGTTGAGGACCCTCCCCACAAACAGGCTTCAAAGAGCCTAGATAATCCCCCTCCTAAGTCCATCCATGCGGCCAGTATTTGCCGAGGTGCCATGCAACGTCAGGGCTCCACGCAGTTCCTAACGCAGAGAGATGTCCTGCCTCAGCGGTTTGTTAAACAGTGAGCCCCCCCCACCCCGCGGTGTGTCTGTGAGTCGCAATAAAAGTCAGAGCCACGCTGTGGAAATTCAGTCTCCAAAAGGACTCCCAAGAAGAGGTCCTTGGAAGAAAGTTAAAAGACATGGTGAGGGAATTCTCTGCCTTGATTTTTTCTTTTCCTTTCTTTTCCTTTCCTTCCCTTTCCTTTGCTTTCCTTTCCTTTCTTGTGTGTGTGTGTGTGTGTGTGTGTGTACGTTGCTCCCCCACCCCCACAAATGCAGGAAGCGTCTGCCTCGCCGTCCGAGGATCACACCAGATGCGATCCTTCAGCTCGGTTGTCCCCTGCCCACTCTGCTGCCCTTGCTCTGGGGCCCAGAGAAGGCCCTGCGGCCCGTGCCAGCCAGGTCCCCTGGCGTCCGGCTTTCATCTGGCTTCAGCCAGCTTTAGCCGAAGGCGCAGGCAGCAGCCGGCCAAGCTGGAGGTGCCAGTCCTCCGGCTTCCTCCTGGCCTCCCTGCAGGCGGCCCGTGGCCGCATACTTCTACCACACGTCACGGCTTCCCTTGAGCCACCCCTCCCTGGAACCGATTTCTGGTCATTGTTCCCTTCCTGTGCACCGCGGGGCTGCAGCCGCTTCCCAGCATGACTGGCCCCGGGTGCTTCGTCATCATTTCTTGGCTTCCCTCGGCACTGTCAACGCCTGTGCATGAAAATCCCTGCGTTCGCTCTCCCCGTCACCCACTTTTAATATCCCTCTGCGTCCCCTTGGGACCGTGAGTGACGCGGAGACCTTCAGAGTCGACTGAAGTGAGCCAGTGATGGTTCAAAATCTCCTCTCCTTTGTCTGCCGTTTTCTTCTTTCTTGCTTCTAAGTGTCTTCTTCATCTTTAAAACATTGTTTCCCACCACACCTGTAAGTTATAACTCTTTGAAGGACACTCTGAGGAACCAGATGTATCTTTTCAAACGTTGGAACTGTACAAGTAACACAAAAAAAATAAATAAAAATTGGACTTCGTTAAAATTAAAATCTTTGGGGCTGCAAAGAGTATCATCAAGAAAGTGAAAAGACAACCCACCATGTGGGAGAAAATATTTGCAAGTCATATATCTGATAAGGGAGCTGGCACCCAGAATACATAAAGAATTCTTACAGCTCAGTAAGAAAAGATAAATAACCCAATTTTAAAATGAGCGAAGGATAAGGACATTTTTCCAAAAAGATGCACAGGTGACCAGCGAGAGCATGAAGACACACTCAACTCCATCAGCCTTTGGGGCATGCACATCAGAGCCACGGGGAGCTCCCGCTCCATGCCCACTGGGATGGCTGGAGCTAAAACACGGATGGGAACCAACTGCCGAGGATGTGAAGAGAGTGGGCCCCTCGTGCGCTGCTGGGGGCAATGTGGAACGGCACCGATGTTGAACTCAGAGTCACGTAGGATCCTGCAATTCCAGCTCTTGGTGTGTGCTCAAAAGAAAGGAGAGTGTCTCCACACAAAAACTTGTGTGTGAGTATTCGTAGCAGCATTGTTCACAACGGCCCCAAAGTGGAAACGACCTGACTGATGAGTGGGTAAAATGAACTGTGGTATGTCCATACGACGGACTGTTACTGGGCACGGAAAGGAAGGAAGCAGTCATTCACGATGAAACATGGATGAACCTTGGAAACTTATGCCAAGTGAAAGAATTCAGTGACGAAAGAACCACGCCGACGGTATGACTCCCTTTACATGAAATGCCCAGAGTTGGCAACTCTATAGATACAGATAGTAGATTGCTGGTTGCCTAGGGAGGCGTGGGGGGAAGGCTTTCTTTGGGGGTAATTTTTTAAAAAGCTCTAAAACTGGCCGAGGTGATGGTTGCACATTTCTGTGAACACACTGTACCCTGCCCTCCAGTTACTTCACTCTTCTAAGTATCTCTTAAAACTCATCCTTGAACATCAATTCCAGGGGGTCTTAGAACCTATGAGCTTAAGAAAACCCTCATGAATCCTCTGAAATGTTCCCCAAAATTAAGACTTAGATGACTTGCTTCTTTCTAGCTTGCCTGATATTTTATAATTCTCCAAATACTCAGCATGAAACAAAACAGATCCCGAGCTTTTTTGCCAGAATGTTTTATGTCAGGATAAAAAAAAAAGTGCCTTTCACTGACCCCCCCGGGGCATCTCATTAGCATCCTGCCCCACCCCACCTCCACCCCGCCATCTGCGCCTTTACATTCACAGTAACTAGCATTATTAATAGAACTTATGGCAACCTGAACAGGAGTTCAGTTATGGGACCCCGTGGCTAAGCTTGTTTATGCAAATTCCGGTCCTGAGCTAGTTTTGTGCTGTAGAAAGGGGGTCCCACAGGAAGCCAGGGGCCTCCGTAGTTATGTGACCCAGGGAACTCACTCAGCACAGATAACTGCCCCCATAAAATGAGAGCCTCCATCTAGAGTATCTCTGGGGAACTCCCAACTCAAAAAAAAAAAAAAAAAAACATTTATGTCATCAACCTTAACCTACAATTTTAAAAGGCTGTTAGTGGTAGCAAAGCCAATGATTGCTCTGCAAGTATTGTTGCCTGCATCACTCTAAGTCCTCGAGACGAAAGGAGGCTTTCCAGGGAAATTCTGCAGCTGTAAGCAAACGGGATGAATATTAACAAACACTCGGATGAAGTAAGTGAAACTGATTTTGCGCGGCGGTGACGGGAGCGGTGGAGGCAGGGCTCTGGCCGCGCTGTTGATGTGCTGGGGCAAAGGGAGATGAGTCCGCGATGCCGTAAACCCTGGAGCCCACGCGCAGGTCATCGGGCGCGAAGTACGAAGGCTCCAGAAGCCCACGGAGCCTTCGAGGGTGCCCAGAACTGGCAGCAAGAGCTAGAATTTCGCAGAGTTCAAGCGTCGTGCCTCCAAATGAAGGAGTAGTACCTGGAATTATAGAAATGACAGTTGGTGGAAAGAGGAGAGGATGAAGTCTGGCTTTGAACAATAGCAAAGAAGCTGAGAATTTCCTCAGTTATGAGCCCTGGCTCCATAGGCACCCCCAGGAATCTGTGTGGTGTGGTGGGCGGGCACTGGGGGGCCCTAAATGAGCACCAGAGACTGATGAGGACCCAGGCCATTAGGGGGCAGAAGTTCCCACAGAACCAGATCGGAGCTGGTTCCCTGCCCATTGCCTGCTAAGTGTGTCCAGGGAGGGGACCCTGGAGTTCACCCCTGAACTGCACTGTCGTCCCCCTGAATGTTATTCGAGCCTGAAGATGGTCCGACCCATCTGGCGTGTGCAAGTTAGCTGCTCCCCATAACACGCTGGGCGACCTTCCGCCCGGACGAGAGCCAGTGGAGTAGTTTCAGGCTTGCGGTGGAGACTGATTAGAGTTTTAGGACGGACAAAGCTAAGGTAAAGCAGCACCAGAGGCAGGGAGATACTTGTCTAGAAACTGACTCACTGTCAAAAGAAAAGGAAACCCTGGCTGGCGTAGCTCAGTGGATTGAGCTCGGGCTGCAAACCAGGCATCGCAGGTTCAATTCCCAGTCAGGGCACATGCCAAGGTTGCAGGCCGCAGCCCCCAGCAACCGCACATTGATGTTTCTCTCCCTCTCTCTCTCTCTCTCTCTCTCTCTCTCTCTCTCTCTCTCTCCTTCCCTTCCTCTCTAAAAATAAATAAATAAAATCTTTAAAAAAAGGAAAGGAAAAAAACAAATGGCATTATCGTGAAACAGAGCTGGAACAATCGTGGGGGAGAAACAGGCAAGTCCGAGACTTTGCAGACATTTGTCAGGAGGGGCCTGGTAAGCAAGCGGACACTGGGGTGAGGGCCGTGGAATCTAGGGCAGCGCCCACATTCCTGGTTCCTCATATCGCGAGGACGTTGGCATCCTTACCCAAAGAGGGAAACGAAGGATGCAGGACAGGTTTTCAGGAAGGAGGTAATTAACTCTGTTTGGAACTGGTGATTAACACGATGCTTTGGCCTACCGGTTTTTCCCGCCCAATTCACGTCATGTCTGGCTTTCGTCATTTGCGTGAATGCAAACGCCCTGACTTGTACCCTGGGGGCTTAGCTGTGCTGCTCAGTACTCTATGCCTGAGCTGTTCTTGCTACCACTCATCATAGTCAGACTGCATGGGCCTTAACTTATCGACCTTTACAGTCTCAAATCTAAATGCGTCTCCAAGAAGGCTTTCTGTATTCAAAGTAAACTCATTTCAATCATACAGCCAATGGGTGCTGCTCACCTGTTAGGGTCCAAGGTCTCGTCCAAGAGATGTGAAGACCACACACCTGAGTAGCGCATAGTCCTGCCCTCGGGGAGGCTCACAAATGGGTGGGTATTTTGATAAACTGTTTGAGATTCCAGGGGGAAAGGCAGCTTTTGAACCGTAAACAACCCCTCCCACTTACTGGGTAGCTCTTCCCAACTGCAAAGTGGGTCAAACCAGCACCCCGTGCTCAGCGACTGATTGAATGAGGAGCATGCTCCCTGGGTCCTGGCACTGCACAGCGCAATTACACATTCCAGAGCCTACTGCCGCATGCCCAGAGGCACCTGCGGGCCGTGGGGGCTGATGTGCAGGGCAGGGCTGCACAGACACGCAGAGGGAGTGTCGGCAAGCCCGGGCTAAGGAACAGAGGAGGAGAGGGACGGGACGACAGGCGGATTTAGCACCAGCTACGTGGATCCCCAAGCAGAGAGCAGGTTGCCCCCATGTATGTAAAACGGGGACGAGGATATAATTGGTACGCACGTAGAAAGTAAGTGGACAGACCCACAGGAAGTTATTAACCACGGGAGCCAGAAATTATTCATAAGGAGAAGGGCTGGGGTCAGAGCAGGACAGAGGGTTCTTTTCCCATCTGCCCTTTTGTTCTGCTTGAACTCTTAACAGAAGTATGTGCTGCTTCTTCAGTGAAAAAAAAAAAGTGTGCCCTGGCTGGTGCAGCTCAGTGGATTGAGCGCCAGCCTGTGAACCAAAGGGTGGCCAGTTCGATTCCCAGTTGGGGCACATGCTTGGGTTGTAGGCCAGGTCCCCAGGAGAGGGGGTGCACAAGAGCCAACCACACATTGATGTTTCTCTTTCTTCCTCATTCCCTTCTCCTTTCTCTAAAAACAAATAATAAATCTTTTTAAAAAAGAATGAACGAGCATGCAAAAATAAGCGAGTGCACAGGATTACCACACGACACAGCAATGCCACTGCAAGTCTACACCCAGAGGAACTTACAGCAAGGGCCCGACAAATACGTGTCCACACAGGTTCCTGGCTGCACTCCTCACGGTCTCCAAAAGGCAAAAAAAAAAAATGTCCATCAACAGATGAATGGTAAACAAAATAAGGCTTATCTGTACCATGGACTATTACTCAGCCCTGAAAAGGAATGAAGTACTGATGCATGCTACAATGTGGGTGGATAGACCTTGAAAACATGCTAAGCGAAAGAAGCCATATTGTATGACCCCATTTACGTGAAATAGACAGAGCAGGTAAATCCCCAGAGACAGAACGCAGAATGATGGTCGCCAGGGCGCTGGGGCGTGGAAGGAATGGAGAGCATGTGCTTAACAGGTCCAGGGCTTCCTTTCGGGGATGATGAAAATGTTTTGTAACCAGATAGAGATGGCAGTTGCTCAGCCTCGTGAATGTACTAAATGCTGCTGAATTGCTCTCTTACAATGGCTAATTTTATGGTATGTGACTTCATCTCAAGAAAAAATACATTAATTTTTTTAAGTAAATAAAAGTGGGAAGGATAAAGTATAGCAGGAAGGGGCCCTGGCTGGTATGGCTCAGTGGATTGAGCACCAGCCTGCAAACCGAAGGGTCACCAGTTCAATTCCCAGTCAGGCCACATGCCTGGGTTGTGAGCCAGGTCCCCAGGAGGGGGCGCTCCAGAGGCAACCACAGATTGATGCTTCCCTCTCTCTTTCTCCCTTCCCTCTCTAAAAATAAATAGATAAAATCTTTTAAAGTAAATAAATACATTTTTTTAAGTAGAGCAGGAAGTTCACACCTGGCAACAGCAATCTGAATGCCAGTGGCTACAGGTAGGAGCCTGAAAATAGCTTTCCACACCTCAGCCCAGTGCACGCCTTAAAAATCACCCATTGAAAACAGAGCATCTTGAGATTAAATCAAAATTCAAAATAAGGATCCTGAAGCTTAGCCACAATCCCGTCACACTAACAGCCCTTTTCAGTTTTGTTCCAGTGCGGTCTTGACAAAGCCCTTCTTGGGAAACGCCGTACTTCACACGCCCTTTCCTGCCGCTCCTGCTCTCGGAAGCACGTTGACCTGTCAGAATCAGTCCCTCCGAGTGCGCTGGGCGCACGTCCAGCTGGAAGGGAGGATCACTCGATTGTGTTGGCGGCTGGCGGGGACCCGCCCCTCGACGGTCCTGCCCTCAGCCGGGTGTGGGGGGGCGGGGCACCTGTGGGACAGGATGTCTTGGCATGAACTGTGACCCGCACTGTCCCTTCCTGAGCCTGGCGTAGTCCTGTCTGGGGCTTCCTGCTGGCACCTCCTCCCTGCCCCACCCTCCACTTCCTCACCCGGCCTGCGGCCTGCGTGCTCCCCTCTGACTCAGCACCTTCCAACCGGCAACCTGCAGCGACTCCCTGCCGACTCGGGCTGGGCGCCCTTTCTCCTAAGTGTCCTTATGAGAAGCAGAGCCCTCCCTATACCTGCTCTCTGACCCCGGGTAAATTAGAGGTCACGTAAGTTTTTCCAGTGTTGCCCCCCAAAAACCATTTGGAAACCGTCATGCTGAGCATAAAGGAAGGAAAAATCTTTATCAGTTTGAAACGGAAAAGTCCGGCCCCTGCTTTATTGGGTAATAATATAATTGTATTCTTCTGCTAGGGCTGCCATAACAGACTCGGCCGCTTAAACACAAAAATCATTTTCTCACAGTTCTGGAGTCTGGAAGTGCGAGATCAAGGTGTCAGCAGGGTTGGACTCTTCTGAGGGCGGGGCTAGAGCCTTGGAGAAGAAAAGGCACCCTGTTGCCACTGTAGGTGCCGTGACACGGGTTTGTTTAGAGTTCTCCCTCCGAGTGTCTGTCTGCTCTGTGAGGCAGGGGCAGAGGTCGTCTTCTGACAAGGGGTGAATAGTGGGGTCTTCGGGTGATGTCTCCTGGCAGTGCCACCAGCCAGCCAGTCTCGTTCAACTCGTGCCTGTTCCCTCCTAAGGATGCTCACCTGGGTCCAGAAAACCACCGCCTTTGGGTTGGAATAGACCCTTGCCCTTAAGGGTTTCCTTGACCCTTCCCTTCTCCCCATGTTTTAAGATTTGACTTATTAGAGAGAGGGGAAGGGTGGGAGGAAGAGAGAGAGGGAAACAGTGATGTTTCTTGGTTTCCTCTTGCACACACCCTGACCGGGGACCGAACCCGCAACCCAGTCATGTGCCCCAACCAGGAATCGAACTGGTCACCTTTGGCTCTGCAGGATGACGCCCAGCCAGATGAGCCACAGCGGCCAGGCCCCTAGCCAGAGCTCTGCAGAAGGCACAAGTACCTGTCAGTGGGTCTACAGGAGTCCGTGGGAGTCTTCTTGAAACTTTTCTGTACATTTAACATCTTCTAAGTAAAAATGCAATAAATGAATGATTCCAGAATCTGCCTGAACCCCTTTCCAGCCCAAATCAGGTTGGTGTATCGTTGCCCCTGGGGGAGACCCCTGACACCTCTCAAGGACAGGGTGGCGGCCCTTGGAACTGTCTGCTGTCTGTGGCACTCGGGTACAAAACCCAAATCACTCAGTCCCGGACCCTCACAGGCCACAGACACGGGAGATGCCAGGAAAGAGGAGCTGCCTGATGGATGAAGGGGATCCCCAGCCGCCCCCTGGGCTGCCCTCGTCCTCAACCTTGCTGTCTACTTGCTGTGTCCCAGGAACCCCCCGCTGTTACCAGCACCATAGCATTTCTAGTTGAACATGTCAGGGGAAGCTTTCTGGTTGGAGTAACTACGCGTCACTGTAGCTTCCAGTTTCGTCTTGCCCAGTCACCTGGTCCACAGTCTCACCTCTATTGTGCAAGGCTGTTGTGGTCCAGTCTGCTGGGTGCTCACTCAGCTCACGGCTAACTTCTGGCCCTGCCTCATCTGAACTTGCCCTTTGGCCCCTGGGGAGGTCTTGCCTCCCGACTGCTGTCTGCGTTTGACCTGCTGCCCCTTGGGACGAACCTGCGGATTTCTGTCTGCTGGATTCCCACCACTCCCTCGAACCACACACATATTTCTGGTATCACTTAACCACTGGCTACAGCACTAGGTGTTCACTTGGGTTTGGTGTGCCCTTGGCTGCCCTGAGTTGTGTACATCCTGCCTCTCTCCAACCTTTTAGACTTGGCCTTAACCCATTGACCAGCCCTGGCCAGCTCACTAAAGCTGTCATGTGCGCACGTAACGTGCACTAGGCTGTTGGACAAACTTGGCATTCACAGGTCTGGCTCTGAATCACTCTCCTTGACCGTGATCTTGCACATGGTTCTGCTTACATCTTCTGCAGCTGCTTTACTTGCTGCTCCATCCCCCATTTTTTTGTCCTCACCCCAATGATTAGACATTCTTTCCCTAGTAATGAACTCCAGGTCTTACTCCTGTGATTCTAGTTCCCAGCCTGGCTGAACACCCACCCTGGATCTAACTCATTCCTGGAACCGTGGTCGGTAATATGTTCATGAAGCTCACTCCAGCCCCACAAGGGGTAATGGAACAAAAGCATTTAACGTAAAACTGTTGGGTTAAGTAAAGAGGATGTCAGTTATATATGTTTTTACATTAAAACACATCCCCACCCTAAAAAAGATCAAAAGTAGAAAGAGCCCTGGCTGGTGTAGTTCAGTGGATTGAGCTCAGGCTATGAACCAAAGGGTCACTGGTTCAATTCTCAGTCAGGGCACATGCCTGGGTTGCAGGCCAGGTCCCCAGTGGGGGCCATGTGAGAGGCAACCACACATTGATGTTTCTCCCTCCCTTCCCCTCTCTCTAAATAAATAAATAAAATCTTTTTAAAAAGAAAGAGAGTAAAATGGAATGAGAGAAAGAGGGCAGGCAGGAAGGAGGGAAAGAAATGCAGAGTATAAGAAGCTATAAAAGCAGTAGAAGAGAACTTAGCATTTTTAAATAACTTTTGAGTAAGGAAAACCTTTCTAACTATGCCACAAAATCAAGCCATCATAAAATAAAATATAAATCCATCTTTGTAAAAAAATAAAACATTTTAGCCTAAAAAATAAGCAAAGTCAGATCACAAAAAAATTGAGTAGAAACATTTCCTACCATTTTCCTCCATCACAGACCAAGGGCTCAGCCCACTAACGGATAAAGGGCTGCTACAAAGCAATTTTCTAAACGTCAACTCAGTAAAGGAATTGGCAAAGTATGGGAATGCAGAGTTCACAAAAACAAAATGCAAATAGCTTTAAAGTATAAAAAAGATGTCCAGCCTCACTCATAAAATACAAAACCCAGTTAAAACAACACCGAGCATCATTTGCACCTGTCAGGTGGGAGGAAGCTGGAGTCGGGGGACGCACTGATGCTGAGGCCGTCGCAAACAGGCCCCTCCTGCGTGCGGTGTTGCTGGGCGCGGACAACAGACGGCATCTCTCGGGTGTCCAAATGCACACACGTTCTGTCCCAGCAGTTCCCCTTCCAGGAACTTATTTTATGTGTATTCTCGCATCAGTGTGAAATCATGAGGAATGAGGACCTTTATTCTACTACAGTTTATCACGAAATATTCAGAAGGTATTTAATATTGAATTAAACTTCTAAAGAACTTGTTCTGCTTTACTTTAGTGTGGTAAAAACCTTAAACGAGATCTGCCCTCTTCACGAATTTTCAAGCGTACAATACGTTGCTGCGAACTATAGGAAGAGCCTATTTTTAAAACAGTAAAGGAAATAAATCCTTCAAGGAGACGCAAGGGAAAGGATCTGAGAGTCAAGCCTCAAAACTTGGTAACTTTGCAACTCTGGTCCTGCAGTCTGGGTCTGCAGAGTTCTGAACTGCGTTCCTTGGACGACCCCGAGGTTTGTCCACATTGAGAAGTGTCTGCCTCCCACCCCTGGGCCCCTGGACAAGCCAGCTCGCTCCTGTGGCCGTGCAGACCTCTCGGCTTTGATGCCCTCGGGGAGCCGTTGGTTCATGGACAGCTGGTGTAGCCACAGATGCACAGGCCTCCGGGAGAGAAATAAAATCAATGAAAGAAAAAGACCAACCACTCTCTCCAAACCGATTCCTTTTTCACTTCTAGTACACGTGGTTCAGAATTTTAAAATAAAAACCCCGTACACAAAATAGTACAGCAACTATGCTGCCGATGAGGGTTTTAGAAAAATACACAAACTGCCTATGGCCAGAGGGAAAAACAATTTTCAAGGCTTTTTGTAAAAGCTAGTCATCCCAATCTTCATAGTGATGGAGAAAAAAAAAAGAAAGAAAGACTACACATGTTTAACAGCCTGCGTTCTCCCTGAATAGCTTTTTTTTGGTATGCAATTAATTTCAAAGCTTTTTTTTTATCGCATGAATTGAGTGGATCAGTGTAGAAAGATAAATCGATACACCTCCGACTAAGGAGAACTGAAAGAAACTGAGTGGCCTGTGTATTCAGGAGCGTTTTGAGAAGGACCACCCATCTTTTCTGCTCATTCTTTTTCTGCTAAAGAATGAAGGCGACTGGCAGTTGGCAGATAACCACTGGGAACCTGGGAAACGGCCCGTCTGAAGTCAGTCCGTTTGGGTGGGTGTCTGGGCCAGGCCGGCCAGCACCGTTGCCACCAGCACGCCGTCTGCCACAGACACACAGCACACCCCACACCCACGGCGTCCCACGCACTGCGGACCCTGAGTGTCTTCCGCCTGGTCTGAGCCAGACAAGGTCACTGATTGGCTGCGAGAGTTCCTATCATTTCTCACCTGGACACTGCTATATATATATATATATATATATATATATATATATATATAGTGTCTTCTAAAAGAGTTACTTTTAAAAGTTATAAGCCAGTGTGACGAGGTTTTCCTGTGCAGTGAGCTGATGTCATTTTGCAAAAATGTGTTTTCTGGAGGTGTGCTTTTTAAGAAGTGTCTGTGCTAAGTCCCGTGTTAATCGAATACCATGTCAATCAAAGCTAATAATTAGCTGTAACGGTCTAACAATGCTCACTTTCCAGTCCCCCCCCCAAAGCCAGAGTTGCTGTAATTTCTGAAAATATGTTTATAAAGATTTATTACAAAGTTTCAGAATCATACCTGGAAAGAGCGCACACAGTTAACAGAATGTAGATCAGCAGGCTACGTCTACATTTTTTCCAAACTGTAAAGTTTCCCCCTCTTTGTGCAGGAAGTTGGAAAAGAAACTAAAAATACAGCCGAGTTTTACTTTAATTACTGACAGACAACCAGGGTTTTATTATTTTTTTTCTTCCTTTTGGAATATTCCATCCCATGTTGGCAAAACACGTATTTCGTAACAAAAGCAAAAACCGAGGAAAGGTGTCACGAGAACAAAGCCGGCGCTGAGTTCCAGCGCTCCCTCCCGAGTCGCTCTGTATCTGCGGATTGCCTCCCATAATGCGAGCTTTATTTCAGGTAAACCACACGCAGCCCCACCTCTCCCCTTGCAGAAAGGCAGGGTTCCTTCCAGTTGCTGGCATCAGGCAGGGGAAAGGAGGCCAGCAGCAGGTTGAGCTGAGGTCAGGCCCTGGGAGACGCCAATGCCTGGTGCAGAGTCGAAAAGCAGAACTGGGGATGGGTGGAGGTCAGAGCTGGAGTCAGGAGCCAGAGACAGCCAGGTCAAATGGGGACAAGCCAAAACCCAAGTCTTGGGGGCAAATCTAAGAACAAACCAGGCAGGGATAGATGAATGGGCAGGTCAGAGGAGACGGAGGAGGAACGCAGTGAGGCGGGGATGGCCAGATCGGCACAGACGTTCTGTGCCGTGTCTGGCTCTCTTCCTCTACACGCTGGCCCCTACTGGTCTTAAAGGAGACATACTCTAATAAAACCAGAGAAGGAACCGAAGCAGTGAGTGTGAGACGGAGACTTGGTGATGCACACGCACGCACCACCATCAGCACAACCGCCAAAAGGAAGATGGACAAGAAATGCACAGGCGAAAGGCTGGCATCACTGTTGTTAGAAGAGTAAATTACGTATAACTAAACTGGAGCCCCCTTGAAATACAGAGGCTGATATGTTACTCATCCCATAATTCATCCATTTAAAATATTTGTTGCCCTGGCTGGCGTGGCTTGGTTGGCGTGTCGTCCCATAGACCAAAAGGTCACGGGTTCGATCCCTGGTTGGGACACATACAGGATGGCAATCAATCAATGCTGCTTTCTCTCCCCCTCTCTCTGTTTCTCACCCTCCCTCCTCCTTTCCTCTCTCTCTTCCCTTTCTCTCTCCAAGCAATGAAAAAACTGTCCTTGGGAGAAGATTTTAAAAAACAAATAAAATATGTGTTAAGTACCTACAGCCAGGCACTGTGCTAAAAACTTGTGGGAGGAGGCAGTGGGGACGGGGGCGGGGGGGGGGCAGGTAAACAAAATTTGGCTGTGCTGCCGAGGAATTCACAGGAAAAGAGAGAGCACACGTAAGGAAGCAGTATCAACACAGCGTCATGAGAAGACTGCAAGGTGAAGTCACGGAGTTTTAAAACAAGGTGGAAGGGTGGCACACGGTTTCCGAAGGAGAGGGAGTCCAGGCTGCGGGCTGAAGGAAGGGGCAGTGAAAACCTGCAGAGAGCCGCCCTCCTGGCCTGAGGGCTGTGCTCAGTCACTCACGGAGCCACCGAGAGTTTGGAGGGAATGACAGAAGACAAACCAATGGAGGCCCAGGACAGATGAGCTGGCCGCGAGGGGTGAAGATACAGCGTGGTTTGACCTCGAGGGCTGTCCAAAGTGTCATTCTCAAAACTCGAAAGAAAGAGAGAGAGAGAGATGAAGAAAGGGAAGGAAGAGAGGAGAGGAGAGGAGAGGAGAGGAGAGGAGAGGAGAGGAGAGGAAAGGAAGGAAGGAAAAGGAGGGAGGGAGGGAGGGAGGAGGAAGGAAGGAAGGAAGGAAGGAAGGAAGGAAGGAAGGAAGGAAGGAAGGAAGGAAGGAAGGAAGGAGAAATTGAAAAGAAAAAAGGAAAAAAGATACAGCGTACCTTCAAGTTTAACTTTGCTCGCTCATGAGGATGGCATGATGGGTCCCAGGCAAATTCTGAAAATGGATGTCCTTGATAGTCTTTTTTTTTTAAGAGACTAGAATAAAACTAAGTTAGGAATAAAACTCATTAATGTCCTCCACGGCAATACTAGTGAACGAAAGTCATTTGCATTGCTCTAGGACAATGATTTTCAGCTTATTACTTTCCTATACATTCACCTCTGACTTTTGTTTAAAATGTCTGCGCCCTGACAGGGCAGAAGGGGCTCCGTTGGTTGCATGCCATGCCGCAAAGGGAAAGCCACCGGTTCGATTCCCGGTCAGGGCTCATGTCCGGGTTGCAGGCCAGGTCCCTGACTAGGGCATGCAAGAGGCGACCGATCTATGTTTCTTCTGCTTCTCTTCCTCCCTTCCCCTCTCTCAAAAAATAAATCAATAAAATCTTTTTTAAAAAGTCAAGATTCATCTTAATAGGCAAATTATCAAACTTTCAGTATGCCTGAAACTCACCTGGGGTTACTTATTAAAAATACAGATTTCCCCTGGCTGGCGTAGCTCGGTGGATTGAGTGCAGGGCTGCGAACCAAAGCATCGCAGGTTCGATTCCCAGTCAGGGCACATGCCTGGGTTGCAGGCCACGGCCCCCAGGCCATGTTTCTCTCTCTCTCTTTCCCTTTCTCCCTCCCTTCCCTCTCTAAAAATAAATAAATAAAATCTTTAAAAAAAAGAATATATTTTAAAAAATACAGATTCCCAAAGCTCATCCCAACAAAAAGACTCATACACAATCGTTCAGAATAACCAAAAACACAGCAACGACCTAAATGCGCATCAACAGGTGATGGATAAACAAACCATATTATTTATAGACTGGCTGCTACAACAAAAAGGAACGGAATACTGACCCACCCAACAACCTGATGAGTCTCACAAACACTGTGCCACCAGTTGGTCCCGTCGCTACGACAGACCTGGTCCGACAGGTCAGGAACCTGTCCTGCAGATGCCTGGGCCCCACTCCCCCAGGCTCGCTTAGCGACCGCCACGGCCGGATGCCCAACTGCCAGCCCGAATGTGACGCTGTCCTTCCAGGGGACCACTGAGTAGCAGGTCGGCTACATTGGGCGCCTTCCACCCTGGAAAGACAGAATTTCATCTTGCCTGGGGTGACCTGTATCTCAGGCAGGGATGCTCCCTCCCCCTTCAGCGCCTCAGGGTCGCACCACTATTCAAGTGTTTAGGTGGTCCCACCCACTGAAACAAAACCCCTCATCCCAAAGCGGAACCAAGGGACCTGCCTGATGGCAAAGGAGGTGTAGCAGTGGGCCCCCGACCCTGAGGTCCTCGGTCACTATCTCATATGCCACGCCACCAAGAAGCTATCAGCTTAGCAGAGCAGTGGGGTGGCCTCTTGGAGATGTGGATGAAGCACCAGCTCAGAGATGACACCCTACAAGGGTGGGGGTCATGCTCCACGATGTGTCACAGACCCTAAACAACAACCATGCTGTGTGGCAGTGTTCTCGGTGAGGTAGAGCACCAGTTCTGCGAATCAAGGGGCAGAAGCTGGAGCGGTCCCACTCACCACTACTCCAGGCACGTGGGGGATTGGTGCTTCCTGCCCTTCACCTTTAAGCACGGCGGCGATGCCAGTGGTCCTGATTATTCCCAGAGGGCGTAACACTTCTACCTGGGGACACGGGGAGAATCCCAGTGGACACCAAGCGGTCACTGTAGAATCCGTGCATCAAGAGACCAGCAGACAAGGAAGGGAGTTGCCATACCGGCAGGGGAGGTTGTCTGTGGTCAGCAGCAGGAGGCAGGTCGGCCGGCCAGTCTGCTGCTACACACACACACATGCGCACCGTGTGTTTGACACGCAGGTGGTCTACGGGGACATCTCTTAGTGCTCCCCGCTGAGTTTTAAAGGTAAGCGGACAGGAATGGTAGACACAGCCTGAGGAGAGCAAGGTAACCAGAGGCTCACACCCTTTGGGGACAGGGATCCGAACCACTTAGCCAGACAAGCCACTGGATTCCCAGGGAGAGAGGAATTGAGATGGGGAGCAGAGGAGGGGGCTGGTGAGCGTCAGTGACAGCCTTGAGATCAACCACAATGCCAGGGGCTGCATGTAGTTCGTCCTACGAACGCTCCCCGTGTGAGTTCCCCAGGAACCCAGACCAGAATCCCGCAGGAGCTGCTCCCAGAGAGCACAGGCTGGCTGTACGGAGTGAACAAAGCTGAGCGGCTAGAGGGGCAGGCGGTCGTGGGTGCTCTGCAGTGCACCCAGCTTCCCTGCTCAGAGCCCCTCCCCCCCCATGCCTGCCCTCCCGCCGCTGGAAAGGCCAGCTGCTGGAGGCACACAGCTGTGCACCTCGCTGGGAGCTGCTTGCTGTCAGCCCCGGGGCACTGCCCCGCCCAGCACGCCACCTATCCCCAGGGGCAGCCCGTGCCAAAGGCATCATTGACTTGATCTCTCTCTCTCTCTCTCTCTCTGTCTCTCTCTCTCTCGATGAACTAAAGGATTCCCCTTTTTAGCCAGATTTCTGGGTAACCATTCTCAGGGTTTAGCAAGGAAGTGGGCTGAATATGGTGGCTGACGGGGTTGTCTCTGCACCCAAGCTAGAGCAGAAAGGCCCCATGGGCAGCTGTCTCCAGCCTTTCAAACACTCTCTCAGCCCACCTCTGCAGCGGCACACCTGTGCCCCAGCCTGCCAGCCCTGCTCGCTTGGGCTCTCCCCGGAGGTTCTGCCCTCCTCCCCTTCCTCTCCTTGTGCCCAGACCCTGGCTCCGGGGGGTCTGCTCCTGACCTCGTTCATTTGATCTTCCTCCTTATCTCCAACCTTATCGTTTCCTCCTTGGCAGAGTTAGAAGGTCTGTTTTCTTGCTCTGCCTTCTCAAGCCTTTCTTCTTTGGGGTTAGGTGTCAGGTGGCTCCTCCATCTCCCTGGAGTGTGGAGCCCTTCCTCTCTCTCTCTTTCTCTCTCTCTCTCTCTCTCAGAGGGTGTTAGGTGACAATGACAGGGGTAGAGCACAGCTCTCTACGGTGGCTGGGTCTCTGTTCAAAGCATCTGTGTGGGACAGTTCCCACAGGTGCACGCTCCAGGGCCTCAGAGTCCTGGTGCTCAGAGCCCAGGGGCTGATGCGGAGGGCCGCCAGCATTAAAACTGTCTAAATGCCCTGGCTGGGTGGCACAGTTGGTGGTAGCATCGTCCCAGACACCAAAAGGTTGCAGATTTGATGCCAGTCAGGGCACGTACCTAGGTGGCGGGTTCAATTCCTGGTTGGGGCTTGTATGGCACGCAACTGATCGATGTTTCTCTCTCTCCTCTCTCTCTCTCCCTCCCTCTTCCTCCCTCCGCCCTCTCTAAAATTAATAAACATCCTTGGGTAAGGATTTTTTTAAAAAAATGATCTAAATGTCCTTTTCTTTTCCTCTGACTCCTGAAATTCAGTCTACTGCCACTAACACAGGAACCTAAAGCGCCCCAGCCTCGCGGAGAGAATCTTTTAAAGGCTGGAGCCCTCCGCGTCTTCCGGGAATGCGCCCAGTCCCTTACCTCTGCGCTCAGTAACTTAATTAGCTGGAATTCAATGAGCTCAACTGGTGTGTTAGACACAGAAAAATAATCACCAGCATGACTGCTCAGAGCTTGAATGGAAAGCCTGCCTCTGCTCCTCTTGGACTGTGATTCACTCGAGTTTGTTGTGAAACAGGAATACGTTTGGAGTGCCTCAAAATGCAGTAAGGATCTGAAGACCGGGCCTAGGTATGCCAGGGGGCGCTATGGCCCAAGGTTTAGGTTTTACTCTGAAATCTGGTCTGGGGCAAAGCAATTTTGAATGGGATCGGCCCGAACTTCTTTCTATTGACAACAAACGTAAAATGTTGTCTTTTAAAGGCTGTCTCTTTGCTGTGCACAGAAAGCATTTTTTCCTCTTTGCCTCCTATTCACAACGGCCCTGTTTCCCCCACGCATTCCACACTCTCCCTTTCTTCTCATGTGTCGCTCTTATTTCAGTAGTTTCTCCCTTCATTTCATCTCTTTGTCAACCCGGTACTGCAGTCAGAAACCTCCTTTTTGAAATAACACACGTGCTAATTATATATGTTAATTATTGCAGGGTAGGGAATGCCCAAGACAGCACACAGCTGAACTCAATCAAAATGTCCAGGGGACACATTTTCTGGACCCGAAATTGGGGGGCGGGGTGTCCTGATCGGCATGGGGGCGCCTGGAAGAGCAGTCAGACGCAGTGTTTGCACCTGAGACTGTAGAATAACGTTCAGGTCGCACGGGCTGTTAGGAATGAAGAGGAGCTCGAAGGCCCAGCCTGGTGCGCACCCAAGAGGACCTCCCCGCATGGGCTGCTGTGGTCTCTTCACTTCTTGGACCTCAGCGTCCTAACCTCAGTGTCCTGGCTCTGGGTGGGATAATAAAAACGAGCACGGTGAGCATCTCTCTGCAGAGCACCGGACTCGTCACAGGAGGGGGGAACAAGAAAATAGGGGGCGTCCAGCAGCCGAGAAACACTAAGCCAGGTGCGGTGCCTCCCCCAGAATGAGGAGTGAGCACAGAAACCACCCGTTCGGAGCTGGCCTGGTTCCAGAAAGCACGTCCGTACTTTTCTGGCCAACAAGCAGGAAAGACGTTTCCTTGGTTTTCTTTAGTTGCTTCTCCATCCCTACCCTCACATCCTCGTCTTCCGACCTTTCTCCTGGCTCTCTGCCAGGTTTGTGTCTTTGGAAAGAAGGCCTAGATTCTCCGAACGATAGGCCGGGAAAAGGGACCGCGCTCCTGTCTCCCGAGCCCTGGAACACACCCAAGCACAGAGCCCGGAGCCCAGGGAGGCGCAGCGACCTCCCCGCCAAGAAGGGGCAGGGGCGCGTCTTGAATGCAGCCCCAGGACAGGGGCTTTCTCGGCAACATTACGCGCTGGGAGGATTCTCAGGGCATTGAGAAAATGGTGCTAAAACATTGTGTCCTTCCAGGAGAGAATAAACGACTTATGGAAAAAATAAGGAGGTAGAGGAAGATAATCAGGACAAGAGGAGGAAGAAAACAGAGAAAAGGAGAGAAAGTAAGATGCATGGAGGAGCAGGCAGGGATTCTGAGCTGTACCAATATCACCACCCAGGGCTAAACTGAATCATTTAACAGAACGCTGTGGGTTCCACCCCTGGGCATCTACCCAACTGATGAGAAAACCCGTCCACAGAAAGCCTCTTAAGAGAATGTCTGTAGCAGCTTTATACATAGTGTTCAAAAGCTGGAAACGGGCCAGCTGCCCATGAGTAGGAAGGTGAATAAACAAACTGTGGTACATCCGTTCTAGGGAATGCTGGTCCGACACACCACCGGTACTCCCATGAGCGTGGATGAGCCTCACAGACAGGCTGCTCAGCAAAGGCAACCTGACACCAAATACGCACTCTGTGATTCCATTTAAATGAAGCACTAGGCCAGATGGAACTGACCTTGGGGTTGCGGGGTGGGGGGGTGGAATCAGGACAGTAACAGCCGGGCGGGATGGGGGAGGACAATGCTGGGGGTTGACTGGGAGGAGGCTTAAGGGGACCTGTTTGGTGTGATGGAAATAATACTCAATGTCTTGATAGGGTTTATGTTACACAGGTGTGTGCATTTGGCAAAACTCATGGGAAAATGGTTTTAATGATCAGTACATTTCGTTGGGTGCAAATTTTATCTCTAGAGAAAAAAAACCCAAAATACTAAACTCTAGTTAATGATAGTGTGTGCTTAAGTGTTTAGGGGTAAGGAAGTCAGCAATTTACTTTAAATGCATGAGAAAAAAGGAGATGGGTTGATGGAGGGGGAGGCAAAAGGCATGAGAGGAAAACAAGCAGCAAAATGTTCATCGTGCAGTCTAGGCAGAGGGTATTTGAGTGTTCACAGTGAAATTCTTGCAACTTCTCTGCACATTTGAAAATTTTCATTAAAAAATGGTGAGGTCGCCACAGCTGGGTTGCTCAGTTGGTTGGAGTGCTGTCCTGTACACCGAGAGGCTGCAGGTTCTATCCCCAGTCAGGGCACCTACCTGGGTTGCAGGTTCGAGCCCCAGGTGGGGCACGTACAAGAAGGCAACTGATCAATGTTTCTCTCTCACATCACTGTTTCTCTCTCTCTCTCCCTCCCCTCTCCCTTCCTCTCTCTCTAAAAAATCAATAAACATATCCTCAGATAAAGATTTTTTTTAATGGCGAGGAAAAGTCACTCAAGAATATAGTGACATTTTTTGGAAAAGAAAGGTTAAAATGCTGTGCGTGAGGATTTTTCACTGGGATTTCCCCTCAGCACAGGTGTACAGAGAGAACCACATTCCTCAATGACTGTCTGTGCAGGAGGTTCCTGAGTCCGCCCAACTTTCCAGATCCCTCCTCCGGTCTGTTTACCACTCTCTCCTTCCTGCACGCTGTTCTGCCTTTCCCATCTTCTCTCCCACCTGCTGTCAGACTTGTGGTTGATATGACCTTAGTACCTGGTCACTCACTTGCCACAGTCCTGGTCATTGGCTTATTCCAGCAATTGGCCCACCACACGCAGCTCTCCGCTCCCACCGGGTCACGTCCTGGGAGCCGGGGTAAGAACTCGACTCAGCATGCAGAACTGAGCCTGAGCTCTGGTGGGCAGGGTCCTCTCGGGGTTCGGAGCCCCGGCAAGTGGCGCTTTCGGTGCTGACACCGGGCTGCGATGGTCGCCCTGGCACTGGCGAGTCGACATTCACTCACAAGAGTTCAAGTTCATTTTTAAACCATGATGGCGAATTAATTCAATGGGTTTCGCTTAGTACATAATTGTTTCTATTTGTAAATGTCTAATAATGTTACAGTCAAGTTCCGTAGATAAAATGCTCTAAAACACAGCGTCTCTTACCAACAATTGGCTGAAAACCCACTCTATAGTATAGTTCACGGGAACCATACATGTGGGAATGAAGCAAAAACACGTGGTCTGGCCTCCAGCCTGTGACCTTCACTGGAAGGAGGCGCCGGCCCTCCGCTGGGGTGCCTCAGGGTGTGAGCCGGGACTCTCCTCTCAGACCCTTCTGCCTCCCTCTGCATGTCTCTGCTCGGAAAGAATCATACCCTGCCTTTTCTTTTGCACTGTGAATTAACGTACCGATATTGATTTCCACAAACCAAATGCAAAAAGAAACCCAAAAACCAAAACCACTCTCTTTTCCTTACAAACCCATACAGTGACTTGTGTGTACTGTAAATATTCAACAAACAGTCACCTGGATGACAAAATTCAGCGTAAGGAGATGACGGATCTCACCATTCAATTCCCATCTGAGACATAACCCTAACCCCCGAATGAAAAAGAATCCCCGATTCCGCAATAATGGAAGGCCATTTTTCTGTGGATTAAGGGACACAAATAATGTTTATCTTTAAGTATCTGGTCTCCTGACTGTCAATGCCAGAAGCGAAATGAATACTTTCAGATGGTGTGTCAAGGCTCCTGTACTGCCCAGGCCTGGGTGGCCGGAACGGCTTCTTTCTAGTGGAAGTCAACACAGTCCTTCTGTGGAGAGAATGGAAGCAGGTCCCCAGGTACCCGAATGTCAGTCAGATGTGCCCACAGCACTCCCCTGCTGTGACTGGTTTTACAATAGAATTCTGATGTAAATGACCATCACCTGGCATTTTGCTTGCAGCTCTGCCAAGGAACTTGCCACCTTTGATGTCTCATCCCTCACACCCTAAACCTGCTTCTCGGTTTTGCACACGCAGTGCCCTCTGCCTAGAAAGCCAGTGTACCCTCCACCCGCTTTGCACACCTCTAGTCATAAATGTCACCTCCCCGGTGAGCTGTCCCCCTGGCTCCCGCGGGCAGAATTAGATGCATTCTCCTCTGTTCCTGGGCTCCCAGCCCTCTTTTTCCCCACTTACGCACTCCTGCTATACCTGTTTCCCTGAAGTGTTAAGTCTAGATATGCAATTCTGCTCTTCAAGAAGTTTCCGTAGGTATACACAGCTTCCCAAGTGCGGGGAAATCCTGTATTATTCCGCTGGGGCTGCCGTAACCTGGACACCCGAGATGAGAGTGCTGGCAGCGGTGGGTTCTCCTCAGGGCTCTCTCCTGGGCTGGTGGGTGGCGTCTTCTCTCTCTGCCCTCAGGCGCTCGGTCCTCCGTGCCTGTCTGTGCCCTAACCTCCTCCTCTTAGAAGGACGCCAGTCCTACTGGATCCGGGCCCACACTCAATGACCTCCTTGTAACCTAATTACCTCTCGAAGGTAACCTAATTACTGCTCCAATTACACCAAATATGTCCTGAGCTATTAGGAGTTGGGTCTTCCACATATGGATTTGGAGTGGGGGGTCGGGGGTGGGGAGAAACACAATTCAGCAGATAACAATTCCTCATTCAAAACAAAACAAAACAATTCCTCATTCAGATGTCTTTACATGGCTGCAAATCAACATTTTCAATGCTATCAATATCAACCTTGTCTCCTGCCCCGACGCATAAACTAAGCTCCGGGAAAACCATCCTCAGATAATTTTGGAGAGTCTCACATTTCCTGGGTCAGGACCACTGCTCCTTCTTATGGCCCTTTCTCATTTCTGTCCATCAGAACCGTTCCCGTCCTCCCCAGGCCTTCACAAACGCCATGTCCCCCAGCTTTCCCGTTTCCTCCAGGGACGTGCTCTCCTGCTCCTCTGCAGTGGGCATCGGCTGTGGGTCCATCTTTGTCCATCCCCGCATCCTTTAGCTCCCCATTGTCCAAGGACAGCGACTTCTCTCCCCGTCCATGAGGTCTGGCAGAGCTTCCAGGCAGAGAACTCCCGGCTGCAGGTGTGGTTTTGTGACCCACGCTCAGCCAATCAGATCACCTCTGGGAGATTTTTCTCCGGAGTGGAGACAGAGGCGGTTGGAGCTGCATCATTTGACCCCAGCATGCTTGACGGTTCTTGAGTTCCTCCTTTGGTGGCCACCATCACTGTCCTTGTCCCTGTCATTCTCAAAACATAGGTTAAGCTCTTTTTTTTTTTCTTTTTTTTTTTTTTTTGCTGTTCCATGAGCTACCCAGAATCCTTCTAGCAAGCCCATTACTTTTCCTTCGGAAGTTAGCCAGTGTTCACCAACCAAACATCTCTGTCGTTGTACTTTGAACCCCCAGAGCACGGCGTTTGTACACCTCCTAACACTCTCGATTCATCCTTTCATGAAATAGTGCCCTCGGTGCCCAGCATTTCTCTGTTCTTTTGCTGGCCTCGGCATTCAAGCAGCGAGTCCATTGTGTTTCCGTGGCCTTCGTGGGATGTGATGAAGCAGAAAGAGAGAGGCAAAAGAAGTTTCCTACTGTAGCAGAAACGACTCACAGCGCAGACAAAAGGTTTGGAAGTAAACATGGTTTGTGGTGGTGAAATTCCCCACCCGCCCCTACCTGCCGGGTCTTCCCGGCTCAGAGGATTCTCGGGGCCAGAAGTAAGAAGGAAAGAGGGCAAGGGTGGGGACGTAGAAACCTGCGGAGGTCGTGAGACCCCCATAAAGATTTAACGGGCGGTGTGTGCGTTTCTCCGTCTGGGCTGCTACAGCAGCACACCGCAGACCGGGCGGCTTGTAGACAACAGAAGTGCATCATCGCTCACAGCTCTGGGGGCAGGAGCGCCCAGCACCAAGGTGCCAGCACATTTGGTGCCTGGTGAGGGCCCGACTTCCTGGTTCACAGATGGCGTCTGTACTACCATGGGTGTCGTCACAGGGCGAGGGAGCTCCAGGGATCCCCTCTGTAAGGGCACTAATGCTACTCATGAGGGCTCCCCCCCCCATGATCTAATCACCTCCCAGAGGCCCTGCCTCCTAATGTCCTTGTCACCTTGGAGGGTAGGATTTCAACTTATGAATTTGGGGAGGAGCAGGTATTCAGCCCATAGCAACACGTTCGAGCATGCTGGTAAGGCGCACCCTGACACCAGCACCCCAGAAAGGCCTTCGAAGTGGCGAGATGATCAGAAAGTCGTAAAGGGACCACACAGAGCAAATGGGTATGTCCCTTGGCCACCTCCATGAGCCGGTCATGCAGAACCACGGGGCCATGGACGTGCGGGCAACCGGTGCTGACGGACGGTACTGAGGACCATGAAGGCACTCCCCGCTGCCTTAGGATTCTGTAACCCCTGAGAATCTGTCACCCCCCGGAACACAGTGGGGACCCCCCTGAGCTTACCAAACCAGGTGAAAAGTAGACTGAACACAGAAACTGAGTTGTTAAAGAGAAACAGTAGGAAGAAATTGTCCTTTCTTTCCAGAGGCGAATACTGAGATTGATACCCCCGACTCACTCATTTCTGCACTCGTCTTATCCTTGCCGCTGGGCTGTGGCAGAGCAAGGGGGTCGCTTTCTCACCTTCGTGGCCCCTGAAACTGCATGTCTCGGTGACTTACGCAGGGTTGACACTCAAGAAACACGCCTTTAGGTTGAACTGAATTGAATCAGGCACAGACTGGGCCATGCGCAGCAGGGTTGGGTGTCCAATGACAGTGAAACAGTTATTCTTTAAAAAAAAAAAGATTTTATTTATTTATTTTTAGAGAGGGAAGGGAGGGAGAAAGAAAGGGAGAGAGAGAGAGAGAGAGAGACATCAATGTGCAGTTGCTGGGGGCCATGGCCTGCAACCCAGGTATATGGCCTGACTGGGAATCGAACCTGAGACACTTTGGTTCGCAGCCGTAGCTCAATCCACTGAGCTATGCCAGCCAGGGCTGAAACAGTTATTCTTGATTTATGGGAAGGGTCCTGAACATTTTTCACTGTTTTCATGAGAAAGTGGAAGAGTTGCGTCAGTGGCCCGGCACCGCTGATGGGCTTTGCTTCCCCTGCCCAGCGAAGGCTATCTGACCCCGTGAGCACAAGGAGCTGGCAGGGTCTGCCTCTCATGGTCAGACAGTGCTTTCGGTTTGGCAAGACTGCACCACGGAGCTGTAGAAGTGGAAGAGATACTAACCAAATGGGCCAACACCCTCCTTTGTGAGTGGGGTTGGGGGGGAACTGAAGCCCAGAGATATGTGGCAATTCACCCAGAGTAACAGAGTCAATGAGAAAGTCAGAGCGAGCGCCAGCCCTGCCCCCTCCCCATTTTCGCACCCAGGCTGTTATCCCATGACCTGCCCCCCCCCCCCCCGCGCCCCCGACCAGTCTGGTGGAGGTCCTCAGCTCTCTCGCTCCATGGCCTCCATTTTCCACACTCCCGACAATCTGGAAAAACCTCAACGTGGGTCAAGCCAAGGCTTCTGAGCTCTCTCCCCACCGGGGCTGCCGACCTCTGCTTGAGAATCTTAGAAGGCTCCACAGACTGGTGCCACCATAAGTTCACGGGCCCTGGAGGCTGCCAGCTGTCTATACACTCTTCCCTGCCCCGCTCTCTCAGTCCCCACTTATTTGTGCCCTCCTCTTGGACAGTTTTTGGACTCCCCTCCATCTTTTGACCTCACCATGTCTCCCCTGTACACCCAACCCTACTGAAATGAATTCCTCAAAGCCCTGGACCCCCGCCACTAAACCTCCACGTGCACCTACGTCCCAGGTCATTCCTTGCACCTGCCCGCTGAATTACACCTCTTCTCAAAGAACTCATTCTTTGCTTTGCCCCTTCTCCTTCATTCCTTCTTTTACTTCTTCTGAACTGCTTGTCATCAGCTCACAAGCAGATATGCACACACGCGGTTCCTATTTCAAACCAAACAAACTTCCCCCGCCCCTCGCCCCACGTCTTCTTTCTGCAGGCTCCTCACCCCCTCTCCCTTCTTGGGTTCTCTGCGCTCACTGTCTTCAACTCCCACCACGGTCTGGCTGTTGTCTGTGGTCAAGGACAATTGTCCTCACCAGAGGCCTCCCTGCTGTCAAGTGCCGTGGAGTGGAGTGTGTCAGTCCTGCCCCCGCTGGACAGCATTGACCCTGTTCGGCAGTCTTCCTCTCCTGGAAACATCCTCTTCATTTCTGTGACGACACACTGCTCTGATTTTTCTCAGACTTGTCCCGCCACATCCTGACGGTCTCTCTGTCAAGCTACGTTTCCCGTGTCCGTTCCTAGCTCCCGCTGGGGTTGCTCAGCTGTCTCCTCTGGTTGCCCTAAATACTGTCACTAGGCTCATTCATCTACTTCCTTGACTCCAATTACAATCCAGGCTGAGGACTCCCAAGTCTGCACGTGCCAGTGCAGACCTGGACCTGAGCCCCGGATCTGGAATGCCATTGGCTACCTGCACAGGACATCTAAACTCAGCACGTTTAAAATTAGACTCCTTATCTCTGCCCCCTCCAAAAGCCCTCCTTCTCCTCCCAGTGAAAGGCAACACCGTCATCCTGAAACCTCCTCCCTCACGCCTCCCGAAGCCACTGAATGCTCCCAAGCCCACTCCCTCAACATTCTTCCAATCGGCCTACCTCTCGAGAGAAAACCCTGGGGAAGTGGTTACACTTGCTGCTGGATGAAGTGGGTTCACATCCCAGGTCCACCCTTGGGTTAGACACACGCCTTAGCCTGGCTATAGTTTCTTCATTTATAACCTGTGGGTGGTAACAAAGGGCCTTCTTCCTGCGGACGCTGTGAGGACGGAATGTGATGCTGCATGCAGGCCTTGGAAGAGCGTTTGGCACAAGATAGGCATTGGCCCTCGTCATGGTCCTCACGGGCACCGTCCAGAGCCAGCCACGTCCGTGCTGTCTTCCTGCGTAGGGGCTGGTCCTCCCCGCAACTGCCATCAGAAGGATCTTAGGGAACAAAATTTCACCACGGCTCTTAGAGTAAATTTCAGATTTCTGAACGTGGCTGGCAGGTCCTGTGCGATCTGGCCAGGAGCATCCTTCCTTACCTCCACCTCACACCCTTCCCGACGCAGTTGTTCCAGCCCCTCCTTGTCCTTCAGGGCTCAGCTAAACGTCCTCGAGACAGACGGGCTTTCTGTCCTCCCAAGTCTAAGGACTCCCCATCCTCTCTTGTCCGTAAAACTCGCCATTGAATATTTGTATGTCGCTTGCTGCAGCTATGAGCTCCACTCTCTCTTATATTTTTTGCCTTATTATTATTATTATTTAATTCTCACCCAAGGATTTTTAGAGAGAGGAAGCGAGGAAGAGAGGGAGAGAGAAAGAAACATCGATGTGAGAGAGACACATCGATCGGTTGCCTCCCGCGCATGTGCCAACCAGGGATCAAACACACACATTTTTGGCGTACGAGATGGCATTTCGGCCAACTGAGCCGCCTGGCCAAGGTCATTGCCTTATTACCCCCACTCTAGATGATGAAGTCTTTGGCAGCAGGGACTCCCTTTGGTTCGCTGCTAGACCCCAAGAAGCTAGAAGAGGGTCTGGCACATAGAACGTGCTCAGTAAATCTTTGTTGACTACGTTAGATGATGTCTATCTAGGCTCTCACTCTCTCAACACAGGTGTCAGTTTCTCAGGCGGCAGAAAACATCACAATCCATTTTGGAAATTGAATGCCCAGAAAATCTTCTTCAAATAATATATAATCAGTTTTTGCTCCGAGATGTCTCACCTTGAGAAACCTTGTAAAATCTTCTCAGACGACTTCCCCACCCTCGGTCACGCCAATGGCAATACAGCTTTATGGACTTGGCCCCAGAGGCCCTGCCCCTTGAATAAACCTTAGCTCTTCTTTTCATGGAAAGACTTTTTGCATTAGAAAAGCCCATGGGCTACTTTAACATGAGATAATGACCTTCATCGCATTTGGCAACCCTTTCCACTTAGAATTATTCATGAGATTCAAGTGAGCAGTTAATAAATTAATGACAGATTTAACTGTAAATGGCCTTTCCCTCCTACTGTTTTTGCTATAATGACTTGTAATATGCAGTATAGCCTTTGTTGGTTTTAGGAAGTAGAAGAGAGTTTCTTTCATTTTAGAGGGTTCTTTTTAAGTATCTTTCCTTAGGCTAAAACTGATGAGATTCCCAAGGGGCATGGGTCACTAGTTATTATGAGTAAGCATTTATTCTTTTCATGTTAATGTTTGGGCACTTGTTTGACCATCCAACCCTGTTCTCTTTTTTCATCCCCTCTTTTCTCTCTCTCTTTGAGGGAAAAGAAAAGAGGAAAATAGGGGAATGTATATAATATATACATCAGAGGAAGGAGAGGGATCTCACAATATATGGAGAAAGGAGGGTCTGCATATAGGCTTACATATGCTATTAACATGTGTGTGTTATGTGTGTGTGTGTGTATATATGTGTGTACATGCATAAATACTTAGGATGTCCTAAAGTGTTTATTAATTAACATCCAAGGTCATCTTCATAAATGGGTAAAATTTCCATAGATGCATATGAATATATGAATGTGTATGCATGTATACATGATACATTGATGCATGATACATCTGTATGTTACCTAATAGAGACATATATAAATAGCATATATGTTGGTATGTACGTATGCCTTGTGTGTGTGAATGCATATATAGAGAGTGGGGCAAAAGTGGGTTTATAGTTGTTTATATGGAAAAGTAATACAATAATTAATAAAATACAAGAGTAAACAGTCTCATGTACTCACAATTACAAACCTACTTTTGCCCCATCTATTTATACACAGATATGAATATAAATGTAGGTGTGTATATATAAACATATGTGCATATACATAATATGTATATATTATTGTGTATGTATATACATATGTATATTACATGCATATATTATGTATACATAATACGAATATGCGAGGTCTGTCCAGAAAAAGCCCAGCCATTGTTAATATAACAAGAATGAGTTGTGCAACATCAATGTAACCTGGCAGCTGAGGAGAGTGGACCGGAATGCACATGCATGAACAATAATGACTTCACTGTGGGCATGGTAGGCACCACTGAGTGAGCATGTGCACTGTGTGGCCATCGCATTCAAAATGACTTAGCGGTAGAGCAACAAATCTGCATCCAATTTTGTGTTAAGCTTGAACGTTCCTCTGTGGAAACTATTCGGGTGATTCAGAAGGCCCCAGCTATGGACAACTGGTGATTGGCAGTTTCATCCTGACAATGCACCCGCTCATGCATCACGTACTCATGCAGACTTTTTTGAAGAAACATCAAATCCCCCAGGAGACTCAGTCCCCCTACAGCCCAGATTTGGTGCTCTGTGACTTCTGGCTTCTCCCCAAAACTAAAATCACCTTTGAAAGGGAAGAGACTTCAACCGTTGATGAGAGTCAGGAAATACAACAGCGCAGCTGTTGGAGACTGTGAGAACGTGTGAGGTGCCCAGGTGCCTACTTTGCCGGGGGGCGGGGCGGGGCTACTTTGCCTCCTACCTGGATGTGCACGCTGATGTGGCAGCTGTTAGAATAATCTCTAACCAGACTGTTTGGGATTAGGTTTAAGACAACTAAGCACTACTAGAGCCATCATAAGGAAAAAACATAATGGACTTCTTGGGCAACCCAATATAATAAGAGGAAGTTTCTTTAGAAGGTCACAGAGGTGGAAGGAGTGAGCTGTAGAAGGAATGGGCACAGAAAACAAGTTACAGAGGAAAAAAAAAGTGTCCTTGGAGCTTAGGAGAGAGAAAGGTAAAGGTAACTCCTCTGAGGGAAGAAGAGGAGGAGGGAAAGGTGCCGGCCTTGCTCCTGGGAGAGAGTGCCAGGTCCTCTGTCCTGAGGGCGTTTAATGGTCAGGGTTTTAGGGGGAGTCCTAGGGGAGGACCTCAGTAGACTATTCATCAGCTTTCTAGGTGTGTCCTTTCAGGTTCGTGGTCTCCATTGATTGGCCAGCGCCGGGGAGCGGGGTCATTAGTCAGTGTAGCTGGTCCTGATGTCCGCCATGGCATTGCCTGTCCGGTTTTGCTGCTTTTCTGGGCCTGGAGCTGCAACACAACCAAAGACTAGACACATCTGATGCGGGTCAGAACCTCATTGTCCTGGGGGCTCAGTGCACTGGGGCTCTTCTCCTGTCCCCTTGTTTGTTTCCCCTCTAAGGGGGTCTGACCCGCAGGACTAGCCACATGCCAAAGGAGGAAAGGTCAGGGGAGGGTCTGAACTGCATGACCAGTGATATGAAAGGTCAGGGGGTCTAAACCACGCACGGAGATACCCTGGGGGAGGAAAGGTCACCCTGGGGACGAGGTCCTTGTTTTCTGGGTTGTGCCCGTTGCTAGGTGCCCGGAGCTTTCCGCCCTGGGGAACTTCTATACCTAGCCCATCATCCTCTGCTCATGCCTGCCCAACTGCCTGCCCTAGAACCATGGACTATCTTCGAACTGAGGGGGAAAAAAGAAAAAAAACTAATACAATAATAAGTAGATATTAATGATACATGACATTCATTACCAGAATGAATTTTAATCAAGCTTCTACAGGGTGGGTTTTGCTCGAGTGACGGCTACCTCGTGTCTCTTCTCCCCTGCCCACCAGGGAGCAAGAGAAGACCTTCAAGTGAGGTGTAATTAAATGAGAGCGTGCAGGCTTGGCCCACTCTGCCAGGAAGAGGGGGCCCACCATAAGTATTTTTTCAGTGTCTCCACTGCCCTCGGAACACTCACCTCATGGACTCCTGCATCTCCCAAGCAGCGAGTTGAGAAAACAACCATTCTCTCTATTTTAAAAAAGATTTTATTTATTTATTTTTTAGAGAGGGGAAGGGAGGGAAAAAGAGAAACATCAGTGTGTGGTTGCCTCTTGCGTGCCCCCCACTGGGGACCTGTCCTGTAACCCAGGCCTGTGCCCGAGACTGGGAATCGAACCGGTGACCCTGTGGTTTGCAGGCTGGCACTCAGTCCACTGAGCCACACCAGCCAGGGCTCATTCCCTTATCAAGGTGGGAAACAAGACAGGAGTTGTTGCCTACTGACAGGACAGCAGGCAAGACAGACAAAGCATAGCTGAAGCCCACTAACCAGTCTGTCAAAGGAAGCCTTAAACTAATTTGCCCTCCACTACATCATTTTGATCATTTAAAATGATTATTGGCAGTTTTTCTTGCCACTAACTATACTGAAAAAGGCAGGGAGGGGCAGAAGGAACTTACCAAAGTTAGCATTGCTCATCTGCCTGTTGTCAGATCTAAGAGAAAAACTAGTTAGCCCCAGTATCTGTTTTACTCTCCTATACCAGGGCTCATCCTGTGTACCTATCCAGACGGTCACCAGTTCTTATAAATAAAGTTTTATTGGAACACAGCCACAAACATTCATATAAGTATGCACTCAAATATGGCTGCTTTCACGCTACCACAGCAGAGTGAAGTAGTTGGGACAGAGGCCACGTAGCTCAGAAAGCATAAAATATTTACTGTCTGGCTCTTTACAGAAGGAGTTTGCCAAACCCCGTTCTATAATAACAGAACACACAGTGTTAAGGCAGGTACACAGCTCCCCAGAAAAGGGGCTTCCTTTCTCCACCTCATTGTCCTGGGGGCTCAGTGCACTAGGCCACTCGCTGTTGCTGGTAGATGTAAGTGGAAGTTGGGCACCACTTCACCTTGAACGTGAGATAAGCTGGAGCGCAGAGGCCGCCCACAGCAAGGCAGTGGAGCGGGGAGGGCCTGGTCCTGACACTGTGGAGCATGTTCGGCACTGGGACACTCGGCCCAGATTTCCAGGCGAGACAGTAATCAACCCTTCATTTCTGTGTTTTGTCTCTCACCACGTAGTATATTGGGCATGCCCATTTTTTATTTTTAGAGAGAGGGGAAGGGAAGGAGGAAGAGAGGGAGAGAAACATCAATGTGTGGTTTCCTCTCTAGCGCCCCCTACTGGGGACCTGTCCCACAACCCAGGCTTGTGCCCTGACGGGATTGAAGAACCAGCAACCCTTTGGTTCGCAGGCCGATGCTCAGTCCACTGAGCCACACCAGCCAGGGCTGGGCATGTCCATTTTTAACATAAGGTGCAGCTAAAGCTAAAAAGCCTTTAAATGTATCTTCCTGGAATGAAAACACAGGTATCTGCATCGAGCCAAAGGGGGGGGGGCGGGACATTACTAGAGCCTTTTAAAATAATTCCAAATAAGTGACCTCCTGACCGTTCAGCAAACACATCATCACAGAGAGCTGATGTGCTCCTTGTTTGTGTCTAAAGCTTTATGCTTGGTAAGCTGTCATTTCTTCCTTTATCGTCCTCATCCTTAATGGAGTGAGGACAGGATGTTATTTCTTGTAATTATAATAATTATTAAACAAAGTCTCGAAGCCCTAGGTCATTGAGAATGTCAAACGCGAGATGAGTGCTTCCCTAATGTGTCATGGCAAATTAATGGGCGTTTCTCGGGGGGAAATCAGGGCCATACTGGTGGCATGTGGACTCATCCCTCGTGCTGTGATTTTTAATGCTTTTGCCCTCATGGTTAAGTGGCAACGCTGTTCCGTCGCAACAGGCAGGAAACCTGTGCCTGGTCACACAGCAGGTGCGGAGCACATGTGTGAACAAAACGCCTTTCTATTCATTTAATTAGCACCTGAGACCACCGGCTGGCGATGCGAGACCTGGAGGCTGAAGCAGGAATGGTGCGAAGTCTCCCTTCACCACAGTGAGCCTCTCCCCGGGTCTCATTCTCCGTCGGCTCCTTCTGCTGTGACATCACCTGTCATTTATTCCCACGGCCACCTACCGGCTTTACCGATCTCTCTCTTCAATAAAAAAAAAGGGGGGGGGGTGAAAATATAAGACTTTCTAGAAATGTGGCAATCTGCCCAAATATTTTGTTTTGTTTTTATTTGATGACAAGGTGTGTGAGAAGACAAATACTCAGTAATTTAGATGTTCAATGCAGAACGAGAGAATTTGGGTAGTGAAAGATACCATTACAATCACTTTGGCTCAGCTCCTCGGCCTCTGGAAAAGGAAACCGAGGCCCAGAAAAGTGAATGTTTTGTCCAAAATCAGAGGAAAAGGTGGACTAGAAGACAAATCCTGACTTCTGACCCAAAGGATAGGAGCCTGAGTCAGCTGTGTCTGTGTGATGGGCTTCCACACCCCAGAGACGTCCCCCAGAGACGTCCCCCAGAGAACACGGGCTGTCCTGTGACGCGGGCCGGGATAGGACGGCTGCACAGAGCGGCCCTCAGTGAAGGGAACTCAGGGATGCACGGGTTCACCGCTCAGAGGTTCAGCCACCCAGAGGGCAGTCAGGAAGGTCCATCCCCTTAGTGGTTGTGCCAACACAGGAAGCTGAACCGCGTGCTCTGGCAGGAAGACCTCTCAGAGTGAGACGGCATTCCCTCCAAGCACCAGCCCATCAACCCACACAGCTTTGCTGTTCTCTTGGAGATGAGGACTCCGTAATAACCACCATGTGGTTTTTTAAAATGATTTTTTATTGTGGAAAATTGTTCTTCTGTTTAAAGTGATAGAAAGTCAGTTCAAGCTGACCCAGGCCAAAAATAGGGAGGAGATTATGAGTTCCTGTACCTGAAAGGCCTGAGGTATAATAGCTTCAGACAAGGCTGGATTTCAATGTTCAATGACATCATTAAGAATCTCTATCTGTCTTTCCATTTTGCTTTCTTCTGAGCAGGCTTCTTTCTCGGGCAGTCTGTGTGTGTGTGTGTGTGTGGTGACCAGAGTCTCCCAGCAGTGACACACTTACATCCGGGCTTGTCCCCACTCCTGGGGGCTGGGGCAGCTACCCAGACTGCTTGAGCCACAGTCCCGTTCACATGACAGACGTCCTCACTGACCCCCAGCGTACTGACCTCTGCCCCTCTGACCTTCAGTAATGCTTCCTGGTGGCACTTTAGGCTATGGTTATACACTCTCGCGCTCTTTCGGCTATGATTGTATAGCCTAAAATATTTTGTTACAAAAGTATTCGTGGGAGAAATCTTTTTTTCCTGCCAAGCATATTATTGCCTCCTTAATATTTACTTTTACCCCCCAAAAGTCTGAGCATAGTAATTAAGCATAGAGAATGTGTTTAATAAAAGTGTACTGATAGGAAAACTGGTCAATGCCATCTGCCAAAAGAACTCGTTGGGTGAAAAGACATCGGTGATTTGGTAGCCAGGATCATGAGTTATGTGTAAACGGTGCTTCTAAACCCTCAGCGGTGCTCAAAAATGATCTATTCTCTTTGAAATCTTATCTATAATATTGACTTGGTTTTCAAATGTGTCTTACAGAGATGGTGTCATGGTAAAATGCAAGTTACACCCTGTCCAAATTAACTCAAATTTTATATTGATCAGGTCTAATATATGAAGTTTCGCTGTAAATTACAATTCCCAGGAGCAATTCTCTCTGAGCCAGTCCCTTAGGCCCAGTGTCCCCAGAGTGAACGCTGGCCGGACTTGGTAAGTGGACAGAAGTACCCAACAGTAACTTCAAGTTCTACGGACTCAAGGAGCCAGCACTTCACGTTGGTTGTTGGAAGACCGATCACCCACTGCTTAGGACAGAGCCCAAGGTGGGACGTGAGTTCCACGTGGAATTTCCAAGTCAAACGTGCAAGCACTCAAACAGTTGTCACCATTTTACTTACCTCTGGAGGCCAAGCCATTTTTCTGGTAGAAAATGGAGACAATAATCACTTAATCATCTCAACATTCATAGTACATGTTAGGAAAAGTCCTTGGGTCTCAAATGCTCTAATTACAGTGTCTTCCTAGCTACTTCCTCTCCCTCTCACCAAAATAGCTCCTTAAAATTATGCTGGTCAGCTTCTGGCTGGAGCTCCCTAGTTTAAATTACACTTCTACCATGTATCCAAAGCCCTCTCCCTTGGATTTTCATTTCTAAGTTTGGGCCGGCTGCCTCCGACAGGTGGAAACGCAGTCCCGTGTGAAGGCTGCGTTTGTTCTGATGCCTGCTGGCACCCTCTCCTTCCTTCCGTGTTGAATCCCGTGTGGTTTCGCCTGTGGGCTGCTCTAGTCACCCTTAAAATTATAACCTACATGTAAACCTGCGATTTCAAACACAGTCCCTCAGAGCAGCAAATAAAAACAAGAACAATTGGAAGTGTGCAAGTTTCTGGCATGACAGTCATTGGAAGAAACAGGAAAGGGGTGCAAAATGTGGAATTTAAGGAAGAGTAGGTCTAACTCCCAGATGTCATTAAATCTTTACACATACGTGAAAAACGCAAACCCTGGTCAAGTTTCCCCAATATCCCAAGGACGTGCAGGATATGATTTTGCAAGGCTGACTTTCCAAAACAGTGGAACAACTATGCTTTTAAGGATCAAAACTTTAAAATCCTAATCTTTCTCATTTGAGCAGTTTGTAACAGGTATTCCATGAAGTTTATAAGTATAATTTGATCCATTTCTTCATGATTTGCAGTCATCCTTAAGAACATTCTTCACCCGTACTGCGCCAGTGTGGCAGATAGCACACGAGGACAAAAATAAGTCTTCTTCATTTCCATTCAAAACCACAAACATGTGTGTGCTGGCCCTCGCTGCCTGACATGATGCGGGGTTCTAAGAATAGAGACCAATGAAAGCTAGGTCCTCTATCCAGAGTTGCTTGTTTCCACCAAAGGAGTGTGGGAGCCCGGGAGATGCACAAGAAGTGGTCCCGGGCGCCCGGCCTCGGAGGTGAGAGCAGGAACCAGATCATGAACGTGACCCTGAAGTGTTTTACACCGGGGACTAACCTGGTCAGACTCAGAGGTTCACCCTGAGGGCAGTGAGAAGAATGGCGAAGTGGATACCAGTCTAGAGACAGGGAGAGAAGTGTGGAGAACTTCTTTTCCAACCCAAAAATGATGCCAGTCTGAGCTCAGGGCAGCCCCAGATTTGGAGAAGAGTAAAAACGATAGGATCTGATGTCTCTCTCAATGGTGGGATAAAGAAGAAAGAAGAATCTGGGGTGAATTCTAAGTCTCTTGTTTCAACAACCAGGTAGATGATGCCACTAGCCAAAATGGGAAGTCCAGAAAGAGGAAAAAGGCTGGGTTTGGTTTTTCATTCACTTATTCAACAGATATGGATTGACCTCCTTGTCCATGCCAGTCACTGAGCGGCCCCGTGGGTGCAGCGGTAAACCAGGGAGAACATGATCTTTGTCCTCTGGGAGCTTGCGGGAGACGGGTGACTGAGTCATCCCATAACCCTATTTGTAAACTTCAGCCGTGAGGACTGCAAGGAAAAAGAGGACTTGGGGCTGTGGGGATTGTCACCGGGGTTCACCTCCTCGGGGAGGTCAGGGCACTCCCCCAGGGAACCCGTGTTAGCACACAGACAGGGAGGACAAGTGGGGGTCAGCTAGGTGAGGGAGTGCAGATGGTCACAGAGGAAACAGAGGGTCCAGCGGTTCCATGCGGGCAGTGTGGTGTTCACAAGGCTCTCATGAAAGCGCAGTGCGACTGGAAAAGGGAGAGCAGGAGATAAAGCCAAAAAAGTGAGTGGATGCCGGACCACAGAAGGCCTCAGAGAAGGCCTGATGGTCAGCCGGTCCGCCTCCGTGTGGCCGTGCTGGCATTCAGACAGTAGCATACTTCTGAGCCAGCTGGTGGAGAACTGCCCTGGCGTGCTTCCCACCCCGCCCCCAGGCCCACGGCCCTCCTCTGGACTCCCCCACAGCCTAGTGATCACGGCAGCACTATCAATTGCATGAAGGGGCAGCAAGTGCAGACTTTTTCAGTGCCATTCCAGCCCTGGCTGAGGAGGCTCCGTTGCTTGGACATTGTCCCACAAACCAGGAGGTCACCAGGTTGACTCCCAGTCATGTACAAGAGGCGACACCTCGATGTTTCTCTCTCTCTTTCTCCCTCCCTTCCCCTCTCTCTAAAAATAAGAATAAATAAAATAAAATTCTGCTCCAAGACGCTGACACCTGTTCTGATGGTCAGCACCTATGCAATATTGGTTATTACATATCTTGACTATTTTGATTAGGATCCATCCCTCTTTACAAGCCATGTAGGAGTTTAGTGTTTGTTCCAAGAATAATGAGCTGCATTTGAAGAAGACAACATGGACAGATACATGTTTTGAAGATGCCACTCCAATTACCAGGTAAATTACCCACTGGGGAGGGCCCAAGTGAAAGCGGATGGACCAGCTAGCAGAGTGGTGTTCCTCCTGCCTTCCCAGAACAAAGCTGGCCCTGGCTGGCATAGCTCAGTGGATTGAGTGCGGGCTGTGAACCAAAGTGTCACAGGTTCGATTCCCAGTCAGGGCACATGCCTGGGTTGCAGGCCATGACCCCCAGCAACCGCACATTGATGTTTCTCTCTCTCTATCTCCCTCCCTTCCCTCTCTAAAAATAAATAAATAAAATCTTAAAAAAAAAAAAAAAAAAGAACAAAGCTGAAGGACTCACAGTACCTGATTGCAAGTCTTACTATGGAGGTACAGCAATTAACTCAGTGTCGTACTGGCGTATGGATAATCATGCAGTTGTGAGTGGAATTGTCTTCTTGATTTCCTTTTTGGACTGTTCGCTGAAAGTATATAGGAATACAGCTGATCTTTGCCTGTTGATGATATATCCTTAAACTTTGTCAAATTCATTTATTAGCCCGAAGTTTTTTTGTGGATTCCTGAGGACTCCTATGTAGAAGATGGTGTCATCTTTGTGTAGAGATAGTTTCACTTCTGCCTTTCCATTTGGGCTGTGTTTTATTTCTTTGTCTTGCCTGGTTGGTCTGACTAGGACCTCCAGCATTACGTTGGATAGAAGTGGCAAGAGTCGGCATCCTTGTCTTGTTCCTGACCTTGGGAGAAACGCTTTCAGTCTTTGCTGTTGAATATGACGTTAGCTGTGGGCGTTTTACATTTGGCTTTCATCGTGTGGAAGAAGTTCCCGTCTGTTTCTACTTCTGTTACTGGGCGTCCTTATCATGAAAGGGTATTGGATTGTGTCAAATACCTTTTCTACATCATGTGTAGATGATGTGAAGATGACCGTGTTTTGTTTTGTTTTGTTTTGTATTCTGTTAATGTGGTATATTATATCGATTGATTTTTGCATGTTGAACCATTCTGGAATTCCTGGGATAAATCCCACTGACCAACTGATTTCTTACTAAGGTATCAATGCAATTCAATGGGGAATAGGGAATTATTCAACAAATGGTGCTGGCCCTGGCTGGGGCACTCAGTTGCTTAGAGCGTCGTCCTGATATGCCAATGTTGCAGGTTCAATCCCCAGTCAGGCCACAGACGAGAATCAACCACTGAAGGCATGAATAAGTGGAACAACAAATGTACTTTCTCTCTCTTTCTCTCTACCCCTCTTCCTCTCTCTCTAAAAAATCAATAATGTAAAATAAAAATAAAGTATATACTAGTCAACAAATGGTGCTTACAAAGTTGGATGTGCATGTGGAACAAAAACAAACCTTGACCCTAACCTCATGCCATGATTTAAACACACACACACACACACACACACACACACACACACCCCTCCTATTTTCTGTGGATCAGGAATGTGGGAGTGGCTTAGCGGAGCGGTTTTCTGGCTCAGGGTCTCTCCGAGGCTTCCCTCGGAAGGTCACCTGGGGACACGCCCACCTGAAGGCCTGACGGGGCCTGCAGGAGGAATTTCTGAGGTGTCTCCCTTGCAGAGCCATTGGCGGGAGGCCCCAGGTTCTCCCACTTGAGTTTCTCCTCACCACCCGGCTCCTGGCTTCCCCCAGAACAAGCGATCCAGGACAGTGGGTGAGAAGTTCAGCCCACCCTCAAGGGGAGAGGAATTGGGCCCTACCCCTTATAGGAAAGAGTACAAAAAAGCGGGTGGACATACATTAAAGCCAGCATAAAAACATAAAATGTTTTGAAATTTTAAAAAATGTAAAAGAACATGGGGGGGCTGGACTGGGAGTAAAAAGGAGAAAACTGTATTTGAACAACGATTAAAATAAAATTTAAAAAATTTTTAAAAGAACATGAACTATGATGACTGCTGCAATTCAGAGGTTGAGGCTCTCTTGGGTGGAGAGAAGTGACATTCATTAGATAAAATATATAAGTTTACCTATTCAAATAATGTGCTCAGAGGATTTCAGTAGGACCCACATCACAGCTGACTATAAAATTAGACAGATAAGCACAACTCTTTGCATTCTTATTATGTTCTTTGAGAATACTAGTCAGAATGAAAAACTGACATATTCAAAAAATTTATCTTTCAACACAGTACTATTTTCAGATAACCCTATTTTTTAAAATTAAATTTACTGGGGTGACATTGATTAATAAAATTATCTAGGCTTCAAGGATACAATTCTGTTGGATAATGCTACTGGAAATAATTATACTTTACGCAGTCATTTACAAAAAGCATTCTTACCCAGCCTGTGTGGCTCCGTGGTCTGGGTGTCATCCGCACACCAAAAGGTCACTGGTGTGATTCCAGGTCGGGGCACGTGCCTGGGTTGCAGGTTCGGTCCTCATATGGGGCACCTGCTGAAGGCAACCAATTGGTGTTTCTTTCTCACGTCGAAGTTTCTCTCCCTCTCTTTCTCTTTCCCTTCCCCTCTCTCTAAAATCAAAAATAAAAATTAAAAATTTTTTACTTAAAAAAAAGCATTCTAACATACTGAACATCCTAAATACAGTTGCAACTTGGAGTTTTCTTTTTACGTTATTTATTAGCACATTGAACTTCCTGCCTATGAAGTGTGTATGTAAAATATAAGCGTTGAGAACTTTAAACCCAGGCTAAAGTTGCATCAGAAACTCAGAAATTCTTGCGAGATACTTTCTGACACAAATTGTTTTTTTGCATTCTTCTTTGACATCCACTTCAGTCATCAGATTCTAAAAATTGCTTGCTGAGGTCTGCTTTGACGTCATGCCTTCCTTATAGGAATATTCTCTACTCAGATGGTTTGGCTAAAAACACTTACTTTGGCCCTTTTCTTTCAGATGTGTGTATCCTTAACTACTGTGCTTTACCGTGTATGACGCACATTTTTTTGCCCAAATTTTTGAGGAAAAAATAAGGATGCACATTATACATGGGTAGTACTAATTCCAAATCTACATAAATATGCTTAATTCTTTTTTTATTTTAATCATTGTTCAAATACAGTTTTCTCCTTTTTACTCCTAATCCAGTCCCCCCTCCCATCCCTCCCCATAATTCTTTTATTTATGCTTATACATTAGAAGTATAACTCTAAAAAAAAAGTATAACTCTAGAAAGGCCATAATGATATCTATATGCAAAATAATACCCTGGAATATGATAACCAGCTTTGTTTCTAAATATAATTAATTAATTGATTAGTTAATTAATTAAATTCAAAAATCAAAATGAAATATTATTTTTCTGAAAGTTTGGGCTAAAAACGTGGGTGCACATTATACATGGCAAAATACGGTGTTTCATCTTTCTAAATGGCAAGAAATCCTAATCACATAATTGAACACAGCGGTTTCCCTTATATGATATTTCCATTTTATTTAACTTTCTTCTCCTCGCCTTTAAAATAAGGTTGAGAAGCATTAGTTTACCTGTTACTGGGAACGCACCTGGTAGGGCGTGTCGGGCGCAGGCTGTGCCTCGGTGGTGGAGCTCCGGTAAAAACGGCGACCTCACCTGTGTTTGAAATGTACTCAGCAGAGGTCACGGGCTTTCATTCCACAGTCTGTCTTCAGGGAACATGAAAACGATGACTAGTAATCCAGAACATCATGCCCCAAACATGGCACATGCCCTATCCCATTTGATCAGCACATCAGAGTTGTGACATGTCAGTCATTGCCATCATTCTCCTTTCAAGGCACAGCAAAGAGAGTGACACAGTGACAAGGCGAGAGGGCCCATGTCACGTTGAACATCACTCAGTCCGTAGGTAGTAGCAGCCAGACTTAAACCCTGGGCTTTTCATTCCAAAGTCCTGGATCTTCCCGCTGTCACAGGCCGACTCAGCTCTCGCCAGCAGGTGAACCACAGCTCTTGTTGTTGCGTGGCTGTCGGGGGAGACTGCCTGTCACAGGGACCCTGAGAGATGAGGCTGGGAGCTGAGCAAGCATGGCCAGTCTGGGTCTGTCTACTCAGGAGGCAGGAAGCCACACTGTAAGTTGCGTGGGGGAGCTGAATACAAACAGCTATCAAAGATGACAAAAGGCCTGGCTGGCGTAGCTCAGTGGATTGAGCGCGGGCTGTGAACCAAAGTATCACAGGTTCGATTCCCAGTCAGGGTACATGCCTGGGTTGCAGGCCACAGCCCCCAGCAACCACACATTGATGTCTCTCTTTCTCCCTCCCTCGCTTCCCTCTATAAATAAATAAATAAATAAATAAAATCTTTTTTAAAAAGATGACAAAAGGGAGGTTACACTACAAGGAAACTCAGGGTGGGTGAGGGAGAGCACCCATGAGAGGACACCCTTGGGAGGGGCTCAGATCTCACTGGAGAAGGTGCGGCCGCTTAGCCCCTGGGAGAGCAAACAGGTTCAGTGGTTTGGCCAGGCCGGTGCCCGTCTAGAGTTGCTGGGCCAGCACTGGTGGGGGAGTGGGGCACAAGTGACTGGCAGCTGGGGCGTGGGCATGGAGTGAGAGTTCAGGAGCCAACAAGGAGGGGCAGGAGGCCTTGGGGTACAAGCTGTGTGTGTGCGCCAGGGGTTGGAAGGCTAGTGGAAAGAACTGCCGCTGAGTGTGTTCTTTCCAGGTGTGTGCAGGCGGCACGAGGCGGGGCAGGAGTGGGCACGCAGGCAGGAGCCCTTCAGAGTGAGCAGGGGCTTGGGTTACTGTGCCGGGGGGCGGTGGGCAGTGTGGACAGGCTGTGGCCAGGCTGAGACGACAGGGGCACAGAAGTCTGAGTCTCCAATTTTAAGAATTACTTCAGTGATGATTAAACTCACATGCATAAAGCACTTCTTATTGACTCTTTTTCTTTCAACAAAAACTTATTGACTATTACGTGCCAGGGGCTGAGTGAGATGTTATGACTTGCGAGGCAGTAGACCGAAGGTATGTATCCGGCCCTTGGGGTGCCTTGCATCTGCACACACAGGTCAAAGGAACAGAACAGAGAGCCCAGAAATGTGAGCACACAAACAGCTCCACTAATTTTTTTTTGTTAAGAGAGAGAGAGAGACATCAATGTGCAATTTCTGGGGGCCATGGCCCCAACTCAGGCATGTGCCCTGACTGGGAATTGAACCTGCGATGCTTTGGTTCGCAGCCCGAGCTCAATCCACTGAGCTACACCAGCCAGGGCAGCTCTACTAATGTTTGACGAAGTTACAAAACAACTCAATGGAAGGAGGATCGCTTTTTCAACCCACGGTGCTGAAGCAGCTAGGATATACTCAGGCAAAAAAAAAAAGAAGAACCTCGGTCTGAACCTCATGCTGCATACAAGAATGAACTCAGAGTGGATCCCAGAGTTAAATGTAAAACATAACTCTATAAAATGTTTAGGAAAAAACATAGAAAATCTTTAGGACCTAAAGCTAGATTAGGGTTCTTAGACTTGACACCAAAGCCATAATGCATAAGAGGGAAAAAACGATACATTGAACATCATTGAAAATGCCAGCCTTTGAAACACCCTGACCGGTGTGGCTGAGTCGGTCGGACGCCGTCCCGCAAAGGGAACGGTCACTGGTTTGGTTCCTGGTCAAGGCACGTGTGTGAGAGGCAATGGTGGACGTTTCTCTCCCACACAGATGTTCCCCTCCCTCTCTCCCTCCCTCCCTTCCCCTCTCTCTAAAAAAATTAATAAATATATTTTTCCTAAAAGTAAAAACAAAAGCCTTTGCTCTGCCAAGGACCGGATTAAGAGGATAAAAAGGCAAGCAGCCTAGAGTCTAGGGCAGCAGAAATACAAGCAAACAAGAATCAAGTCCATGGTCAAGGCCCAAGCAGAAGACTCTTGAGAACACAAGGAAGAGCGAGGCAAGCCAAGGGAATCCGGGAAGCCGGAGAGGTGATGACTGAGCCGGGATTGAAAGATAAGCAGGATTGCAACACTTGGTCCCAGGAGGAGGAAGAGCATCCAGGGCAGCGTGAGCAGACGTTCCAGCGTAGGAAAGTGCGAGAATGTTTATTCAGTGAGCGAGGAGCCCAGTGCAGATTCCCGTGGGTGGGTGGAGAGGAGAGGAAGTGACCCTAGGAAGGTGGTGTGGGGGCAGATTGTGCAACTGAGTGCAGTGGGGACACAGCCCTGCTCCCAAATAGCTTACGGCCAGAAAACGTTAAGTGCAGTAAGAGGTACAGAGAACCCTGGCAGGTGTGGTGTCCAGGCACCCAGAAGAATGGGATTATTTGGCCAGGGGCCATCCATCACCCAGGTGCCTACCTGCTCCAGGTGGCCCTGCCTGGGGAAGGGGGGCAGGAGGGATGGCTATGCTTTCTCTCCTCGGCTTTCCCTCTTCCGCCCTCTGTCTTAGGCACGGGATGGGTGAGGGGCCTGTCTGCTTTTTTCCCGTGGGAGTGTCTTCCTGGCTTCTTCCCGCAGTCTTTCTCAGACAGGGGGTGGCTCTGGAAAAAGGCTCACCTGGAGCACTTTCGATGGGACTGGCCCTGCTCTGTGCGAGGTAAGAGCCATACCCACTTCCCCCGTGTCTGAACGACAGTGTAGCGTTGCAGGAGCTGGAGGAGAGTAGGTCAGTTAGCAAGTGGTAAATTCTTTCCTTGATGTCTCCAAACTGTGGATACCCTAGGATTTTAAAAAAAAAAGTCACTTTATTTTGACCATCAGAGTTTCACATCCACTCTTGACTTCTACTCACCTAATTCTGTCAGGAAAATGTAAGCGTCTGGGGTGCAGAGTACATTTTATTCCATTGCCCCTTTCTCCCAGGTGGCCTTGCTGGCACGTTCAGAATTGAAGTCCTTTTGCCCTATTCACGTGGCGTTTCCTAACTTGAAGGCAGTTAGGTCAGTGACATCTTCCAGCACCTAGGGAACTGGGTTGCTGGATAGCTACCTAGCTCTAATACTATAGTGGAGAGAGTTTTTGGAAGGAAGGAGGTGGGGGGAAATAGAAGTAAAGCATCGTGGGCAGATATATGGGGAACAGGGTCTGGCTTCCCAGTGAGAGGGAAGACTGAGTGTTTGTTTTGGACAGTTGGTTGCTGATTCCCTGCCTGCCTTGTGAGTCTTGCTCCCCTCCAGGTTATTCAGGGGGTGTTAGTCATCCCTGCTCCCATCCTGGTATCTCCCCCTCGATTAACCGCTGAAGCCGTCAGAAGTGCACTTGAACGCTGACGGCGTCCCTAGGGAAGCCAGGAACCTGCCCGTGACCTTGTCGCGGCTACTGAGATGAAGTAGTGGCTATGGACAATGGCCTATGTCTCTGGGACGCTATCAGCCGGAATGAAATGTGGTCCTCCGTGCCCAATGAGAGTTCAGTTTCTGGATGTTCTCCGCCCGCAGAGGCAGCCAGGAGCTGCCCGCCCAGGTTCCAAGTCCGAGTTAAACCCATGCCCTCCAAACCGACCAGGAAAATTATGCAAATTCAAAAGAGGTCCGCTCACTTGCCGTTCCCCAGGGGGAAAAAAAAAAAAACTAATGGGAGGAGCGTAATGGAATTCTCCCCATACAATGGCAGTATACTGCCTTTTTTGGTTGTTATCTACTCATTGAGGACTCCAGGCTGTAGGCCACTTTAGTGCGTTTTCCTTTTCCTTTTTCTTTTTTTTAAATCCCCAAAGTGAATATTGAGTCAAAAAGCAACTGACCTTATGGACCAAAACACCAAGCTCCAAGGTCACTGGAATGCCTCAGATTCTCTGTCCACATTGTCTAAATACTGTCGCCATTCTTTCCAGTATATCATGTAAACACACGGTGCTGAGGGGCTATAAAGTTTTTCCTGGCACACGCGCAGCAGGACCTGGAAAACACACTCCATCGGTCATGACTGGAGTGTTCGCTCCAGCGCATGCCAATAAAAACTTGGACTGATCCAAGATATACTTCACACATGTTACTTTACACACAGGAAGAGTGGCTCGGGACCTTAAGCCCCATTTTTGGCGATCGGGAGAGAAGGTCCCAGGTGAGAGGGGATTTCTCCGAGGGCTTCGGCTAAGCGGAGGCAAACACATCAGGGCAGAGAGAGGAGGGAGAAGCACTGAAGAGACTGCCCAGAGAAGATGAATGGGGCCCGGGACCCGGTGAATGATTCAGATTTCTCCAGGGAAAGAAAAAGGGAAGAGGGCATTCCCAGCAAAGGTCATGACCGGGAGTCCCCGAACTTCCAGGGAGATCCGCCTGGCTGTCCAATGTGGCTGCAGCGTAAGGTCTGGGAAGGGAGACGGAGGTCATGTGGTGAAGATTGTCGTCAAGTGCCTGCTCACGGAATGCGAGTCCACTGAGGGTTTCCTCGGAGAGCTCGTGCAGTGATGACAGACACACACCAGATGCTCACTGTGTGTCAGATGCCCAGCACCGTGCACTTCTTTCTAACTTCCTTCTTAAAGCCGCCCTGTAAAGTGTGTGCTGTTCCCATTTCACAGATGAAGAGACCGAGGCCAATGAAATAACAAGGTCTAGTTTGGTGGAGCCAACATGTAACCCCAGGTCCTCTTGCTCCGGAGCCCATGCTACCTTGCTTATTGAGGAAGTGGTTATTGTGTTTTGTTTATTTTTAAGACTTTATTTTATTTGTAGAGAGAAGGGAAGGGAGGGAGAAAGAGAGGGAGAGAAACATCAATGTGTGGTTGTCTCTCAACCAGGGACCCGGCCCGCAACCCAGGCATGTGCCCTGATGGGGAATCAAACCGGCAACCCTTTGGTTCACAGGCCAGCGCTCAATCCACTGAGCCACACCAGCCAGGGCTGATTATTGTGTTTTAGAAGGGGACTTCTGTGCCTGTGTGAGGGTGAGCTGGAGGAGAGACTGGCGGCAGGGACAGGCAGCAGCCCAAGAGAAAGCTAACCCGGGCCTGCATTTGACAGGACTCTCTGAACAGATGGATGCGGAGGAGAGAATAAAAACTAGCTCAGGTGTCCACCTGGAACGACAGGGTGGACGGTGCTGTAGACATCAGAGACGGAAAACAAAGGACAAGATACAGGATGGGTCAGTTGGAGGAGAAAGAACAATGGGCCTTGTTTGAGGCCAAATGGTTTGAAATACGAAGGACGTTCGAGTAGAGGGATCTGCAAGCTGGTGAAAAATCAGATCTGGAGTGTGGGAGAGGTCGAGACTGAAGACAGAGATGGAGGTGGATACTTTTTTTTTTCAGTCCTCACACAAGGATACGTTAATTGATTTTAGAGAGAGTGGAAGTCAGGGGCAGGGGAGAGAAACATCAATGTGAGAGAGAAACATCGATCAGTTGCCTCCTGTACTCCCCAACCAGGGGTCAAACCCACAACCCAGGTAAGTGCCCTGACCAGGAATTGAACCTGCAAACTTTTGGTGTATGGGACAACCCACCAACCAACTGAGCCACCCAGCCAGGTTGGAGGTGGATACTCTTGAGGGTCATGAAGCTTTAGCCTCAGAGCTCCTCTCATTCAGGAGCCCTCCAAGCTCCTGGCAGGGGGTTGGGTAGGGGGGAGTGGGTCTGTCTATATAGTCACGTCGTCATAAATATTTGTAAAAACTTCAAAAGTAGATTGCTGCAGCTGCGATTATTAAAGACAATAACGGTTACCTCTCTCCACCTGGCTTCCTCTCGCTCACCTTCCCCTGAGATCCAGTGGCACTAGAGTGCTCCAGGCGTTTGGAGGAACCTGTTCAGGGGGGAGCTGAGTTAGGACTACCATATAGTGTGGGATTCATAGGAGACATCTGTGGTTTCCCTGCATTGTTAAGTTCTTGGTAGCCATCCTAGTCCAGAAATTTCCTTAAAGAACACCCTCACCCCAGGTTGTATAAATATCAGGTACCACGAAACTTACCTGACTCCCTGGGTTGAGTTAGAGGACGTAATTTGTTATAATTGACTAGTGAAGCCATAGAAATGACAAGATTGCACAAAAAGAGAATGTGGCAAGAAAAGATTGCCGAGAATACAACCTTCGGGAATCCACACGTAATTGGTGGGTGGAAGAGAGTGAGATGAAGACGAAGTGATCAGATAGGCCAGAAGAGCTGCGAGAACGTGCGAGTGTGCAGTCAGAGGGTGACTAGTTTCGGAGTGGCAGGAGAGGCGGGCGGAGCACCAGGTGCAGAAGAGCAATTGTAGAACTTAAGAGGTCGGTAGAAATGGGCTGAGGAGTCCGTAGGTGGTAACAAACTTGAGGCAATGAGTGTAAGCTACTTTTAAAAGAAGTAAAGTACCATGATAAAAATACAGTTAAAAAACAAATAAGAGAAGTAAAGTACCATTTGCTATGACCAGGGTATCCTGCGCAGTGCTGGCAAAGGTTAATTTTATGTGTCAACTTGGTTGAGCCACCAGGCCCTGGTATTTGGTCAGCCTTTAGTCTGGATGTTTCTGTAAGAGTGTTTTCTGAATGCCACTAACACTTAAATCAGATTGCCCTCCGTAATGTGGGTGGGCCTCGTCCAATCAGTTGAAGACCCGACTAGACTTATGACTGACCTTCCCCGAGCAAGGGCACTTCAGCCAACACATGGCCTTCAGGCTTGATCTGCAGCGTCCGCGCTTCCTCAGCACTCCCGCCTGCGGGCCCACTCTGCAGACTTTGAACTTGCCAGCCTCCAAAATCACATGAGCCAATGCTACAAAATCTCTGTCTGTTCAAACAGGTATTTCTATCTAGGTCTAGACTGAGCTCTAGAGCTAGATTTCTGGTTCTTTTTTCTCTGGAGAACTTTGACTAACGCGGTCCTGCAGGGATACACACTGTTTAAGCATGTCCTCGCGAGGCTCACGTGGCGTGAGGGGTGGGGCGGAACTCCCATCAGAGCAGCGGGAAAGGTTTCACTAGAGAGACTGAGTTCGGAGTGGGCCACGAGGGATGGATCCTATCGGGTAAGCAGTGGTTGGGGGAGAGCAATGGATAGGGAAGGTGCGGCCGGATAAAGAAACCCATGGAGCCCTGTAAGGCATTTGCAGGAGTCCGGCTGGGATTTAGCCGGGTGTATAAAGCAGGTCCTTGCATCACATCACTTCATGCAAGGTGATTTGATTGTAACGTCGATGAGGAAAAACATGAATTCCCAGTTGGGACCACTGTGTGTGCGGTTTGCCCATCTCCCCCTGTCTGCGAGGGTTTTCTCTGGGTTCCTCCCACATTCCAGAGATTTTCTGCCTAGGTGCCTGGCATGTCTGCATTGTCCCCATTTGGGGGAGCGTGGGTGTGTGAATGACCCCATGATGCAAGGGCACCCTGTCCAGGGTTGAGTCCTGCCTGTGCCCTGAGCTTGCAGGATGGGCTCCAGCCACACCTGACACTGAACAGGAATAAGTGGGGTGGAAAATAACGATCATGGTTTTATTCATCATTCTTAAATATGTGTCTAATTCCCATTTATTTCAGCATTTAATATTAGAAATGTCCGGAGTCTTTATGTAGAAGCTGATGATGTTTTTGTGACCAGAAATAAGCCACAGGAACTTAATGCTTGCTCATTACCCTACGGTAAAATTGCAGCTCCCGACAACCTATGGACAATGGTGAGCGAGAACTTACTGTAGAAGGAACCAGAGGGAGACAAATATGGACGGACCTGTGGAAGCCAAAGCATAGAGGGTATCTCAGCATTAGGAAGGAGGTGTTCGTCATTCTCCCGGTGGGAGACGGGGAATTGGTAAAGGTATGCGCACAGGGAAGTAGCGCGACGGGGCTCCACGGGACAAACGATCCCAACTAGTGTGTGAGCTGGGTGCCTACCGTTCCTTCAGCGTGCAGTGCGCCAGGCACTGGGATATAAATACCTCGGAAACCGTGATGAAAGGAGCATGCAGTCCGTGAGGGAGTGGGAGATGGAAGGGACACTCAGAGCGCAGTCTTGACAAGCTCTCTAACGAGAGTTAAGTACAGGGTGGCTTTGCTTCTCCAGCCATCTGGGCACCTGGGGAGGTCGCGGGGAGCAGGACTTCCTCCCTGTCCCAAATGGGACAAACGTCAGTGTCTGGGCTGCAAACGGGGTCTCTGCAACCAGAGGGAGCACACGGCTCTTCTTAAAATGGAAGGTGTTGATGCTCAAGATGAAACTGAATCCCGTCTAGGCAAGAGATGTGCTTCTGTGCACAAAGCGGAGAGCGACACAGTGACTGCTGGTGGGAAACTGAACCAAACCACAGCGACCCGGGGAAAGGTAGCTCGTGCCCCTGGCAACCGTGGCGGGGCTGGGGCTGAATTCTGAAGCGACATTTCTGCTGAGGCCCTTAAACACAAAATGCGCGCAGTGCTGTGCCCTTCAAGGATTTAAACTTACTGGAGAGTAAATACACAGCACCTGACTGGCGTGGTTCAGTTGGTTGGGGGTCCTCCGGCAAAGCGGAGGATTCCCAGTCGGGGCACATGCTTGGGTTGCAGGTTTGGTCCCTGGTCAAGATGCAAAGGAGAGCCAGCTGATGAATGTTTCTCTCACAGGTCGATGTTCTCTTTTTCTCCCTCCCTTTCTTTTCTCCAAAATCAATAAATAAAATCTTTTTTTAAAAAGGAAAAAAAAAAGAGTCAGTACATGGTATAAAAGAGGGGCACCTAATCCACCTCCTGGTGTGGGCCGGGCAAGGCCGGGAAGGTCAGAGCAGCTTCTTGGGAAAGGGGATTTTAGGACAGTTTTCTGGAACTCTGAGTAATTTTCTCACACAGACCAGGTTGAGTCATTTGAAAACGAGTTGCAAGTTCACGTGGTCCAGGCTAATAGAATGTTACAGTGGTGTTCGGGTCCCCCAGGCCAGGCCTCAAAAGCTTAATTCAGGCCTTGTCTGCTGTGGCTCAGTTGGTTGGAATATGTACTGTAACCAAAAGGTTGCAGGTTTGATTCCTGGTCTGGGCACTTATGGGAGGCAACCAATCATTGCTTCTCTCTCCCATGGATGTTTTTTCTCTCTGTCTAAAACAGCAATGAAAAAAAAAATGTCCGTGGGTGAGAATAATACAAAATAATAAATAAATATTAATTCGGGACTATCTTACAACAGTCTTTTCTGTCCTATAGGTTCCCAAAACAAGATGCCTACGACTTCTCAATACACAAAATCTAAAGCTGACAAGATTAGGGTTGTGTTGTTTTTTTAGATTTTATTCATTTATTTTTAGAGAGGGAAGGGAGGGAGTTAGAGAGAAACATCAGTGTGCATTTGCTGGGGGCCGTGGCCTGCAACCCAGGCATGTGCCCTGACTGGGAATTGAACCTGCGATACTTTGGTTCGAAGCCCACGCTCAATCCACTGAGCTACGCCAGCCAGGGCCAGATTAGGTTTTTAAATACTTTATCTCCTTTCCCCATTCCCTTCTTTTGCTGCCCTGCCTACTCCTAAGGACCGCTGACCCGAGGCCTTCAGCCTGCCCGGGGCACTCAGCGTTTCTCCCAAACTTGCCATTCTTCCGGTGCTGCTGATTTGTGTCCAGAAAGCAGGCAACCTGGTTGAACTCAAACTGGTGTGTGAATGACTCTTAGGCTCTGTTATCCTCCCAGAGCCATTTGGGTTTTTCAAGAGAAAATACTAGGATTCTTTAGTGGAATTCAGCCAATGAAACCAAGACCTTTGTGTATCGGTTTGTATAGGCCATTTATGAGTCAAGAGTTCAGAAGGTGGGGATATCCCGTCTCTCTTCCCCACTCAGATATATTTAGCTTGTGACTTTGGGAAGTAAATTTCTGCTTCCTATTTCTCTATCGAATTACATTTAGCATCATGAAAATGTGGTTTTAAATTTCAGGGACCAAAATGAACTATGAAGATATTTTTTTTCTCATGAACTAAAATAGAGGATTTAAAAACCTACTTCTTCAAAGAGATTGATGACTCATTGTCCTAAGTGGAAGAAATCATGATATTATTTTATCTCTTCCCTGCCTCCTTTGAATACTAAGCGGACTGAATTACTCTTCAGAGTTAGCGCGCATGTGTAGTTACTTTTCTAAGGGGAACTGGTTGTTCAAAAAAATCACATGTAATGTGTATTTCATGATTTGGAGTCGATAAACACACGTAATCTTTTTACTGAAACCCTCTTCCTTAACATACGCTATTTCCCAACAAACGAGACTTATTGTACTACGTTATAATGTCAACGCCAGAAGTTTTAAGGTCATGACATTTGAAACTTGAATGGAGGAAGTAGTTCATTAACTCGGTGGTTCCCAAACTCAGGTCACCAGACTGGCCCTGGGTAATTAAATCATCATCATCATCATCATCATCACCCTCCTCTTCATAGGTAATGTTTATGGAGTACTGAATTTACAACATTATATGAGATACTATCATCACCCCCATTTTGTAGATGAAATTGAGACACAGAGAAGTTAAGTACTTTGTCCTGAGTTACCCAGATAATAAGTAATCAAGCCAGGATATAAACTCTGGCAGGCTCCAATGTCCTCCCTGCCCCTTCCCTCCCAATTTTGACTCAGTTGAACTGAAATGGGCCCTGGAATCAGTATTCAAGTCCCCAGATGATGCTGAAGCAAAGGCAAGCTTGGGAACTACCACATTAATTAAGTGAATTTACTTTGCACTGGATGGCTAGTTCCTTACGTGTATGTCTCAGAAATAACAGCTCATCCGGCTAGTCCAGTGACATAGTACCCTTTCATCTGATTCGTGAACACACATGTGTGAACACTCTCCAGTGCTTGCTCTTCAGTCACCATGCTGAGGCGCCTGGCGAAGTTGAGGAAATAGTGTCTAACCTGCCACCCAGATCACCGGGTTTAAAGGCACAGGAGACCAGCAGGGAGAGATCACAAAAGCCTGGGGGAAGGTACAAAGGAGGCTTGGGGGAGGGGAGTTGTGAGCGGATCTCAGAGAAAGGAGTTGGATTTGCAAAAGCAGGAAAGGTGGAGGGAGCTCTCTCTGTTAAGGGAACCAATGGCAACAAGCATTTGTAAATGGTGATCCCAGGCCGGTATCTGTGGGCCAAGCACGGGCCCATCAAGACTGGATGAAGCTGAGAGTTGGTTTGGGGAAGTGCCTGGAACTAAATCTGGACAAGGGAGTTGGGGCGAGATGATGGTAAACCTTAAGTGCCAGGTCAGAGTTTGGACTGAACTGGTCAATAATGGGGAGCCACCGAAGAGTCTGAAAGACCAAAGATAGCATGTTAAAGGTCTCAGTTTGGAAAGTACCATCTGTAGTCAGTCACTGCACAGGCTGGAAGGACAGAGAGCAGAACCAGGAAAACCAATGAGAAGGTTTAAAAAAGAAACAACATAGGTGTGGGAAGGCATCATAGTCAAGTGGTGGGTGTATGCCGATTCAGGAGCCAGGTTACATGGCTGACCAAGCTGAGTGATTTGGAGCAAACCGTCTAACATCTCTGAGTCTTGGGTTTCTCATTGGCAAGTGGACGTGAGGGGTTACTATCTGCCTGCATAGACCGACCAAACCAAACAGAAGGTTTCCCTGGGGCAGGGTGGCGTGGGCTAGCTTGGGGGTGCAAGGTCGGTGGATCAGGATGTTGAGTGTTCAGGTCTGTGTGCCTTAGAAAATGTTAGTGTGACCACCTGCCGTAGGGGAGGCCGTGGGCCTCCACTGTATAAAGACAGGAAAGAAATGGAACTAACAGTGAGCGTGTCAGAAATTGTGCTGGAATTATAAAGGAACCACCCTTCATTTGTGAGGCAGGTCTTCTTACCCTGATTTAACAGCGGACTAGAGCAAAAGATAGTAATTTGAGTCAGAATATAAACTACCATCCGCCTAAATCTAAAGCTTGGCTCTTTGAACTTCACCATGTTACTTTGGACTTGTGAAGTTCAAAGTCATATATATATATATATATATATATATATATATATATATATATTTAAAGATTTTATTTATTTTTAGAGAGGGAAGGGAGGGAGATAGACAGAGAGAGAGAGAAACATCAATGTGCAGTTGCTGGGGGTTATAGCCTGCGACCCAGACATGTACCCTGGCTGGGAATCGAACCTGCGACACTTTGGTTTGCAGCCTGCGCTCAATCCACTGAGCTATGCCAGCCAGGTCAAAGTAATATATTTTAAAGATGTTTATTTATTTATTTCTAGAGAGCGAGGAAGAGAGGGAGAAAGAGAGGGAGAGAAACAGTGTACAAGAGAAACATCAATTGGTTGCCTCTCACACACCCTCAATCGGGGACCTGGCCTGCAACCCAGGCCTGTACCCCAACCAGGAATTGAACCAGCGACCCTTCATTCGCTTTCGGGAGTGGCACCCAAACAACTAAGCAACACTGGTCAGGGCGTATAGTTATATCCTATATCATTGGCTTGGGCCTGATAGTCTTGTTGGAGACTATTTTGAACTTCGATTCTGACACCTATCAAGTTAATTACCCCTCCGAACTTCGGGTCAGCTGGAAGGGGGACATCAGTTTTGCTGAGATTGGGGAGAGAGATGGAGGAAGACTGTTTTGGAGTAAATGGCCTTGATCTGTCGGGCAGGAGGCAAGGTTGTCCACTCAGGGTCGAAGTGCTGTAGAAGCAACCTGGTTGCGAAGTGGCCGTGAAAGTCCACGGAGTCGTCTAAGCTGCTGGGAATGGCAGAGGAGCAGATGTGTGGAGAGCGAAGGACAGAAGTGAAGGAGCAGACCATGGCCTAGGTGGCCTAAATACTTCTAGTAAGCCAAAAAACAGAGCGTGGAGGGAACAGACAGGAAAGGGACAGTGGTCCCCCTGGCGCCCTGTGATAACTGTGGGACGTCACAGACAAGGAGACCTTACTGAGCGATGAGACTGGAGAAGGCAAAGAAGACAGAGATAAGTTCTCTCTGAAGAAAGCACAGGCCCCACAAAGGGAAGAAACGAGGATACAGAAAAAGGCCATCTTCCACAGGGACAGGCCTTCCATTTTTATTTTTATTTTATTTATTTTTTTAAAGATTTATTTATTTATTTTTAGAGAGGGAAGGGAGGGAGAGAGATAGAGAAACATCAATGTGCAGGTTCCTGGGGGTTCTGGCCTGCAACCCAGGAATGTACCCTGGCTGGGAATCGAACCTGGGACACTTTGGTTCCCAGCCTGTGCTCAATCCACTGAGCTACGCCAGCCAGGGCCCATTTTTATTTTTAATCTTACCATGTGCTCACCAACAATTGTGAAAGGCTTCTAAATTTTCTTTTGGCTAGGTTATTTAGATGGATAGGGCATGAACCGAGAACTTGAAACCCTTGCACAGACTGAGATTACATACTTTGATGACAAGTACACAGAAATGCAAGTAATTCTAAGGATACTTAACAGATGTTGGCAAAAGACCACATTTTAGCATGAAGATCCACATGTACCAGTGGGATAAGTCTCCAGGAGGAATCCATGTGGCCCAGGAAACAGTGTGGACTCTGGGGGTGGCCCTGTGCTCAGGACCTGGGACCTAGGACTGCTGCCCCAGAGGTGGTACTAGAACCTCTGTGCTGTTTTGAGTTTGGAGCAAAACAGGAAGTGACATTCTTCATGTTGTTTGCCCACGTAGGATCATTTGAAATCCTTTCTTGCTTTTTCATGAAATCAGCTGGCTCTCTGGTAGGCTGTGAATGAACCGTGGTATTAAAGCAGGAGCCCCTTCTAATCCATGATTTCTCCAGACTCTGTCACCATAGCAAGCCAAGGGGGGCTATTTGTGCTGCCAAAAATTTGTAGTTAGAGTATTTCCAGAACCCCAATGTGGCAGTTAATTTCAAATGAATGCAATTAACTGCTTCAGCTTTCACCTGAAAACAATACTGTTTTAGTTACACCTCATACCATCCAATTATGTAAGTCCTTAAATTCTGTTCTTGATTCGTCTTTACAAAGATTAATGGTAAAGTGATTCGATGTCAATATTTGCAAAAAAAAAAAAAATAAGCGACGGGGGGTGGAAGTGGGGGAGGGTATAAGGGGGATAAATGGTAATGGGAAAAATACAATAAAATTTTTTTTAGAAGTTGATTAAAGTTGGAAGCGGGAAGCCTAGTATAGTTTTTACAGCCCATTTTCAGAAGACAGCAAGAGGTTCAGGTAAGCTCAGGGTTGCAAGTGCTGACTGCTAAGGCCTGCAGGCGTAGGGGGCCTCGGGAGTGGACTGCCCGCTTCTCCGAGGTCTGCGCCTGACTTTCAGGGTTCTTGCTCACCTCTGACTGTCCTATCAGCCAGCCAGGGACGCTGCTTGGTGGCTCGTCCCGGTCTGGGAGGCATGGTGATTGGGTGTACTTGTGTTCCTTGTGGGTTCAGACTGGATATGGGGTGTGCGCGCCGGAGTGGGGCAGTAGGAGCTGTTAAGACGCTCTCCTTAACTGTTTGGGGGCACTTTCTCCAGAGGCTGGCGCCTCCCACCTAAAAAGGTGACCCCCTCCTCGTGGGGTCCGAAGTGGCGGGAAGCCGGGTTTTTGGAGGCGGCCCGAAGGCGAGGGAGGCTGTAAAACCCGGAGGAAGATCCGGAGCGCCCGGCCCGGGACGGCGTGGGGTTCAGGGCCCGGCCTTCAGGTAGAAATCAGCCGGGCGAGCGGCGGGGGACCCCAGGGCGAGGGCGGCGGCGGCGGCGGGAGGCTTCCGGGCCCCCCACCCCAGCGCTCCGGCCGATGGGGCGATGGCCGCGGCGGTTTCCCGGCTCCCCCGCCCCCGACGCCGCCGGAGGGGCGTTCCGACCCTCCCCCACGCGCCTCTCCCCCGCGGGAGCCGGAGCCGGTGAGGCCGGGAGGGCGGGGAGCGGCGGAGCAAAGGCGAGAGGGCGGAGGTTGCGTGGTGCAGGCGGCGGCGGCGGCGGCGGCGGAAGACGGGAGGAGGGCCGGCCGGCGGCGGCGGGCGGGCGGGCAGGGGGGAGGAGGAGGAGGCGGGGGCCGTGTCGCACGCAGCTCCAGGCGGGGCGGCCCCGGCGGCAGAGGGACGCAGCTAGACCTTGGCGGGACGGGGATTTAACCGGGGCCCGGGCCCAGCGACCGGGCGGAGACGTCGCAGCAGCCGTTCCGGCCGCAGGGAAATGCGGGTGAGTGTGGCGGCGCCGGGGCCGAGGGGAGGCGGCGCAGGCCCGGCCCGGAGCCGCGGTGTCGCAGTGACGCGGCCCGCGGCGGCCGAGCGCAGGCGCCGGGCGAGGCCTGAGCCGCCGAGCCGCGGCCGGGCGGAATGGCGGCGGGGCCGGGGGCCCGTGGGCGGAAGGCGCCGCGGCGGGCGCGGAGCGAGCGGGGCCGGCCCTAAGTCGCCGCGGACTCGGGTTCGGGGCGGCGGGGCCTGGACCACGCACCGGGAAAAAGCCCGATTCATCGCGCCCGAGGCGGCGGCCTTGTGGGGGACCCGGCCGGGGCCGCGGAGCTGAGGCAGTTCGGCCGCGCGCGCCTCGCCTCTCGCCCCTCGTGCGGCGACCCCCGCGGGGCGCCGGCCTCGTGCCCTTCCCCCGCCATCCCCGCCCCTCGGGGCCGCTCCTCCCTACTCGTGCTCTCCAGTTAGCACGGGGCCCGCGGAACCGCCGGCCGCCCTGCTCCCGGCCGGCATTGTGGAGACGGTGCAGGCCGGTATTACTGGGTAACAGTCGCCCTTGGGCTGGGTTCCCTCGGGGGAGCGGGCCGGGGAGGCTGCGGGGATGCGAGCGCGGCGGCACCGGCCGGAGCCCCGGGCTCCGGCGAGTCGGGCCGGGCCTGCGCCGCGGCTTCGGCGCGCCCCCGGCCCGGCGGGAGCGCGCGCTGACCCCGCAGGTAGCCGCGCGCGGCCCCGGGGCCCCTCTCGGCCCTCTGGGACGCTGTGTGCCGCGGACGCGGGCAAGGTCTGGAGAGGGAGAAGGCTGTGCGAGCCTGCCTTGAGACGAATCCCCAAGTCAGGGTTTTCCCTCTGTAGCGAGAGCCCTCTGCCAAAAATAGGATTCTCTCTTCCGATTGGAGGGCTGCTGTCGCTTTTAGTTCGTAGTGGAGGTTACTGATAAGTGTGCAACTACGGAATCGCATCAACTTCCTCGGGTGTTTATTTGTTCTGCGTGCCAGCCCTTCCCGTGGTGGTGGTGAAACAGCTCTAGTTAGGAGTGGGATGAGTGGCTACGCAGTTTTTGAAAGGCATTTATCGGGGCGGCAGAAGGGGAGTCAAAGTCACTCTGACTTCTAAGTCCCGAGCTTCTGGGACCTAAACATAACCTTCACACTCCGCAGATGTGTGCAGTTTTAAGCTGAACACTCCATTTTGGGGCCGCCCTGACTGCTGATATTCTGAAATCCTGTAGCGTTGTAGGATTAGGGTTACTTAGTTCAGGAAAAAAATTGGATAGGAGGATTTTTTGTGTGTGTTCACAAGGCTCTTGGATAATAGAAAAATAGTGTACTCGAAAGTTAGGTTTGTAGCTTCTCATGGTGATCGGAGGTAGTTTGTTTTGTATCTCAAGTTTGGAAGCCTCAAACACAAGACCGGCTCACTTTAACTCTATTATGCCCATTTTTGGAGGTTGCAGGCGAGTGCTCATTAAGTTGGGAGGTGTGGCCGAATTAGTTTTCTTAAAAATGTTAAACTGTTTTTTTTCCTCACTGGTGTCATCTTATAAAAACTATTTTGCCAAAGAGAGGAGAAAAATATCCTGTGGGGACTTCTCACCAATTTGTGAAATTACCTGCCACAAGCTCAGGTCCCTTGCAGGGCATACCCCACCCCCTGCCTAATGTGTCATCAAGAGAAGGAGGGACAGACGAATGCCTGAGCTGATTCTGCAGTTTTCTTAGCTCTGACAGCCCTAGACTCCTTGCCTCTCACTGATGATCTTCAGCGGTAATTAAGTTCATCTGGACTTGTCAGTTTCAGACTGTGAGTTCCTTGAAGGGAGGGGATAGTCCTTATTTATTTTTGCACCCCCAGCATAGCAAAGAACTTGGTCATGGGTCCTCTCAGGTGTTTCTTGAAAGGATACATCTTCTGGGATAATTTTGACCTAGTGTTGGACCACTTCTAGTTTTGGCTGCACCCACACGGGGTAAGGATGCAAGCATTACTGGGACTGTCGTTACAGCCGCCTCCCCCCCCCCCCCCCCCCCCCATCTAATGCAGGGCCCCAACAGACAAAAGCCTGTGTTTTCTTTAGCTGTGGCAGTGCAGGAGAATGCCAACAAAACAAGTCGTGAAACTTTCACATTTTTCCCCCTTCAAAACTAGCTTTACGGTGTAGATTTTGTTAGTTGTTATTTGAAACAAGATTGGGGTCTTTTCAGTAGTTAAATATGACAGCCTTGCCTCTAAGATGAAATCCTTGGGTGGTCGAGGCTCTTTGCTGTTGGAGAGGTGAGACAGACCCCACGGTGGTGACAGCTCTTCCGGGGGCCGCCCTCCGTGGTCCTGAGGGCCCTGTGTCAGAAGTCCACTCCCAGTGTGCCCAGCAGCACGGTGTGCCTTCCTTCCAGCACGGGATGTTCGAGTGCGTGAGCTTTAAACTGAGGAGCTGTTGCTGCCGTTCTGCACACGGAAGAATCAGGGTCCGGCATACCTGGGAATGTTTGTATTCTTTGCTGTCCGGCCTCTACAGGTCCCCGCGCCTCAGCAGCTGAGGCAGTCCGGCATGCAAGGGCTTTGGGACGTGTGTAGAGAAGAGGGTGTGCCATTTTTAAGGGCCAGGTTGAAATTTACCTTGCTTTTTTGATATCTGGTAATTGCTCAGTAGGGTATGTTTTTGTTTGCTTTTCAAAACTGAGAAATGAACACTAAATGAAGAATAAATCAAATTTAAATAAAATCTAGGTTTACTCTGTTTACTAAGGGCTTTAAGCACCCTGTTTATAACATACACATTTAGTGCACACTATAAACAAGATAATTTAACACTTGTAACACTTAATGTGTTTTTTTAAGTTTTTATTAACATGTCTTTCTGGCTTCTGAAAAAGCTGTGTGTTGTTTTTTGTTTAGGCATAGAATGTTTTGCTTTGAGGAGAAGATGTGGGGTCTAGTTTGAGCTTAATTTTGCTGGGCGTTCATTGCAGCCTTTGTAAAAGGAGATGGTGTTTTATTGGGCACTGTTGAAGATTTCTTTATGGGCCTCGACCTGTGGATTCCGTGGCCATGTCATGGCTTTTAACAGCGGCAGCATTTGGAACCCTGTCCTATAAAGCATACTTTTACTCGTGTTGGAGAGTTGTGAAGCCCAAGTCTCAATTACTCCTTGACAATTACGTCAGTGTTTTCCCTAGGGAAGGAAACTTGGCCAGAGTGAGCAGAGTGCCCTCCCGGGCCGCCCCTCCAGGCTGCCACTCACTACCCCTGGTCCAGGCTGTCCCAGCTGCCCTCTGCTCTGCTCTCACTCACACCCCCTTCTGTCTACAGTGCCCTGTCTCCTTCCTGCCCCCTTCCTGCCCCTGAAGGGCCACCCCTTTAAAAAGGCTCATCTCAGCCCCAACCCCTGTCCCAGCCCAGCCCAGCCTGGCGATTCCCCGGGGTCCCATGAGTCCCTGCCTGACTGTCCCAGCACTTAACCCTTTGACTGGACTACGTGGTTTCTCCCACTAGACAGACCTCCTTTAGGTCAGGGACTGCGAGGTGCCCGTCTGTCCCTGGTGCCTTAACACACTGCTCATCACATCAACACTCACCTAACTCCTACTTTGTCCATGAACACCCTCCCACCTTAACCCTTTCCCGAGCCCACGGGCACTCTCATTGGGCCCCCTTACAGCGCACAGGTGGAGAAGCAGGCCATGAGGGGGTCGGGTCAGGCCCAGTGGGTGGTACAGCCTGAGCTGCAGGAGGACACGGGGACTCCAGACGGCGGCTTCCAGCCAGAGCCTCCCTCAGCCTGCAGGGCAATGTGAAGGTGGCAGAGGAGAAAAGGTCAAAATGAAAACACTCTGAGGACTGATATCTGACCGTCGATAATCACCACAGAGTTCATCATGCAGAACTTGGTTGACTACCCAGAATGAGCTGCGTCTTGGCCTTCATTGGCCAGTGGGACCCTGAAGGGGGAGTAACTGGGCACTGATGGGGTAAAAATGAACATTCTGAATCTCGGGGCCTGGCGTTTAGTTGGGTGGGAAGTTTGTAAAAACCAGTTAAGTGTCCAGCTCTTAACGAGCTGCAGTTTTTAAAAGGCCCGTCTCAGAACTTGTTTTGGAAAACATTGTGTGAAATGTGCGTGCATAAAGTGTGTATGCGTTGGCGAGCTCATTTTAATTTCAGGTGGGTGAACTTGCTTTTCAAATATTTGGCAAAAAAATTTAAGACCTGGAAGATAATACAAATGATCTCAGGATGGAGAAAGCCTCTCGAAGCATCAGACCAGAAGTAGGAACTGTGAAAAATGATTTGTTTGCTTACTTTAACATAACTGAACTTCTGTATGTTAAAATGCCACAAATAGAATTCAAAGGCAGTGGCAAACTGAGAGAAATACTGTAATTCAAGCAGATTTACTTTTCTTGCTATTCTTTGCTTTTCTTGCTAAGGAAACATGAAAAAAAATTCAGCTCCACTAGCAGTCCTCCTAGAAATGCAAATCAATAAGATACTGTTTTTTGGTTTTTGTTTTTTTTTAATGTTGGCATTCATTAAAAAATCAGCCCCTTCTGGTGAGGGTGTGGAGAAATGAGCCTTCCTCACACGTTACTGGAAGGAGTATAATTTTGTGTGATTTTTCTGAGAAATATGTAACAAAGGCTTATAAAATATGCAGGCACTTTGGACTGGCCAATCTGCTTCGAAGGGTTCAGTCTAAGAACATAAAAGCCGACAAGCAGATTCACACTCTGTCATGGGTGCCCTGTTTAACTAGTGCCCTCTTGCCGAGCGTCCACGTTCCCTTTTTCTGCTGGCGGGGACGAGATTTCAGGGTTGTTTAAACACTGTCTGCAGTGATTATTCAGTGAATATTAAATGACGAAAACATGCTATACAACAACACATACAATGTATAAAGCATTTTTTTTTTGGTGTGGGTAATTGCATTTTAAAAAGATAATAAACCAAAATGTTAATAGTGATTATCTCTGAGCAGTGGAATCATGGGTTATTTTTAGTTTATTCTTTTTTCCTTCCAGTTTTGTTTTTTTTTACAGTACACGTGTATTTATAATACAGTGGATTCCTTTCTAGCCTCCTCCCCTTCCCCCCACCCAAAAAAGGCAATAGAAGCTCTGGGTCTCCTTGGGAACGAGATGTTTTCACCTCGTTTAATGCTGGGATCACCTGGTGTCCTCGTTACTTGGGTCCCTTCCCAGGTGCGTCCTCCCCCTCCCCTAGGGGTAAACATCTGACTTGCCGCATGCTGTGTTTCCTGGGTTGGGTTCTCCTTTGCTGATCTATATCTTCCCATTCTTTCCCCCATGTCTTAATCTTTCAGCTACTCTGGTGCCCTCACGTTTCATGCCCTTCGTGAAACTGTCTTAATCTCATGAAACGCACTTATGTTTGGGTGTTTTATTCCATTGTAATACTGGATTATGTACCGATGATTGTCTGTGTGAAAGTTTTCTTAGTGGCATTGCGAACTTTCCCTTTTTGCTATTTACAACTTTTAGTAGATGTACTTTTAAATTAAATGTTTAAACCTGTATGCTTAAGAACATAAATTTGCCTTGAAAGTTAGAAAAAAATGAATTCTTTTGGTGCAGTTTGTGCTATAGCTTGGAACGTTGAAAGGTCACTATTGATTTAAGCAGTGTATTCTAAATGACACGAATTAGTGACACTGTGGGAATTACGAGAGAACAGGTGCACAGGTGTCCCCAGATGCCTGGGGCAGAAAGGCCTTCAGTGCGCAGAGAGTAGTTAAGTATACACTGACCAAGATGGTTCCGTGTGCCTGGGAAACATCAGAGGTCGGGACCTGGGAGCAGGGCCAGGGCGCTCACCCCGCGGCCTGCAGGGCGACCGAGGCCTGCTGTGCTCGGACTCGCAGGAGAGGTCTGAGATCCCCGGTGGCTGCCCAGCGGCCCACAGACGTGTCCGTCCCAAGTGGAACCCCAGGAGCAGAGCTCCAGGCCCAGCTCTCTCCCGCCTTGAGCCCCGAGCTCCTGCTGGGGACTAAGGAGACATTTGGTTTTGGGGGGGGGGGGGGAGAAATCATCTGAGAGCGGTTTCTTCCCTCTTCTCCCACCTTCACAAGATTTACTTACAGGTTCTTCCCACATGTGATAGCGCCATTCGCCCCACACTTAGTGTGTGCCCGGGCCAGCGTGAGCGCCCGACAGGGACCCTGGAGCTGCTCCCCCGGCCTGCTTCGTGCAAGGCCCTCTCTGTGGACACAGGCACAGGCGTGTCTTACGAGTCAGTCATCGGGAGAGACTCCCGAGATCAGAGGGTCGTCTTCTGTGTGACAAAAGGGAAGGCTCAGGAATGGGGAAGACACTAAGCCTGTCGAGCAGTTTTGCCTGGAGTTGGCGGGTACCTTTGTGAATGTCGCGTGTGGGCGACTGCCCTGTGTGGGGCTGGTTTGGTTTGGTTTAGTGGGGGCATAACTGGGGAAGCATACTGTGCCTGCAATCACTTTGGACATTGTACTGTTTGTTTGTTTGTTTGTGTCACAATTATTTTTATAATGTAGGGGAAGAAGACATTTTACTTGTGCCCTGATTAAATCAACATGAGCCCTGGCTGGGTAGGGTCAGTTGGTTAGAACATCGCCCTGGTAAGCCAAAGTTGAGGGTTCGATCCCCCGTCAGGGTACATACAAGGATCAACCAATGAATGCTTAAATAAGCGGAACAATAAATTGATGTTTCTCTCTGTCCCCCGTCTTTCCCTCCCTCTCTACCCCTTCCTTTCTAAAGTCAATTTAAATTTTTTTAAAAAATCAACATGAGACTAACAAGAGAGAAATGACTGAATTTAATTTCATGCCTGTGTGTGGGAACCCCCGTGCATGACAGGTTCGGAGACCCCGGTGCGTGAGAAGGTCGGAGGCAGAAGGGCAAGGTGAGTTGTAAGTGGCATTCTGAGCAGAGGACGAGGTGGGCCCGCCCTGGGCTTCCGAGTGGGGGGTCACTCTCAGGGTGGGAGCAGGTGTTGCGTGCTTGTGTAGCAGTTGGCCCTGCCTTATTGGAAAGTCATAAAAGGTATTTCTGGTAATACCTCTTGCTGTGGGCAAGGCCCCAAACTTAACGTGTTAAAGAGAGAAGTTTCTTGTGAGCCACCAGGACCCCCCCTTGCCTTCAGCCCAAAGCAGCCTGCACGCCGGAGAGGCGCCCCCTGGAGGGCCTGTCCGAGTCCCTTGACTAAGGAAGGAGCTCGGCTGCGGCACCTGCCGCGCCACCGCGGTCCCCGAGTTTCTGTGTGTATCTGTGCAGAGCGCTGTCGGCCCTTCTGTGTTCTGTGGCGTATTGGGGGGGGGGGTCTGTGAACAAGGTTAGGAAATGCTCGGTTGAGGAACCAGCTAGGTTCAGTATGTTACTGTACATGTATGTATCCCCCTGCTCTTGTAGGGAGACCTGTCTCTTACAGTATGTATGTGTGTGTGTATGTATGTATGCATGTGTGGATATAAGGCTACCCTCGATTTGACAGTATCCTTTCAGGAAGAAAACCCTATTCCCACGGTAAAGCACGTGCTGACTTTAGAATCACAGAATGCACGCAGCCAGGGGACTTGCAGGAGAGGTGTATGTGGTAAACCTCTGTTCATTTCCCCCGTCTTTGGTCGGATGCTGGTCAGCATCTTGAAACACTGGTGCTCTTCGAGAGTGTGGGATCCTGGTAGGTAGAGTACAGGTGTTGTTACTAGAACAGAAATGCTTCACAGTATTCCTTGTTCAGAGCTAAATCGTAACTGCTGTCACGGGAAGGCTCTCACACAAATCCAGAGCACACGCACGGACCGGCACTAACGCGGGACCCCAGAGCAGCAGCGGCAAAGTCAGAGCGTGCGTCACTCGCGTTTTCTCGGTGGTGCCGCCTGTAAGTGTACTTTTTACACCTGCTCTGTCACATTACCTACAGAGGTACTATTTCAGTGTTTTTCTTTAAAAGTCTAAACTGTCTGAGTTTGAAAAGCTTTCAGTCCATCGGAACTCAGACTTTCCTTCCCCTCTCAAAGGTGCTCTTCTCTCTGTCCTGATACCTCTTTCCCCTGCGTTTCTGGCCCAGGGTCTCCGGAGGGAGCACTTCACATGACCTGGGAGGTGAGGTTTGTTTGGGAAGTGGAAGCAGGTTTGTTTTCTAGAGCATTTTGGCCACCTGAGGAGGGGGGTGTGGTATGCCACATTTTCCAAACTTCTGGGCCAGGTCCCCCTTCCTTTGTCTTGAGCGATCTCTGGCGCTAGCTTCCGTGGAGAGCACTTGGCTCTTCAGTTCTCTTTGCTACTGTGAATGGGCATTCAGGAGGTATCTCTCTGACTCGATTCTCGGCTGTAGCTTCTTGTTGTGGTGGGTTTTTCCCTTGCTCATCTGGCCCTTGTGTCCTCGTGTCTCCTGTACCCAGGGTTTGTCCTGGCCCCCACAACTGCAGCGTCGGCCCCCCGAGGGAATCCAAGTCACCGTGACTTGGCAGAGCAGGAGCATGACTTGCCCCCAGTGCTGGTCCGTCCTTCGCCGCCCAGCCCCGCCTCACCCCCTCGGGCTCCCGAGCCCCGCACGTCCGCCCTCACAGGGTCCTGGCCTACTGCTGCGGGGGTGACTCCCTGACAGCGGCTGCGTGTCGGTCCCGGCCCTTCGTCCTGTCCGGTCCTTCACTCTTGGGGATGTGACTGAAGGACATTTCAGTGAAGCAAACAGGTTTAACTTTGAGATTTTACTTATAATAAATGGTGAATGTAGGAATTTTCACTTGATAGGCTAATCTATGGAGACTGATTAAAGAATTCACAGACTGTAACCAACAAGTTGTATGTTACACTAATGTTTCCTTTTGAAAGTGTGGTTGTGGCGTTAAGATGAGCATCCATTGCTTTTCATGGAGCTGTATGGCGGGGGAGAGAGAAGGAGAGAGGGAGGGAGGGAGGGCGAGAGCGAGAATGTGTGTGTGGCTAGGACAGTAGACTCCCTTAGCAGTTGTAATGAAACACGACTTCCTGGCGTGTTCTGATGACTCCCTTGACAGTAGGGAATCAAGAACTGCAGTTGTCATATTAAAAAGAGATTTTTTTCCCCAAAATGCAGAGGGTGTATTTGTTTTGTCCAGTCTTGTGTGGACTAAGTATAAGTGCCCACTCTGTGTGTGATCTGGAAAAAAAAATAGTCCTATGCTGTGCTTCCTTGTATAGTTCATTGCATTTATATTTTTGCAGAAATTGATTCATTTGCAAAATATTGAGGTTAAATTTTACTTTAGGAAATCGTGTTTGGAAGCCCAAGTCCTCTGAAGTGTCCTTTTTTATATGTGACTTACTGATACAGAACTATAGGGGAAATCTGGATTTTGTGATTCTGCTGTTGTTTTAAAAAATATTAACTACATTTTCAATGGGAACATGGTTTGATAGGTTTCAGAAATAAGCAGTTTGGAGCACAGGCTTGAAAGCCTTGCCCGAGAAAGTGCACAAGCTAATGTGTCTGGATTAGGAGTCGTTCAGGTAAAAAACAAGTGAAAATTGCAAAAGCTTGAGTCGCTGGTGGAGCCGTCGTCACAGATGAAGCTGTTGTGTGGTTTTATCAGGTTTTCCCCTGTGTCACAGATATGGCCAGGGCGTTTTAAGTGGGGGGGGGGGGGTGTTTTTTAGAAGCCCCCCTCCTGCCTCCAAGAAAACCGCTCACTGAAAGTAACTATTGAATGGCGTGTTTTCTGAGAGGAGAAGCTGATCCCCCATGGTTGAGAGACTGAACCTACTTACTCTTGGTGGGCCCGAGCCCAGGTTTAAACACACACTGTGCATCCTGAGCCTCCCCACACCTTCGGCCCCGATATTTATAATGTCTGGAAATACTACGTTTGCAAGCGCTTGATGTTACAGTAGCTGGTGAGGACGCTTGCCACAGGGTGCTTGTTACCAAGTGCGGCGCTGAGCGTGAGCCCAGATGGAGCGCAGGTCGCCGGCGGGCGGGCCCACGGGGGCAGCAGGTGTTGGGCAGCAAGCTCGTCGTGACCCTGGGTAGCAGGATCGTTGTCCATCCACCTGAAAGAGGGCCTAGGGAGAGTAAATTGGTAAACTGTATTCAAAACAAATCAAAATGTGAAAGTTCCAAATAAGAAAAGCATGGTGAGGGAAGGGCAGTATCTTTTGTAAACCAATTTGTAGTGAAATGGGAAGTGTCTTTCAGAGGTCATTTAGATAGGGCAAGTGGCCTATCAGAATTATTGAATGGAGGGTTAATTTATATGTGTTAGTGGATAGAAAACTAAAAAAGCTTGAAAACCTGGATTCGGTGGGTACCTTCTTGTTCCCTTGGAGACGTGGTAGCTTTCCAAGTCTGCCTAATTGGCAGCCACTACTGCGAGGCTCAGCACTCACCAGCAACGGGCCAGATTTCACCACACGTGCGGGAAATGTGGAAATGATGTGAGCAGAGTTGTGGGAGCTAACGATGAGCTGGAGCTGATTTAAACGACAGTTCCAGCGTGTGCAGTAGGACAGTGCAGCCCTCCCTGGAGCAGGCCTCGGGCCGCTGCCTGACCAGGAGAGGCCAGGCTTGCCACCTGCTCGTGACATGGGGCGGTGCCTTTCCAGCTGAAGGTAGAGTCTGGGTTTCCACCGTTGGTGGCCTCGGGATGTTTCCTGTGTCACCACCATCCTGTCGCCCCAGGAGGGAAAAGCAGCTTGCCCTTGGTGCTTGTGAGTCTGCGCGAGTGCTGGGACCGCAGGACCGGAGCCGTGCTCCGCGTGCTGGTGTGCGGCGAAAGCTCTTCCGTCCTGGGTCTCCCAGACGCGGGCTCCACAGGACAGCGGCTTCCCCGTGACTAGAGGGTCTGCAGGAAATCTTTCAAGCAGGCATTTTAAAGCATTCTGTTACAGCAACCGTATTTGGTGGCAGAATGAAAGACTCGGATGGATTTTAAGATAGAATGAGCTTTCAGAGAAAATCTGAACTTTCATTTCAGCAAGTGCCCCTGGCTGGACCCCAAGTCTATCAGAACGTGAAGCTCACCGCCCTGGGCCCAGAGGGGCAAGCCTATGGGAATGGTGGGGAGGACTGGCCCTGGTGGTGTCAGTTATCAGCGCTTTGTGAAATTTTCAGGCAACATTAACTTATTCATTCTGACTTTAAAAAGCATGTTTGTTTTGACATTTTCCCCCTGAAGTTTATTATTTAAGTACCATGCTAGAAATTTCAAGGACATCTAAACAGCCTTGTAAAAGTGTTAATGTGAATGTAGCAAGTACTTGCTATGTGTCAGGTACTCTTCTGAATATTTTGTTTACCTAATTTGTCTTCCTCACAATAGCCTCATAAGATACGTACTGTTAATATCCCCATTACAGTTAATTATAGGGACAGAAGGGGAGGAAGCCTGTGAGTTGAGGAGCCAGAATTTTGAAGTTCTACGAATATCCCCATACATTTGAAATGATCATGTCAGCCCTGGCTGGTGTGGCTCAGTGGATTGAGTGCTGGCCTGTGAACCAAAGGGTCACAGGTTCGATTCCCAGTCAGGGCACATGCCTGGGTTGCAGGCCAGGTCCCCAGTAGGGGGCATGTGAGAAGCAACTACCCATTGATGTTTCTCTCCCTCTCTTTCTCCCTCCCTTCCCCTCTCTCTAAAAATAAATAAATAAAATCTTTTGAAAAATGGTCATGTCATTGCATAGTGTGGCTCCATGCTTCTTGAATTGTTTGTGCAGTAAGAGATGCATTTTGTAGGATGACCCCGTACTCACATAGACACACGTGGAATCAAAGATGACTGAAGAACCCTTTCCTTGTATTCTAAGAGCTCTCTTCTTTCTATTGCACCATTTGAAAAGTTGCATTGCCATTGACTAAGTCACTGTCATGGCTCACATGTTAATGGATCACAGTTCTCGATTAAAAACACGTACATAGTGTAGATAATCGGGACCAAACCTAATACTGCTCTGCCTTGCTTTAACGTGAACGAGAATGCTTGGTGATACGATACACACAGGCACTGAGCTAGACCGTTGAGCAGAGGTGTTCGTTAAAGCTGAAACAGACCCGACGGCAGCTAGAAGCAGTCTATGGGATACGCTGTCCAGTGGCCGCGGTCCTCTGCAGATGTTCAGGTTTTCTGCAGCAGCACACACCAGTGATGCTCGCGGTACCCTCCTTGGAAGTCACGTGGTAATCAAAGCGGAAAGAATGTATATGCCGACTGAATGAAGATTCAGTTTTGAATTGAGCCATATTTAAAGCTCTGAGTGCTTGTATATGGATTTTAGGAATTAAAATGGCCCCCTTCTATTAATTGTTCAAGTACCAAATCTAAGAGAACAAAAACAATCTCCTAATACTAAGATGTTCATGGAACATGCCCACTTAATGACAGCTGACATTTTTGTTTAATTGTAAAGTTGTGTGTGTGTGAGGGAATGCGTTGGATCAGCACATTTCTGCATTATATGATTAGGACAGAGATTGATCTCCAGTGGAAGGCAGCTACATTAATTTATTCAGCGTAAGTTTAAGGGCCTACAAATTTCAAAGCCCTGCTGGCTTTTAGAAAGTGGAAGACGCGTACAGAGAATTAAACTGCGAAGCTTTAAATACATTTGCTCTTGACCTACCCCAGAACGGTGGTTCCTAGCCTTCTTTCTTAATTTTTTAAAGCCATAAGTTTTACAGTTTCTTGGCTTGTTTGAATAATTGTATTTCTCTTAAATTTTATACGTGATGTAAAGGTGTTCTCCCCCATTTTTCTCAGCACTGTTACTGTGCTGGTAGAAATAAAATGACAGTTGTTAACTGTTCAGCATGCTCCTTTATGCTGGTGGGCTGCATGGGTTTGCTTTTTGTTTGTTTGTGTGTGTGCGGTTTTTTGTTTGCTTTTTTTAAGTGTCATCAGAGATGTAGGTTTGTACCCAGACATCCAGAGCAGTAAATTCACCAGTATTTCTGGAGCCCCTGACGTGTGCCGTGGCGTCGTTTGGTGCTGCGGGTTCAACTGGGAACCGAGCCCCTGCCCCAGCCACAGAACAGAGCCCACGAGTCAGAGGAGTACTCCTCTTCAGTCTGGAAGTCCCAGAGCCACATAGATGCCCTGTTTGCCGAGAACCTGTAATTATTGATCTGTTTCCCTTTTTAATAGAAAAGGGTATAAATTCGAAATCTACTTGTTAAGATACCGATTATTCAGATAGTAATAATTAACAAAACAACCTAATTTTGAATTAAGAAAAATAAGCAAATATACTGTTTGCTCTTCGATACTAGTTTTTTGTATACCTAAGTTCTAGATTGAGATACAAGTGTATTTCATGAGCAAAATATGAAAATCAAAAGTAAGCCTCTAATTTTTTGTTTTCACTTTGATCTTTTTAAAGACTTGATTTTTAAATTATAGGTTCGCAGCAAAATTAAGAGGAAGGTACAGAGATTTCCCCTAGACTCCCTGCACCCACCCCCCCACCCCCCCAACACACAGCCTCCCCCGTTGTCAGCGTCTCTGTGCTCTGTTATCTGCCCTTTTCCCCGACCCTGGATCCTTCAGGTTTGCATCGTTTTGCCTTTTCCAGGTGTCATACAGTTGGCACCGTGCAGTGCGTGGCCGTTTCAGACTGGCTTCTCTCACTTGGTGAAATGCACTGAAGTTTCCTCCAAGTCTTTTCGTGACTTGCTGCCTCGTAAATTTACTCTTAGGGCCGAGTAGCGTCCCACTGGGGGTGCCACAGTGAACCCACTCGCCTGCCGAGGGACGTCTCGGCTTCTTGCAGGTTTTAGCAGTTATGACTAGAGCTGCTGTGAAGGCCATGTGCAGATTTTTGTGTGGACATAAATTTTCGGTTCATTTGGATAAATACCAAGGGGTGTCATTGCTGGATCGTGTGGATGATAATTTTATATATATATAAAATACATATATTTTTTTTTTACAGAAAGTGTTTAACCAAAATTAAAAATCAAATTTTTTTCTACATGGTTGCTGGGTCATACAGTAAGAGTGTGTTTAGTCTTGCAAGAAACCGTGAACTGCCTTCCGAAGGGGCTGCACCGTTCCGCGTGCCCACCAGCGGTCATCAGCGCGCGTCCCTGTGTCCCCGTCCTCGCCGGCGTGCGGTGGTGACCGGGGTTCGGAGCTCGGCCTCCCTCCCAGGCGTGCGGGCAGCGGGATCTCGTCCCAGGTTGCGTTTCCCCAGCGAGGTGGGGTGTGCAGCGCCTTTCCGTGCTCGTGCGCCGTCTGAGTGTCTCCCTCGGTGAGGTCTTGGGCCCCTGTGTCGGTGGAGTGGTTGGTTTTCTTGCCCAGTTTTAAGAGCTCTTCATATATTTTGGCTAGCAGTCCTTTATCAGATGTGTCTTTTGCAAATGCTTTCTCCTACTGTTTGGCTTGTCTTCTCGTTCTCTTCACATCGTCTGTCACGGAACAGAAGTTTTTAGTTTTAATGCAGCTCGGCTTATCCGTGATTCCTCTGGCCCCGCCGCCGTGCTCGCCCACGGAGCCCGCCCGTGCGCGCGGCCGCCCGGGTTCCTCCGCCGTTGTCTTCCGGGGCAGCGCGGTTCGCTCCCCTTCGGTTTTGAGGGAGGTTTTGTGGATGTGGCTTGACTGATGTTCAGCATACTAACCAAAGTTGTCCTTTTACTGGGTTTTGCTCATTTTCTGACTAAAATTAGGTGAATTAGATGGGTCTTCAGAGGTCATCTCCTGCTACCCGTTATTTTTTTAGAGGAAGAAAGAGCTGTCAGTTGGAGAACTCCTACTATGTGCCAGGGGTAGGACCAGGCGTTTTTACGTACGATGTCTCATTCGAGTCGCTACAACCCTGAGAAGCTGGTGTTCAGCCTTCATTTAAAGCAGGTCGGCACAATCAGCACCCGCATCCGGAGAGGAGCCAGGGCGGGCCCTTCTCCGGAGTGGCGGGCGGAGCGCTTTCCAGCTCCCCTCTGGGGAGATCGGGGCCGGGGGTCACTCCATGAGACCCCTGCGTCCCACGGCAGTGGGAAGCATGAGCGCGGGCAGTGCGCGGGCGGCTTTGTGTCGGACCCCGGACCCAGGGTCACGCCGGTCAGCTGTGAGACCCGCGCAGGGTTTTGTTACGGGCTGCCGCCGGGGCGACTGTCGGCCGTGCGCTGGTGCTGAGTGAGGGCCGTCTCGGAGGCGGACGCGGGCAGTTGTCACGTTTTAATTGTAAGGCCGTGATAGCCACGCTTCTCTGCCTGCCCGCTTTAGACTCTAGGAGCAAAGTCCAGGTCTCACCCCCGCTTCACTGTGTAATGGCAGATGGGGACAACAGGTCGCCACTTGCTGTCCTAGCCAGTCTGGACTCCTTCTGTGACCCAGGTACCGGGACAGGCTGGTTTCTGGTGGTTTTCATCAGCGACACGTGCAGCACCTTCTCTAATCGCTCTGGGGGGGCCGTTTCCATAGCCTTGTGACGTGGCGCCTGCTCTGTGGGAGCCGCGTGTCTCCTGGCACTCACTGCCTCAGTGACGTTTTCATAGGAGACCTGCTCTCCTTTTTTTAATTCTTTTTTTACTGGATGGTGAACACTGAATGATTTCATTAATGATTTTATTTGTTTATTTTTAGAGAGGGGAGGGGAAGGAGAAAGAGAGGGAGGAGAACATCAATGTGCGAGAAATACAGTGATCGGTGCCTCTTGTGCGCCCCCTACCGGGGGACCTGGCGCGCAACCCAGCATGTGCCCTGAGTGGCCTTTCGGTTCGCAGGCCAGCACTCAGTCCACCGACCCACACCAACCAGGGCTAGACCCTCTCTTTGATTTATTGCAGACCTTGAACTCTGCCAAAGGCTAGAAGTTTCATAAGACCACCCTTCTCTGGCTTCTGTTTTCTGGCCTCCCAGGCTGCTCCCTGAGTGCTGTCTCTCTGTAGCCTCTGTCTCCCCCTCTGCCTCTGCCTCTGCCTCTGCCTCTGCGCCTCCATTCTCGCCCCCTCCCTCTCGGGGGCAGGAGGGAAGTCAGGGACTCATTTGCCCATGTGAATACAAACTTGAGTCCGCAGGTCTATTAAATTCTTCCTGTATGCTTTAAGGATTTTATTTGCATTAATGCCAACAATTTTTGCCTTTTTGCACATTACTAAATTTATTTCTTCAGGTGTGATTTTCCTTTGGGCTACATTTCTAAACTGCCTGCTTAGACATTTCATTTTGGTGTTAATTTTTTAAAAAATCATTTCACATTTAACATCTACAATTAAGCTCTTCATCTTCCTTTAGATTTAGGCTTCTTCACATTAACTTACTATTAAAGAGAAATTCTCTTAATAACATCACCTTTCTCTTTTGGGTTGTTTCTCTTTAACTTCCTTTACCCCGGGGTTTGCCAGCAGGAGAATTTTTTTAAAGAGTGTTCAATTTATTGATACAAAGATTTCATATAGTAGACAGATGCAGGAATCCTTGGATGGTCATCATTTAACCCAGAACTGCCCCTGAAATTTTGCGTGTGAGTTGGTATTTATTTACAATTACAGCGTTGCCAGGCATTACCTAAAACACAGGTACAGTCAATTGGTTGAGATCCTATTTGTCAGATGTGGCTCACAGACGTTTTTACAGCTTTTACAGTGTAACTTTTTGGGCTTTTTTTAAACTGTAAAAGTTGTCAACTAAAGTGTAGCAAACATGTCCACCTCTGAGAATTACACGCTAACAGCCTTTGACATATTACCTCTTTAAGGTCTAGACTGGGCTTTGTACCGACTGTGCGTTCAGCGTACCGCTGAGCACAAACGACGCCGGTGACAGGTGTCGTGGAGTAGCGCAGGGGCCTGTGATTTCGTGTGGGCCACACTGGGTGCTGCTAAGACACCTGTGCTGTTGCCCCCCTTCGTGACTGGAGGGACTGCCACTGAGGTGACAGGTTGGTGAAACGTGAGGTGTCGTTTTCTCCCATCTGCATTCACAGTCTCCAGGTTCCCGTCCTCGGGCCCCCCACGGGAGTCTCCTCGACTCCAGCTCCTCCGCCCCGTGTCTGCCCGCCCTCGTAGGGAGCCATTTTTAGTTTCTGGTTTGTCCTACCACTTGGGTCTTTTCGAAAAGAGAAACATGTAGCTGTACCTGTGTGTTTGGACTTACCCGCTCTGCCCCACCCCCACATACAAAAGAAACCTTGCTTTTTTCAGTTATGTGTCCACTAAGAAATCACTGTATTATTATTATTACTATCAGTAAGTGGAGCTCAACTTCATTCCTTTTTATAACTGCACGATGCTTCACTGTGTGGGCACGCATACTTTAGTCCTCTGTCCCCTCTCAGTGGATTTTGGGTTGATTTTCAGTCTTTGCAGTGATTCAGTTTGAGCTTATTATCTGTGGTTTGGGCCAGTTTATTTGGGGGAGAGACTCCTAGGATTGAGATTGCAGGTCAAAGGGTGATGGGTCGGTAATGCCCTTAGGTCAGCCCAGCTACTACATTGTGTCACCGAGCACTCACACCCACACCTGCTAAGTTGTTTTGAACTGCTAGTGTGCTCTGTGAAATCCCGGAACCCGGAGGAAAGGTTTTGGAGGTTTGAAAGGGCAAGTCTGAGAGATGGTCCCTTGTCATCCTTAACTTGTTCCTCACCTGTGCCCACGTGTCCCTTTGGCTCACTTGCCACGATCCCTGCTGGTTGTGGTTTTAAGCCACGTGTCTGAGTTGAGCCACGTCTCCACCCTAACGGCCTCCTGGTTGACTTCACTGCCCGCAAGGCCCTCTGTCCTCCCAGTGCCACAGAGCGCACAGACCCCCTGACCTCGAGTCACAGCTGTTGTCTGTCCCTTTTGTACGGCGGTGAACCACGTGTGCCGCCTGACAGCACCGGTAGCTCCCACTGAGTCTTCTAACTTACACTGTCCCCCGTTCATATGCGGTGCCGGAGAGTGCGAGAACCCTCCCCCACGTGTAGTTTCTTAAACAGCAGCTCTGGATGCCTCCTCCCCGTAGAGCACTCCACACTGCGCGCCTTCTTGCTGAGGCCTCCACACACGCAGAACCTGGGCATTTTGTAGAGATGCACGTCTTTCCGTGAGTGAACTGAATTTGACCCGTAAACGTTTGTAGATAGCATGCCTTAAAGCTGTTTTTTTTTTTTCCTTAACAGTTTTATTGGTGTGTAATTCACATACCATAAAATTTACTGGTTTTAAATGTATAATTCAGGTTTTTCACTAGAGTCCAAGTTGGGCAGCTACCCCACAGTCCGGTTTCAGAACGCTGCCGTCGGCCCAGAAGGCCCCTTGTGCCTGTGTGCCGCCAGGCCCCACTCCCTCCCCAGCGAAGCACTCACCTACACCCCGTCTCTGCGGTTTGCCTGTCCTGTAGATGCCATATAGTAAGTGGAGTCATGTCGTGTGTAGTCCTTGCATCTGGCTTTCGCTGGCATGATGCTTTGGAGGGTCGTCACGCTGTCGCACTGTGTCGGCACTTCATTCTCCATTGCTGCATGGTGCTGTCTTGTGGGGACTGTATGACACATTGCCGATCCATTCACACATTGATGGGCATTTGGGTTGTCCCTGTCTTTGGCTAATATAAGGCGCTGTGGACATACGTGTGCAGGTGTTTGGGTGGACATGTGTTTTGTTTGGGTTGCTAGAGATCTAGTAGTGGAATTGATGGGTTGTGTGTTAAATTTATATTAACTAATCTTGGCTTTTAATGCCCCAAATATTTAATGACTTTGGGTTTTTTTAGCATATTTTATTGACTATGCTATTACAGTTGTCCCATTATTTTCTTCCCTTTATTCCCCTCTGCCCTACACCCCTCCTGCCTCTAAAATCCACACCCCCCACCTTAGTTCATGTCCATGGCTCATACATATAAGGTCTTTGGCTTCTCCATTTCCTGTATTATTCCTAACCTCCCCCTGTCTCTTTTTTACCTACCAATTATGCTTCTTATTCCCTGTACCTTTTTCCTCCTTTTCTCCCCCATCCCTTCCCCACTGATAACCCTCCAAAGGATCACCATTTCTGTGATCCTGTTCTTGTTCTAGTTGTTTGCTTAGTTTGTTATTGGGTTTTATCTATTTTTTATTTTTTTTTAATTTTTAGAGGGGAAGGAAGGGAGAAAGAGGGAGAGAAACATCAATGTGTGGTTGCCTCTTGCATGCCCCCTACTGGGGACCTGGCCTGCAGCCCAGGCATGTGCCCTGACTGGGAACTGAACTGCTGACACTTTGGTTTGCAAGGCTAGCACTCAGTCCATTGAAGCACAACAAACAGGGCAAAGATTTTATTTATTTTTAAAGAGGGGAGGGAGGGAGAAAGACAGGGAGGCAGACTTTTCTTTTTTTAGGCTCAGTTCTTGATAGTTGTAAGTTTGTTGTCATTTCACTGTTCATAGTTTTGATCTTTTTTTTTCTTAAATAAATTCCTGTAACATTTCATATAATAAGGTCTTGGTGATGTTGAACTTTAATTTGACCTTATCTGGGAAGCACTTGATCTTCCCCTCCATTCTAAATGATAGCTTTGCTTCATAGAGTAATCTAGATTGTAGGTCCTTGCCTTTCATGACTTGGAATACTTCTTTCCAGCCCCTTCTTGCCTGTAAGGTCTCTTTTGAGAAGTCAGCTGATAGTCTTATGGGAACTCCTTTGTAGGTAACTATCCCCTTTTCTCTTGCTGCTTTTAAGATTCTCTTCTTATCTTCATTCGTGGGTAATATAATTATCACTGTATCTTGGTGTGTTTCTCCTTAGATCCAACTTCTTTGGGACTCTCTGAGCTTCCTGGACTTGCATGTCTAGTTCCTTTGCCAGATTGGGGAAGTTCTCCTCATTATTTTTTTAAATAAGTTTTCAATTTCTTGCTCTTCTTCTTCTCCTTCTGGCACCCCTATGATTTGGATGTTGGAACATTTACAGTTGTCCTGGAGGTTCCTAAGCCTCTCCTCATTTTTTGAATTTTTGTTTCTTCATTCTGTTCTGGTTGAATGTTTATTTCTTCCATCTGCTCCAAATCGTTGATTTGATTTCCAGTTTCTTTCCCTTCACTAGTTGGTTTCCTATATACTTTGCCTTATTTCAGTTTTCATAGCCTTCACTTTTTCCTCTATTTTGCCACCATACTCAACCAATTCTGTGAGCATCCTGATTACCAGTGTTTTGAGCTGTGCATCTGATAGGTTGGCTATCTCTTCGTTGCTTAGTTCTGTTTTTGGAGTTTTGATCTGTTCTTTCGTTTGGGCCATATGTCTTTGTCTCTGCACAGACATATGCAGAGACACGACACAGCAATTTACCAGGGCTGCATTGTTGTGTTGTCTGTGGGGGAGGGGTCCACAAGGGAACAGTGACACTTGCTCAGCTCTCAGGGGGCTTTCAGTCACTTAGCCCGCTGTCCATAAGCAAGTTGGGCCCTTCTACTGCTGATTCCCAGGTGGGTGGGTTTGTGTATGTTCTAGGATCCCTGTGGGTCTCTCCAACAAACACTCTTGTGAGACTGGGAGTTCCTCCCACCGCTGCAACCCCTACAGATTTTTGCAGCCAGAGGTTTTGAGGGTCTATTTCCCATCATCGGAACCCTGGGTTGCATGGTGTGTCTCACCACCCAGTTGTTCCTTCTGGTTTACCCACACGCAAGTGTAGGACTGCCTGCTCAGCCAGCCGCTGTCTTGTCACACATCCTCACCACCGAGGTGTCCCGTCCCCGTCACTCCTACTAGTCTAGATGATGTGTCTTTAACTCCTCGGTCGTCTGCTTCCATACTGCTTGATTTTCTGGCAGTTCTGGTTGTTTTTTATTTCTAGATTGGTTGTTATCCTTCCTGGTTGTGTGAGGAAGTGAAGTGCTTCTACCTACGCCTTCATCTTGGCCGGAAGTCTAATGACTAACTTTGGGTAAAGGCATAAACAATGTTTTTTGAGCAATTCTTACACATTTAGGTCTTTGGAATTTGGTTCCTTGGTTGTTTGAGAAATAACAGAATCCATTTCCAATTTGGGCGTGTGTCTCTGTTGCTTCTCTTTATAGCCATGGGTTTAAAGATTTTGAATGACTTTAAGTAGAGACTGAACTCAGCTCTTGTCTCTAGAAAGCCATTTGTTAAGATACTAACTGGAATTTTTTAATGCTTGTAATCTGTAATTATTTTAACTTAATTGTAATTATGCTTTTCTATATAGAGATGGGATGATATATTTATATTTTATAAGTATAAATTTTGCAAACCTTTAATTTCTTAATGAAGTCATGTAGGCTTATCTAAGGGTAAATGCCCTTCCTAGAAGATATACACTAGAACCCTAATTATTGAGTGCACAAATAAGTGATCTGCATTTAGAAGATCTTTAAGTTCAGATTCCTTCATGATTAAACAAGTGAGATTTAAAAATAATTTGCATTCAGCCCTGGTCAGGGCATGTGCTGGAGGCAGCCATTTGATGTTTCTCTCTCTCCCCACCCCCCAAATCAATGAACGTGTCCTCAAGTGAGCATTGTAAAAATAAGTAAAAATAACGAACATTCAAATGCTAATTGATGACTATTTAAATGAAGTAGAAAGCCCTACATAGTTTTGGGGGTGTAAGTGTAAGTAGTGTCCAGTTCATGAACTCTCTGGCTCTCCCTGACCTGTTGGCTTGCAGCCCTTCGGACTTGTTGCACGGTCTCATCCTGAAGCGTTCGCTTGTCTTCTGCACGCCGCCCCAGGAGCAGGGTTGTCACTGCGAACTGAAGTGGAAGTCTCGGTAGCGCCTTTTAGAGGAGCTCACTGTCACCTTCTGCGGAAACAGCTTGCGGGGGCAGGGAGGCCGTGGAAAGAATGTGGCTTTGGCATCACGTGCTTGGGTCTGAATCCTTTCCACTTACTAGCAGGGTATCTTTTAGGCAAATTATTTAACATCTGTGAGCCCGAGTTTCCTCATTTGTAAGAAGTAGACAGCACCACGCCGAGCATAGGGGTACTGTGAGGGTCCGGTGAGAGGAAACACTGCAGCTCCTGCCGGCACAGAGTCCAGCGTCGTAGCCTCCGGTGAATGCCAGGTCCTTCCCTCCAGAGTTGGTGCACTGACACGGAGCCAGCAGCAGCTCCACGCGACGGGTGCCGTCTGGGGGTGGGCACGGGCGTGCGTGCGTGGGGGGCCTGCGGAGGGTGGTCGTGGAGTCTGCTCACTGGGTAGAGTGAGTAGCTGTGTGCACGTTAGGAACGCACCCAGCAGCAGTGTGGGGGGTGGGCTGGAGCGGGTGGGACTGCTGACCGGCCAGTGAGGAGACTTTTGTCAGTGACCCGGGAGATCCCAGCCATCCTGTCGTTTCACCCCCAGGAGCATGTCTGGTAAGCATGTGGTGTTTTTGCTTTTGCTGTTTAAACAACAGCACAGTAGAACCGGGGTGGCCAGTGCCTTGACCAGACCTGTACTGTAGGGTCATGACGGCGTCTTCCCGTCTTGTCAAGGGCACTGCTAGCCTTCTCTCCCCTCGTAGAAGTACTCCTTTGTTTTAAATCTTCCGTGTGAAAGGGGTATCGGTATTGTGTACTGTATGGTTTGCCTGTCACTCTTCTCACTCAGGGCTCTTTTCATAGTTCATCCGTGTCGTGGTGTGGGTGTGAAGTTGACCCACTTGGTGTGCGGTCTGCTGTGCGACTCTCCTATAGTTTATTTGTGAGTTCTGTTGCTGGACGTGCAGGTGGGCCCCAGGCTTGGGGGTCTTGTTGTCGTTCTCACGAACATGTCTCGGAAGCACATGTCTGCATGTTTCCTAGTGTCTGTGCCCTGAGTCTCTGAGGGTCTGGCCCGTTCCTCGTGCTGACAGGTGTGCGCACTTCAGGCAAGTCTTACAGAACAGGCAGTGGCTTGTTGAGTGAGACCCAGGATCACTGGCATTTTAACCGGATTTAAAATGTCACTAAACTAGAAAAGCTAAACTTAGTTTTATCTATCTATTTATTTATTTAAGTAAATATACTTAATCCTCACCCGAGGATATGTTTGTTGATTTTTAGAGGTGGGTAGGAAGAGAAACCTCAATTTGTTGTTCTACCTATTTATTCATTGGTTGACTCTTGCATGTGCCCTGACCCGGGATCAAACCTGCAGCCTTTCAGATTACCGGACAGTGCTCCAACCAACTGAGCCACACCAGCCAGGGCTTCTGTGATTACTTCACAATGTATAGGTTCCTCCCCTGGAGTAGAAATGTAGTTATGTTCGTTAAAGTCTTAGGAATTTATGGTTTACCAGTTTTTCTTACGCTTTCCCCCTGGTCTTACTCTTTATGTTTGTGCTTGTAGTATCAGGAAACCAGAGTTTGCAGGAGTTACTATGACAAGAAGATTCTGGGGGGGGGGGGGGGGGGTTCAGTGGTGCTTCCTTCATTGACTTCTTTCCTTACAGCTGGCAACGGGGAAAGTACGTCTTGACTTTTTGGTGATGACTCTTAGTTGCAGTGGTATATTTCTGCCCTGCATGGAAGGTGGTGCCTGGGAAGAAATGAAGTCCTTAAGAATTGGTGTCCCTGTCTGTTCTGTGTGTGGGGATTGCAGGCTTGTTAGCGGCTCTGCTCGTGCCCCTCCCTGTCGTCTGTCTGCTCACCACCCGATTTCAGGCGTTTCAGGCGTTCAGTGGATGCTCTGGCACCCAGCCCGAGGCCTTCCTCTCCACATCCAGCCCCCATGATCTGGGGCGATCCAGCTTCTACGGGGGTGGCCCTCCCGGGGCTGTGACCTCTCGCTCCCAGAGCGCCCTTCTGACCCCAGGCCTGGCCCCCTGCACCGCATCCAGAGTCGCCAGCCCCCCTTCCAGCCACAGCTCCCCGTCCTGTACCCCTCGCTCTTTTTCGTGGGAGAGCACGGGGGCATCCTCATCGCACGTTACATCCCCTTGCAGCTTTCGTCCCTCTGCACGGCCGAGGTTCTTAAAGATAGTCTGCATTTTGCTCCCTCCCAACCTGTTCCAGTTTCACTTCTACCCTTAAAACCACAGTGAAACTGTCCTTGCTGAGGTCACCAGTGACGTACATGAAACCAAAGCCCAAAGTGTCATTTCAGAAGTCATCGTGACGATGAAAATAGTATCTAGCATTTATGAAACATGGTGCTGCCTCATTTAACCCTGACCCCTGAGTAACAGAGATTTCCCCAAGAGCATACAGAATGGCAGTGACCGCTGTTGGGTCTGGCCAACCATGGTCTTTTCTTCCTTGGGCCTCCAGGAGGGAGAGGGGTGGGCAGGTTCTTACTATTTGGGGCTTTAACTTTGCAAGTACAGGCTGCGGGTTCCCCATCATCTAGTCAGTTTCCGAGTGTTCCTCAGAACTCAGTTTGGACTCGTCTTTCTCTAATTTTTCTGATTCACCTGGTTCCAGATTCAAGTAGTGCCTGTCAGAGACAATCACAAGCACCACTCCTGTGCAGGAGTAAACCACCTGCCACCGATCTGTCCCCCCTGCAGTGTGTTCTGTCCCCGTAGACGGTCCCCTAGTCCATTCGTCTTACAGCTGCATGCGGCTACTTATTGTACCTGCTCACTCCAGCAGGAGAGGACGGCCTCACTGGCTGCTCACTGCAGTGTCTCCGGGCCAGGCCGGTGGTAGCGGGTTATCAGAACTCAGCTGAAGTTAAGCGCCACTAAAAAGCAAACACCTAGAAGCGCTTTAGCCAGAGACTAGCTTGATGAGCAGTAGACTGGTACGGAGCTCACAAAAACAGTGAGGTGCATTTCACTGTGAAGTGAGGTATATCTTGTTACAAAGTAAAAAGGTTGCGGAAGAGTGTGCGGTTGATCCCAAGAGTTAGGAATCAGTAGGGATCAACACAGGTTTCTCTTTCCCTTTGAACTGTGTTGTTCCTTAAAACGGGGATTTCTTGAAAAACCAGTCACATTCAGGAAAAAGTACTCTATGGCCAAATCAGTTTGAGGAGATACTTTCTATTGTCTTTCTGATGGAAATTCATGAGACATGTTTGCTTATTCAGGCCTCTGAAGTCTTGTAGCAAACACAGCATTGAACTTCACTGGAGCCAGCCAGCATTTCCCAGACGGCCTTGGTGCCCCGTTAGACGGTGTTAGTGTTCTGAAGCAGCCCTTTCGTTGCTGGCGAAGCTCCGGCTCACCGGGACCAGAGAGGATGTACTTTTCAGAATTTGCAGCTGCTAGTTCACACTTGGACTCTATGAAGGAACTCTGTGCACTCTTCGTCTTGACAAACAGGTTGTTTGATCAGTGCACAGTTTGAATTGCTACAGTTTGTTTAATGTCGCTCATGTTGACTTTCACGTCCCCTTGAGACAAGAGACTTTTCAGGGGGCACGTCCTTAAGCCCTCAGCCTCCCTTCTCCGTCGGACCTGCTTGCGTGGGCTCATGTGTGCTCCCCGTCGTCTCACGTGCCGGGGAGATGGTGAAGGGGAAAGGTGTTGGGGGAGCTGTGTGCACATGTTGTCCGTCAGGCCTCATGGCCACTGGCTGGTGCGGGAAGGTACCGCTGGCTGCGGCCCTCGCCGGGTTGCACTTGGTGCCTCGTTCCCTGCGCTTCCACGCAGCGAAGTAGAAACCCGCAGGCTCTGTGTCCGAAAACTTCGTGTTCCTCCTGGGTGCCCCTGACCACAGTCGGTGACCCCTGTAATGCCGAGGGTCTGTGAGGGTGGGCCCCTTGTCGTACAGGCTTCTCTGCTAGGTAAGTGTGCAAGGAACCCATCTGTATCGGTACGCCAGCTGGTTTTGTTGTGAGAGGCCGTGTTCGGCTTCAGTGGGCTTTTTTTTTTCGAAGACTCTTTCAAGACCTTTGCTGATTGCATGATGGGTGATTTACCAGGGCACCTGCCCACACTGCAGAGTGTTCAGCAGTTTTTTGGTAAAAACAGCATGACCCCCATGCCCTGCCCCAGTTTACCCAGTATCACCCTAAGTGACTTTTTCTCCCTGCATGAAATAAGTCCTCAAAAGGACTTTTTGCCAGTGGGGAAGAGGTGAAACAAAAAATGGCAGTAGCACTAAAAGACATGAAAATTGACAAGTTCAAAACTGATTTGAGCGGTGGGGAAAAACATCTCGATAGGTGTATTGCATCAAATGGAGAGTACTTTGAAGGTGACTGAAGTTTAAACAATTTTTTATCAATAAATTCTGGGGGTCATTTTGGTCGTCCCCCCCCGCCATGTATACCAATGTACTTTTGAAAACTGCCTGATTTCCTAAGTGTACAAGGTCTGTCCAGGAAAGTACCCAGCCACACCATGTGAAAAAGAGACATTTATCGAAGAAGATATAAGAAACATTGCACACAGGACAGTGACACCTCAGTCCCCTTCAAAGTAGGCACCTTGGGACCTCACACAGTTCTCTCAGTCGCAATCAGCTGACCCTTCATATTTTCCTGAATCTCGTTGACAGTCAGAAATTTCTCCCCTTTCAAAGGTGATTTTAGTTTGGGAAAAGTCAGAAGTCACAGGGTGCCAAGTGTTGGCTGTAGTGGGGCTGAGTCACCTGGGTGACTCGATGTTTCGCCACAGAACTCTGTGCCAGACGTGATGCCTATCAGGTGCATTGCGTGGTGAAGCTGCCAGTCACCTGGCTGCCTATAGCTGGGGCCTTCTGAATCACCCGAATAGTTTCTGCGGAGGAAGGCTCAAGCTTCATGCAAAATCAGTTGCAGATTCATTGCTCTCCTCTCAGTCATTCTGAATGTGGCGGCCACACAGTGCACATGCTCACTCAGCGTTGTCTTCCGCCCTCACTGTGGAGTGACGTCGTCATTGTTCACGTGTGCACGGTCTCGTCCACTCTCCTCTGCTGCTGTGACATCTCCTTGGAGGTCACACAGACCGTTCTCCTTGTATCAGCAGTGGTTGTACTTTTTCCAGACAGACCTCATCTATTTTGTTTAGTTTGATTTTAGTATCTATTGGCATTTTGGCCAGCCTAAGTCTTTTCACTGTGAGATGTCATGTACTATTAGGAAAGTATTTTAACTCTTAACTGAAAAGCATTTGAACCTTTCTGACTTCTCATGAAGTCTGCTTAAGGTTCTTGACAGATTTTGATGGCCCAGTTATGAAATGGAGAGGTCATAGCTTGTAAAGTGGCATATTTCTGAAAATTCCACATTGGCTGATAAGCTAGTCTTTTATGGACACCTATATTGTACCTTATTGCTCCAGGCAGGGGTGGTTTGTTGTTTGTTTTTTTTTAAGATTTTATTTATTTCCAGAGAGAGGGGAAGGGAAAGAGAAAGAGAGGAAGAGAAACATCAGTGTGTGGTTGCCTGTCACGTGCCCCCAACTGAGGACCTGGCCTGCAACCCAGGCATGTGACCTGACTGGGAATCAAACCAGCAACGCTTTGGTTCATAGGCCTGCACTCAAGCCACTAAGCTACACCAGCCAGGGCTGCTCCAATCGGTTTTACAATTACTTTAATTCATCAGAAAAGATGCATAAGCAGGTTAAACACTCACAAACACACCCTAAGGTGGAAAACTCCATTCCCAGAACATCTTGGGTCCATTTGGACACCCTGGTAGACACAGAGGTGCCAGCCTGGGGTCTGTGGTCCCCAAAGCGGCCAGCAGTCACTCTGCCCGGGCTGCCTCAGAGCCAAAGGCCTGGCCCTGTAGGGGGTTTGGAGGGGCTGGTCACACACAGTCCACCTCCTCTACCCAGCCCAGTTCCCGCCCTTCACCTCACTGGCTTCCTCCCTGAGAAGCACCTTCCCCCCTCCCCAGCTCTGCCTCTGTCCTGCCACCTCTCCAGCGAGCCCAGCCGGGGCAGCAGCTCCCAGTTGCTATCAGTGTGGGACCGCCCCCCACCTTAAGACATTTTCTTGTTGTGCTGATTCTGAACGTTTGCTTTTAGACTTAGTTTTAGATTTCTTTGCTGCAATATTGGCGATTAGTGTTTAAGTATATAAATTGGAGGCTCTCTAGGCAGTATTACATATATAAGATGATCCCCTTTAAACTCCTCGGGCTAAAGACAAGGACGTGAACTTTTGAAGCCCGCAGATCAGCTGTGAAGGAAGTTGGGGTGCTAGGTGGGACAGCCAGAAAGAGGGAGTGGGTGGACTGAAAGAGAGGACACTGAAGCGCAGCAGAGCCAGGCAGAGGAGAAGCCTTCGGTGTTCACCACTGCGCATCTTGTTGTACGTGACCTTTAGAAAACTAAGAGCCATGTGATTTCACTCACTTGTGGGACATAAAAGTGAACTCGGGGACACGGGCAGTGGTGTGGTGGTTTCCTGAGGGAGGGGGTGAGGAGGCGGGCAGGGCCCGATTAACAGACAGTGACAGGAGATGGTTTGCCCGGGGCGGGGGGGAGCACAGTACAGTGTACAGATCTTGTGGCACAGAAATGTACACTTGAAACCTACCTGACCCTATGAAACAGTGCCACTCCAGTAACTTCAATAGAAACTTTTTTTTACTAATACTGCTTTTTTAGAAAAAGATTTTATTTATTTATTTTAGAGAGGAAAGGGAGGGAGATAGAGAGAAACATCAACGTGCGGTTGCTGGGGATCATGGCCTGCAACCCAGGCATGTACCCTGGCTGGGAATCGAACCTGCGACACTTTGGTTCGCAGCCCACGCTCAATCCATTGAGCTACGCCAGCCAGGGCATTAAAAGCTTTTTTTTAATGCAAGCCTAAAAACAGAAGCTGAGTGGAGTCTGCATGTAAACTGAGGTGTGCCTGTGGCACCACATCTCCATGCGTGGGATAGACACACAGTGTGTGTGATGAAAACCTGACGTTTTAACATGAAAAGGTGGTATTTGATCCCTTAAGAGCATCAGTGAGTCTTGGTGAAGGAGACGGACAACTGAGTCAGAAGTGCGGCACCCCGGGAGCAGGCCTGCAGGGAACATGGGCACCGGCATTGGGCTCAGATGTGCTGGGGGCAGGGGGGGGGGGGTGGCCTGTAGGAAAACCCACACTGACTGTTTTGTTGGGTGTGGAGGAGTGGTGTCTTAACCTTATCCTTTAGGCTGTTCTGATATTTGCAGTCCTTAGGTTTTTAATCCTTAGATTTTTTTTTTAATGTCAGGCTTTTTTAAAAATTCAGCTTTCTTAAATTTCAGACTGTTCAAACTGTTTGAATAGGTGTAATATTGATACAGCTAGGGCTGATTTGTTAGCTGTTTCAAACTATCAGCCTTTTTAATTGGAGCTCTTTGAGTTTCTGAAATTAATAAATAGGTACCAGTGAATCTGGATTTTATTCCTATGGCTCTTTTAGTGGTTTCCTGTTTCCTGACACCTTAAAAGTGAAAGAACCTGAAACTCAGACCAGAGTGTTGGGGGGCCAGCTGTGGCCCTGGCCCTCTCCAGCGGGCTCTCCACTGGCTGGGTTGCTTCTGGGAGTCAGTCTTCCCGTCCGTCAAGGAACGGTCCAGAACCATCCTTAAGGTTAACCTCTACTCACCTATGACTGTAATTGGCTCTTAGGATCAGATACTTCTGGTGCACAAATGCATGGTACGTAAAGTGAACCACTTACAAGTACATCACATGCCAGAATCTTACGGGTTAGTTTCTAAGAAATATGCTTTTCCCGTAGCATTGGTGTTCTGAAGGGGGCCCGGGTCTGTTCACTATGTAATAGTGCGTGGCCAGGGCCCAGGACAGGGCCTGGTGCATGTAGCTCCCCGCTGAGTATTTGCCAAGTAAATTATAATGGTCACTGAATTCCTGTGACTCTGAGAAGTCTGTTTAAGCTCTGTTAAACCATGTCTACGTTCAGTGTCACAGGTTCAATTCCCAGCCAGGGCACATGCCTGGGTTGCAGGCCACAGCCCCCAGCAACTGTACATTGATGTTTCTCTCTTTCTCCCTCTCTCTCTCTCCCCTCCCCCCTCCCTCCCTTTCCTCTCTAAAAATAAATAAATCTTTTAAAAAAAAAACTATCTCTACATTCGCAGTGACTAGGATCACATAAAACATTAATAATTAAGAGCAAGAAATAAACTTTTTAGTCTAAAATCTAGTATGTGAAAGAAAAAGTTTAGGAGAAACAAGATGGAATTTTGTAGCGATTCTAAAGGGGGGTTTGGGGCATGTTCAGATGCTCGATGGCACTGGTATATCCTTATTTCTAAATACTTTAAAAACATAGCTTTCAAGTACCGAATTTATTCTTTCACTTATTGATGCAAAACGTTGATTAGACTGTGTGCCGGGCTCTGGACGGGGTTCTCGAGGTCTGTGGTGAGTGGGAGAGGCGGCCTCTGTGCCCGGGGACCCCTCTCACCGGGGCAGTGAGGCTGGGGCGTGGGATTCCAACCTTGAGTGGGAGCCTCGAAGGGCCAGTCCTGTGAGATGGGTGGACCCAAGCCTGGTCTGGGAGCTCCCTCGTGGGTCTGACCTGGCTGGAGTGTGGCTGGAAAACAACTTGACGAAAAAGGAGAGGAACTTTTCGGGCAGCAACAGCAACAAATGCGAAGATTCCCGGGAGTGGGGAGGAGACCGGCATGTCTGAGAAAGGGGGGGTGGTCTGTGAGGCTGGGCCCCAGGGGACGAGGGGTGGAGTTTGGTGAGAGGCCCATGAGGGGACGGAAGAGATCTGATGGCGCCGTCGGAAGGACTTCTCTGCTTCGCGTGACCCTGCCCCCTTTCTGCCGCCCCTGCCGTTGCTCTCAGGGTGACGATCCAATCAGACCCATGGTCTTAGACTCGGCTGCCTCGCGAGGAGTGGATGGGGAAGTGGTAGGTCTCTGACTCGTGGATAGGTGGCTTTGACACTTAGTTAGTAAGATGTGCACCAGTGGTGGAGAGTGGCGTTTGGGGCCCTTCTGGAGCTCAGTGTACATCTGTTGGGCTTGAGACATCAGCAGACATGACCACGCCACTTGGGTGTAGACAGGCCTGAAGTTCAGAGAAGAGTTCTGGGCTGGAGAACTTAAGTGGCAATTTCCCCTTGGGAGAAAATTAAGTGGGTGCCAGAGAAGCGGACGTGGGTGCACACAGGTGATGCCACCAGGCGGTGCCACCCGCACAGAACAACCGGACGGCTGTCTGGCGGGTGTTGGAGTGATGTTCCCAAGGTGGACGGAAGGCAGCTCAGACTGGAGTTGTATTTAGGAAACATTTGCTGAATTGTTAGTTTCCTTAATACTTTGAGGGAAGTCTTGTTGGACATTTTTCTTTTCCACGTTTGAACATACCTGTTAGACTGTATGACATAAAACACTCTCAGGATCTGGGCTGATGTTTTGTTTTCATAAAACGTTAAGTCCAATAGCTTAGGTGATGAATACTAGAGATGACTTAGGTTTCCGCACTTCAGACTTAATCCCTAAACGTGACCTCCTGTGCCCAAGTTTACGAAGAGCCGTGACACCACTGAGGCTGCGACAGTGTGCGGGGATGACTCACACCTGCCCAGGCCAGGTCGACGACCTGTTCTTACTGTTCTAGACACCGTTTACCTCCCAACAACATTATTTCTGGCACCATCACAATAACTCGGTGCTGCTTAATGTCACATTAGAAACACTTATTTAAAAATCTATGTATTGTGATGTGATGTACAGAAATGATCCTTAAAGTACGTCTGTAGTGTGGCGTATGGACAAGTGCTGACTGGACTTAGTACAATATTGCGTAGCGAGGGTCCTTTGTCTATGGACCCAGGATCCTGGAACATTATAAATTGTATTTTGCAGTCGCTTCAGACACTTAGAAATAATAGCAGTTACCATTTGAGATCGATCTCCTAGTTACCTAGGAGATCGAGGTTCGGAGAAGGGAGAAGTTAGGTAAGTTACCCAAGACCGCATACCTAGTAGGTTGGGGTGAGCTTCAAACCCAGCTCTCTCTGATCTCAGAGCACATTCTAAATGTTCCTAAGTCTTAACACACCCCCGTCTAAAAAGAGAATGAGCATTGCCCTCTACCTGTAGCTTCACCTGTACTTGCATTTTGCCAACTGCTACGTGAAAAATTATAAAAATTCACAGATAACTAATGGGAGTGAATGGTTTTTCCTATTTATTAGCTATTTGTTTTTCATCTGGGGATTTTATTTTATTTTTCTTCCTTTCAGTTTGTCTTTCTGACTGTCATCTAAGTCAAGTAATACCCTTGAAGTTTTGACACTCTTAGAAGACAAAGGAAAGGCAGTATGTTAGTTGTCCCTGCGCAAGTTTTACCCAGCTTTTCTCGTGGGCACTAGTAGTCCTCAGGATTTCAGCTAAATGGGTAAAGAATCATATTTCTATAGACTTTTCAAATAATAGGAGTGTTTCCATGTACAAAGGTAACTCATCTTTGGGTAGCATGGTTCCCCCTGCCCAGGGTGTTGAGAAAGAATTGATTCATTCACTTTATGTCCCCTTCAGGTCTGCCTGCGATGAGATTTCATTCTCTGCAGTTAAGGGACATCCTCTCCGGGCTGCCGTGAATACACGTGGAATGATACTGCATATCTTCGTCTGATGGAGAATTAGCCGCACCGTGAGTGAGGACCGCCGCTGCACTGGACACTGCCGGAACACTGCTCACGATGTCGTCGAACAGGAGTCAGAACCCGCACGGGCTGAAGCAGATCGGCCTGGACCAGATCTGGGACGACCTCCGAGCCGGCATCCAGCAGGTGTACACCAGGCAGAGCATGGCCAAGTCCAGATACATGGAGCTCTACACGTATCCTGCCGGGGGCCGGGCGCGGTGGGCGCGGACGCCTGTTGGCTAGTGGGACCTGCGGGTTGCCAGACGCTCCCGCCGCCGTGCTTTCTCTCTCCCGTCCCGCCTGTGGTAGAACCCCGCGCTCGTTTTTGGCTTTAAAAATCAACTCATTGCCTCTCTCTGAGTTTTTTGAACGGAGTTGGAACTGCCTAGTTGGTGGTCTCA